>NC_058196.1:12899539-13233857 GCF_907165205.1 Coccinella septempunctata
CGATGCTCGAAATATATTTTGTGGCTCGTAGTCGGTCGAGTATGGCCGAGATATATGGTAGGGGGTACGCATCTTTACGGCTGACCTCGTTTACTTGACGAAAGTCGATGCAAAATCGGGGGTTTCCATCCTTCTTCTTCACAATAACGACCGGGCTGCTCCAAGGGCTGTTTGATGGCTCGATGATTCCTTCAGCCAGCATTCGGTCTACCTCCTGGTTGATGAGCTGCTGCATTTTGGGATTTTGGGGCCGGTAACGCTGTTTTATCGGTTTTTTCTTTAGGAGATGTATTTTGTGTTCCACTAGCGGTGTTGTTCCTTTGATGTCCTTGAACTTGGCTAATTCCGTCGTTAAGAATTCTTGTAGTTGTTGCTGCTCCCTCGGTGTCAGCTCCAAGTGGGATCCCGTCGGCCTCTCAGCAATAGTGTTAAGAGACTGGGTCGGTAGCGGTTTTCCGTTGATCATAATTTAATCGGCGGCCGGAAATATTTGTACCTTGTTCGGAATGAGGAAATCCATCCCCAGCAGGACATCATGACTCAGCCCCGGCAAGTACATCAGGGGCATCTCGTACGATTCTCCTTGAATGCTGAGCGGAAGCTTGACGGACTACGGTATTTTTGCTATACTTCCGTCAGCTAGTAGGGCGTTCGGTATCCGTTCCTGGGTTGTAGGCAGTCTTTTGGCCTTGCACAGTTCCATAACGGTGTCCCCGAAGTACGATCTGGAGGCTCCGGTATCCAAAAGAGCTCGGAACACCTTTCCAAATATCCCGACCTTGATGTGAGGACGGCGGTCTCCCTGGTGTTCGGTGACGGCACACGAGGCGGAGGGAACAGGGGTCGGGTATGGCCTCGTAGCAAACCTTTCCCTACTTATAGAGTAAGATCCCAGAGCGACCAGACATAACTTATTTTCACACAAATGAAACTTTAGGATCTCAGTAGATTCTCATGTGCTTTGAATACCTGCGAACCTGTGTAACTTGCCTAGTGACACCTGGGCAGATACCAGGTGACAAAGATGACTAAAAATAAGTGTTACTTTACTTATTTTCACATGGCTGATTTTTATATATGTTTTAAAAAATATCATTCTGAAGTTATATTATAAGTGCCAGACACTTCCCACGGGCCAAAACTCTTGCCAAACATTTTGAAGATGCACAAAAAATATATGAACTTTACTTATTTTCACATGACTGATTTTCATACTTGTTTTAAAGAATATTATTCTGAAGTTATATTATGAGTGCCAGACACTTCCCATGGGCCAAAACTCTTGCCAGACGCTTTGAAGATGCACAAAAAATAAATGAACTTTACTTATTTTCACATGTATGATGTTATAAAATATGCCATTGAAGTATAGGTGAATCCCTCCACTCCATCCACTTCAACTGCTGAGCTTTTCTTTGTTAAACAATCTTCAAGTGGTAATAGTAGAAGTGAATAGAATGAGAGTAATATTCGGATTGAAAGAATTTTCTTTCGATTATTTGATTTTTGGCAGATTTTATAGGGAAGAAGAGACGTTTAGAGAATCCGAAATCAAACTATTCCCTATATAAAATTGGAAGTTTCATTAAAATTTAATAAAATACATGTTCGTTTTCCCTGAAGGCCTTCAATAATCAAGTATTATATTCTCGATGGACATTGGAAATTTTGCGAAATTTGTGTTCAACATACATTTCAGCCAAGGTAGGAGGACGAGGAGTAGGATCAATTCAGTACACTAAGAATTTTGACACAAAAATAATTGTACTACAACTCATTTTATTCACTTCTACTATTACCACTTGAAGATTGTTTAACAAAGAAAAGCTCAGCAGTTGAAGTGGATGGCGTGAAGGGATTCACCTATACTTCAATGGCATATTTTATAACATCATACATGTGAAAATAAGTAAAGTTCATTTATTTTTTGTGCATATTCAAAGCGTCTGGCAAGAGTTTTGGCCCATGGGAAGTGTCTGGCACTTATAATATAACTTCAGAATGATATTCTTCAAAACATATATAAAAATCAGCCATGTGAAAATAAGTAAAGTAACACTTATTTTTAGTCACCTTTGCCACCTGGTATCTGCCCAGGTGTCACTAGGCAAGTCACACAAGTTCGCAGGTATTCAAAGCACTTGAAAATCTACTGAGATCCTAAAGTTTCATCTGTGTGAAAATAAGTTATGTCTGGTCGCTCTGGGATCTTGGACTATTAGTTTCCCGACCTGGGACAGTCACAATCGCGACTCATAATTCCCTGTCGTCCGCATCTTGAACAAAACAACACTGCTCGGTTCATACAATCTCCTCTTAAGTGGCCGGTTTGTCCGCATTTCCAACAAGTCGGAGATCTGGCCGGATGCTCTTGTTTTGCAGGATATGTCGCTCGTGCTCCTGTTGATGCCGGTGATCTTCTCACGGACTCTCCGGTTGTCGACGGGTCATTCTGGCGGCGGATTTCCATCTTGAGAGTCTCTATTTCCCGGACTTTTCTCAGGAACGTGGGTATATCTTGGACGTCTTGGCCCCAGAGCATTTGGCGGTAGTCAGGTAGCAGGTTTCTCTGAAGTAAGGACAATTCTTGAATTTCGCTATACCCTCCGTGTCTCCTCATCATAGTCTGGAGGTCGGTTATATATTTTGTAACGGCCTCGTTGGGTTGTTGCTGGCGTCGGCGGATGTCCTCCTCCAGGGTGATGTAATAGTCGGTCGGAAAATAGAAAGTCCTGAAAGCTTCGGTGAAAGCAGACCACGTAGTGAGGCTGCGTTTATTGTTCCTGAACCATAATAATAATAATAATAATAATAATAATAATAAAGTATCAGCTACAAATATGCTAGCCATCCCGATACTTACCTACTCTTTCGGGGTGGTAAACTGGACGGTGAACGAACTCCTCGATCTTGATAGGTCAACAAGAAAAACGATGAACATGAATCGTAGCCTTCACCCAAATAGCTCGATTCAGAGGATATACCTTCCCCGAAGCCAGGGGGGTAGAGGATTGCAATGTTTGGAATATCAACACTATCAACAAACATTGGAAACAGCAGTAAGGGTCCTAAGAAGTGAAGATCCGCTTCTGAAGTTTGTAGCTCAGCATGAACTCGCGAACCACGGAGCCTTCCTATTCCGAGCTGCACAGAGAGCCTTGGAGAAGCTCGGTATAACCGGCGTGGCGATAGATCCTGAGCGTGCAGGAGCACCGATCACTCAAGCGGACCAAAGAAGGCTAGCAAGACTGATCCGGAAGTCTCAGTCGAATACATTACTCGAACATCATATGAGTAAGAGCCTGCACTCCATATTTTTCAGGAGTTTAAAAGACCAAGATCTGTCGGAAGAATTGTCTTTCGCCTTTCTTAAGTCGGCTAGCCTTAAGTCAGAGACGGAGGGATTTGTGATGGCGTGTCAGGATGGAGTAATAAATACCAGATGGTATAAAAAGAACATCATGAAAATGGACACCCCAACAACGTGCAGAGCGTGCCATAGTCAACAAGAAACGATTATGCACATTCTTTCCGCCTGCAGAGTCCATGCTCCATCGGGGTATATAGAGAGACACAACGCGGCACTCCGAGTTCTCTACTTCCATCTGAGGGCGGCATATGAGATAGACAAAGAACCGGTGCTACCATATGTGCCTTTGGAGATTGAAGCGGTGGTCCAGAACGAGAAAGCTCGAATATACTGGAACTATCCTGTCTCAACAAAGCGGCAGATCAACGCAATAAAGCCAGACATACTTCTTCTGGACAAAGAGCTGAAGGAATTGTTCGTCGTGGAATTCTCATCCCCTGCAGAAAACAACATGGTGATGAAGGAAGAGCAGAAAAGGCAAAAATACAAAGATCTTGTTTTCGAGCTTGGAACTATGTACCCAGGTCATAAAGTCAGGATGGTTGTACTAATCATAGGATGTCTCGGAGGAATGAGAGCCAACTACGTGGAAGAATTGAAGATTATTCCGGCCTGCAGATCTTGGGCCGAGATACTAGCGCACAGAATGCAGAAGGCGGTGTTGCTTGGGTCACTGCATATCATCAGATCCCATGAACTCTAGATGCCACTTGCAGCTCATCTCTTGTGTTAAGGGACGCTGCAAGGGCCGGACGAAGAACTTCTCCGTCGAAAGTGTGAGGGGTTTTTAGTGAGTAGCCAAACAAGATCTCGGAGTCTCACACAACCTAGAGTGCGGACCCTCTGGGCGCCCATAAAGGGTTTTCCCCTCACACGAAGGAAAAAAAAAAAAAAAAAAAAAAAAAAAAAAATAATAATAATGGGCCGTGAGCCCATTCCTTCATGGTTGGTGGAGGGTAGGACAGTGCTGATACCAAAATCAGGGGACTTAGGGCAACCCAAGAACTATCGCCCAATCACTTGCCTCAATACACTGTACAAGATACTCACAAGTGTTATTCAAGATCGAATTCTGAGGGTTATTGGACCAATGTGGGACAGTATCTACGAACAGAGGGGAGCAAAGAAAGGAGTACAAGGATGCAAGGACAACTTGCTGATCGACAAGAGCGTATGCCTAGACGCCAGACATTACAAGCGCGACCTACATACATCATGGTTAGACTACGCGAAAGCATTTGACACCTCGCCGCACGACCTGATCATACGGCTATTAAAAATGCTGAAAGTCCACCCTAACATCACCCATGCGATAGAAAGCATCATTGCGTTGTGGAAAACGAAGTTTGCCATCCGAGCAGAGGGACGAACCGTTTATACGGGATGGGTGAGGTACAGAAGAGGAGTGTTCCAGGGAGATTCGCTAAGCCCGTTATTATTCTGCATAACACTCATGCCACTATCAATTGAGCTGAGGGCAAGCAAAATAGGATACAAGGCCGGTCCACCAGGCAGAAGGAACCACCTGATCTCCCATCTTATGTACGTGGACGACTTGAAACTCTACGCTCCCTCCAGGACCGCACTACAGCAACTATTGAATATCGTTTCCGAGTACACCTCTGCAATGGGAATGTCATTTGGTTTGGACAAGTGTGCTGTTTTTTATCTCCGCAGGGGAAGGGTTGATGATCCAGGAGAAGATATCCAACTGGAAGATGGAATGACTTTTCGACGTCTGGAAGACGGAGAAACTTATAAGTTTTTCGGGATGAAACAGAGGGGAGTACTGGAGACAACCCAGATAAAGGACGCCTTATCAGCCAGCTACAAGAAGAAGCTGAGAGACATCTGGAAATCACAGCTGTCAGGAAAGAACAAAGTATCAGCTACAAATATGCTAGCCACCCCGATACTTACCTACTCTTTCGGGGTGGTAAACTGGACGGTGAACGAACTCCTCGATCTTGATAGGTCAACAAGAAAAACGATGAACATGAATCGTAGCCTTCACCCAAATAGCTCGATTCAGAGGATATACCTTCCCCGAAGCCAGGGGGGTAGAGGATTGCAATGTTTGGAATATCAACACTATCAACAAACATTGGAAACAGCAGTAAGGGTCCTAAGAAGTGAAGATCCGCTTCTGAAGTTTGTAGCTCAGCATGAACTCGCGAACCACGGAGCCTTCCTATTCCGAGCTGCACAGAGATCGATCCTGAGCGTGCTGGAGCACCGATCACTCAAGCGGACCAAAGAAGGCTAGCAAGACTGATCCGGAAGTCTCAGTCGAATACATTACTCGAACATCATATGAGTAAGAGCCTGCACTCCATATTTTTCAGGAGTTTAAAAGACCAAGATCTGTCGGAAGAATTGTCTTTCGCCTTTCTGAAGTCGGCTAGCCTTAAGTCGGAGACGGAGGGATTTGTGATGGCGTGTCAGGATGGAGTAATAAATACCAGATGGTATAAAAAGAACATCATGAAAATGGACACCCCAACAACGTGCAGAGCGTGCCATAGTCAACAAGAAACGATTATGCACATTCTTTCCGCCTGCAGAGTCCATGCTCCATCGGGGTATATAGAGAGACACAACGCGGCACTCCGAATTCTCTACTTCCATCTGAGGGCGGCATATGAGATAGACAAAGAACCGGTGCTACCATATGTGCCTCTGGAGATTGAAGCGGTGGTCCAGAACGAGAAAGCTCGAATATACTGGAACTATCCTCTCTCAACAACACGGCAGATCAATGCAATAAAGCCAGACATACTTCTTTTGGACAAAGAGCTGAAGGAATTGTTCGTCGTGGAATTCTCATCCCCTGCAGAAAACAACATGGTGATGAAGGAAGAGCAGAAAAGGCAAAAATACAAAGATCTTGTTTTCGAGCTTGGAACTATGTACCCGGGTCATAAAGTCAGGATGGTTGTACTGATCATAGGATGTCTCGGAGGAATGAGAGCCAACTACGTAGAAGAATTGAAGATTATTCCGGCCTGCAGATCTTGGGCCGAGATATTAGCGCACAGAATGCAGAAGGCGGTGTTGCTTGGGTCACTGCATATCATCAGATCCAATGAACTCTAGATGCCACTTGCAGCTCATCTCTTTTGTTAAGGGACGCTGCAAGGGCCGGACGAAGAACTTCTCCGTCGAAAGTGTGAGGGGTTTTTAGTGAGTAGCCAAACAAGATCTCGGAGTCTCACACTACCTAGAGTGCGGACCCTCTGGGCGCCCATAAAGGGTTTTCCCCTCACACGAAGAAAAAAAAAAATAATAATAATAAAGGCAAAAATACAAAGATCTTGTTTTCGAGCTTGGAACTATGTACCCAGGTCATAAAGTCAGGATGGTTGTACTAATCATAGGATGTCTCGGAAGAATGAGAGCCAACTACGTGGAAGAATTGAAGATTATTCCGGCCTGCAGATCTTGGGCCGAGATACTAGCGCACAGAATGCAGAAGGCGGTGTTGCTTGGGTCACTGCATATCATCAGATCCCATGAACTCTAGATGCCACTTGCAGCTCATCTCTTTTGTTAAGGGACGCTGCAAGGGCCGGACGAAGAACTTCTCCGTCGAAAGTGTGAGGGGTTTTTAGTGAGTAGCCAAACAAGATCTCGGAGTCTCACACTACCTAGAGTGCGGACCCTCTGGGCGCCCATAAAGGGTTTTCCCCTCACACGAAGGAAAAAAAAAAAAAAAATGAAATAATGTCGGGTCGGCTGGATATAGTTCTAGAACTACGCTACGGAATTCTGGGCGATCCGTACTACCCGAAGCCAACACCCCGAGGGGAGCGGGCCCACTGTATTGTCTATCTCCCCCCAAGTTAACTCCTCTATAGTGGCAGTATACACAGAGGTTTCAACTCAACGATCATTCTCTACCTTCGATCGCAAGGCGTGTTTCCAGCCTCTTCTCTAAAAAAAGAGAACGAAACGGAAACCTGGCAGTAGGTAAAATGCAAAACCATTTTCAATGAAATGAGGCGAAGTCTAAACTTAAGGAGCAGGCGGATTCCTGGTGATCCCCAGGGCACGTCCAATGTTGGCGATGGACGTGACAGTGAGCAAGCTGACCGTGGTGAGCTGAGCAGGCGGGCGACCACGCGCCGGAACCAGATTGCTGGAGATGGTAGAGCAACTACAGCCGAACCTGGAATAAATAGAAGCATTAATACCGGAGAAAATCAACGAGCTTCGCCGTTTCGCCATGTTGCACAACAACGAGCTGTGCCCAGACGAAACGAACAAACGCGTCGAATGCACTGGACTAACGAGATGAATAAAGCAGTAATGACAGCGTACTATAGAGCTACTAACCTAGAAGCGGACCGTACTTTCTATCGCAGAAGAATGCGTGAGGAATTCCTGAGATTTTACCCTCAACTTGACCATCTGTCCGAACCGAGAATATCGGACCAACAAAGAGCTATAATCCGAAGAGATCTTCTATCAGATCCGATATTAGATGAAATAAAAAATGATGTCCGTTGCCAAAATGAGATGGTCCAGCCACCCCTAGTACAGGTCCGAAACGATGATCTGCCAGAAGTGCAATATGAAGAGCATGACAGGGTTGACTTGGGTCTAGAAAACTACTTCGAGACGCTCTGCATGCAATATCGCGGATCCGACCCATGCTCACGACCACCCCTGTCTAAACTTCGATTCAGAGCCCACACAGGTGCACTTATCAACACCCTAAATAATATCATCCAATCTAAATTAAACACAGATGCCGACTTGGAGGAAATTCACCTGATGATCTATTGTGCAGCTAGAACAGTACTCGAGAAAAACCAGAAGATCCACAGCACTTCCAACGCCAGAAGAAGAGAAAGCAAGCCGAAGTGGGAAATAAGATTGGAACAGAAAATAGAGAAAACAAGGAAGATTGTAGCAGCCTTACAACAGCTAAAGTTAGGGAATAAAAGAAGTAGAATCCTGAAGAAGCTTCCGAAAAAGATGTACGAAACATTGATTCAGACTCCAGCTTCTGCACATCAACAATTGATACTGGACAGCCTGGACACAATGAAGCAGCAACTGGCCGTGTATGCACATAGACTAAGATCTTATAAGGAAAGTAATGAGAGAAAAAAACAGAATGCTCTATTCGAGAAAGATGAGAGAAGATTCTATCGGGACATCATCGAGAAAAAGCACCAGACACAAAACACATGTCCAAAAATGCTGGAACTGGAAAGATTCTGGGAGGAAATATGGTCCAAAGAAGCGAGACATAGGGCGGATTCTCCTTGGATATATGAAGAAGAACGGAGAATGGCGGACACCAACGAAATGCCGAATCCACAGATGACACCTGCCGATCTTAGCAGAGTATTGAGTCGACTGCCCAATTGGAAGGCGCCGGGTAGAGAT
Organism: Coccinella septempunctata; assembly: GCF_907165205.1. NCBI lineage: Eukaryota > Metazoa > Arthropoda > Insecta > Coleoptera > Coccinellidae > Coccinella > Coccinella septempunctata. Next base: position 12,908,307 of record NC_058196.1, read on the forward strand.
AAGGTTCAAAATTTCTGGATAAAAAAATTTTCCTCTACGCATCCATACATCAGCGAGGAGTTCAATAATATTCTGAGACAACCATCGAGATGTCCTAAGTTTTTCACGCAAGGTGTCACTTATCTACTGCCCAAAGGTGAGAACAAACAAGACCCAGCCCAGTACCGCCCAATAACCTGTCTTCCCACACTATTCAAGATCCTCACCGCACTTATAACAGAAAAAATAACCAATCACCTGAAGGTAAACCATCTCATGACAGAAGAGCAAAAAGGATCAAGGAAGGGTGTCCTGGGGTGTAAAGAGCAGCTTGTTGTGGATGAGGTCGTCCTTGAACACATCAGAAGATCAAACAGGAATGCTCATATGGCCTTTATTGACTATAAGAAGGCCTTCGATTCTGTACCCCACTCATGGTTGATACATGCACTAAAAATACATAAGGTCAGCCCGGATATCGTTAACTTCTTAGAGACATCGATGAGACAATGGTCCACAGTGCTTACTTTACATACCACTGAGCAGATCATACAGAGCAAAGAAATTCCTATCAGGAGAGGAATTTTCCAAGGGGATCCCCTGAGCGCACCCTGGTTTTGCTTGGCGCTGAACCCCTTGTCTAGCACCATAGTTCGGATGGGGCATGGAATAAAAATAAAAACTGAGCAAAACACTTTCAATCTCACCCACCTGTTTTTCATGGATGACCTCGAAATCTATACCAGCTCAAAGAGGAAGCTAGAAATTGTCCTGGAACAAATACATAAAATGAGCACCGATATTGGTATGGAATTCGGCCTCAATAAATGCAAAACTGTAACTGTACACAGGGGAACTTTGCAGCATACAGAGCCCCTGCAGATCACACCTACAACCCAAATAGAATGTCTGAGCGAAGAAACCTACAAATATCTGGGCATTCTTCAGACAAATAAGATAAACCATACTACCGTCAAGGAGGAACTGAGGACAGAATTCAATAAAAGGCTACAGACTGTCCTCAAGACAAAGCTGAACTCAAGGAATTTAACTAAGGCCATAAATACGTACGTGATCCCAGCTTTGTCCTACTCGTTTGGGGTGATTAAATGGTCCCAAACAGATCTCGAGGATCTGAATAGAAGAGTGCGAACAGCTCTTACTAGAGCAAGGATGCACCACCCCAAATCAAGCTGCGAGCGAGTTAATCTTCCGAGAGGTTCTGGGGGCAGAGGAATAGTTGATATCGAGAATTTACATAATGGACAGGTGGAAAACATGAGACGGTACTTTTATTCGAGGAGAGACCGTCTGTTACACCATACCATTACTCAAGCTGACGCCACTGGACCTAAAGAACGAAAGAGGACATACCTATGCATGCAACCAACAGGAGCTGCTGAGTGAGTGGAAATCCAAACAACTGCACGGTAGATTCTGCAGAGCTCTAGACGAACCACATGTAGATAAACCGGCATCTGTTAGATGGCTCACACAAGGGTATTTAAACCCAGAAACAGAAGGATCAATGATAGCTATCCAAGATCAAGTTGTCAAAACGAGGAATTATAGTAAGTTCATCCTAAAGGAGGATATACAGAGTGACCAGTGTAGACTGTGTGCAGAGAAAACAGAGACAATAGATCACATCATATCAGGATGCACAAAACTGGCGAAAACCAAGTACATCGAGAGGCATAACTAAGTTGCCAAAATAGTATATTTAGAGCTACTGAAAATGTGTGGCATGGAGCACGATGATACACCTTACTATAAATACGAGCCAAATGCTGTCAGAGAAAATGTACAGTTTAAGATCTATTGGGACAAGACAATCCTTACCAACAGGACCGTACAGCATAACAGACCGGATATAACATTGGTAGACAGAAGGAAAAAGAAGACTTACCTCATAGATGTTGCTGTTCCCAGTGCTCACAATCTGCAACAAAAGTACGAAGAGAAACTCCTCAAATACGAAATACTAGCACAAGAAGTTCGACAAATATGGGGCATGCAGAGTGTAGATATCGTACCACTGATTGTCTCTGGCGTTGGCATCATTCCCAAGACACTAAAAAGCAATTTGTCGAAGTTAAGCATACCGGAGAATACTTACGTTCAAATGCAGAGGCTGTAATTTTGCAGACGGCAGCCATTGTGCGGTCCGTGATAGGATGAAGTTCCAGATGATTTCACTTGGTCTTTCTCGATCCGTGATTCATCTGTTATGAAACAAACCCTCAAAAAAGGAGAGAAAAAAAAATAATAATAATAATGTTTATTTCAAAGAATGTCACAAGTACATGGTAAATGCACATTAAATGAAACAACGTCAAAAACCTTACACCCTATCTGTCTAGGTAATCTCCAATGGAATAGGGTTCTAGTGTGATGAGCATCTCTTTCAAATTCTTTTAGAAGACATAAATACTTTTACAATTTTTCAATTAATCAGGAAGTCTATTGAACATTCTGATACAGGCATAAGTTGGGTGTTTCTCAGTGATAGAAAGTCTATGTTTGGGGTAACAAATATCAAAATTCCGAGTGTGATAGGTATGCATTGAACTACATAGTTTATATTCACCTAGGTTCCTAAACATATAGATCAACAATTCATAAATATAAAGAGAATATACGGTTAATATTTTGTTCTTTTGAAAACTCCCCTGCATGATTCCCTGTAACCCAGCCCAAAGATGATTCTTTTCTGGATGCGGAAAATCTCTTGTAATCCAGAACATGCCCCATAGAAAATCAAACCGAATCTCAGTAAGCTCTCAAAGTTGGCAAAATAAAATATTCTTAGCGAATCAGCATTTAAGTATTGGCTGGTTATTCTCAAGTTATAAACAACAGAGTTTAATTTCTTTCCCAGACTGATAATATGGGCTTCCCATTTGAGGTTTTCGTCTAAATGGACTCCTAAGAATTTTGTTGTGGTTTTAGGTTTTGTTACTAGGTTTTCCAATTTGATAGTAGTTGGTGTCTGTATCCTCTGTTATGATGTTCTGAAGAGTATAACATTCGTTTTATCAGCGTTGAGAAATAATCCATTCTTCTTGAACCATTCCTCAATTCTATTGAACAGCAAAGAACTGGTCCTGAGTAGCTGAGGATAATCCTAACCTGGTACTAGCATACTCGTGTCATCTGCATAGTTTGTGAGAAGACAGTCAGTTAGATTGTTTTCCGTGGGCATTTCATCCGAGTATCTGCTTTCATTTTCTTCCCCTGATGTATTAATCTTGCTCATGTCATTCAAAAACTCTCGTAATTCTTCAGCAATTCCAACTGCGCCGCCTAGAACCTCTTCTACTGTAGCATTCTCGTCCCAAGTATCCTCAAGGATAGTAGATACGTCGTTAATAAAGAGAACAAATATAATGGGGCTTAATATGCTTCCCTGTTCAACACCTGAGGGGTTCTCTTGGATTTCTGATTTGGAGATGTTGCCATCTTGTTTTATGACTGTTCTTTGTCTTCTGTTTCCTAAGTACGACTTGAACCAATCTAGTGCAATGCCTCTCACACCATATTTTTCAAGTTTCATCAAGATGTATTCATGGCTGAGACAATCAAATGCCTTAGATAGATCCAAAAATATGCCCAATAGGATTTCATTTTTTTCAAATGCCTCAACAATTTTTTCTGTAAACTGTAGTATGGCACTTGTTACAGACTTTCCTCTAATGTAACCGTGCTGGTTTTTGTTCAGTATGCTACATTTGCTAAGAAAGCTCACCAACCTGTTGCACGCAGCCATCTCAAATATTTTAGAGAACGATGGCAATATGCTAATGGGCCTATAACTTTCAAACAAACTGCGATCCCCTTTCTTATAGACAGGAATTACTGAAGCTAATTTTAGTTGTTCAGGGAAAATTCCATATACAAAAGAATTATTAACCATATAACTCAGAACTTCTGTTATACTACTCAAACATTGCTTGATGATAATTATTGGTATTTCGTCATCTCCACTGGTGAATTTATTCTTGAGTCTTTTACCCAATGATAGGATCTCATTTTCTGTAACGGGGTTCAAGAAGAAAGACAGTTGGTTTGGAAGGATGTTACAGCTGAAAGTAGATCTTGTGCTGTTCTGCATCAGATTAGGTATTACTTCTAGCAAGAAGCTATTATAGTGATTAGCTGTTTCAGCTGGAGTTCCCTTGAAGTGACTATTGGAATTGGAATGCTTGTCTTTACCAACCACATCGTTGTATATGGCCCACATTGTTTTTGTTTTATTATCTGATAGGGAAATTTTTCTGTGATAGTTGTTCGAACGACTTTTAATTAGTAAGTTGTTATACTCCTTCTTGAACCGATTGTATGTTTGTTTCATTTCAGGGTGATAGTGCGAGATTAACTGTAATGCACTGAGTTTGTTTTTCCATTCCTCTATCTCTGGGTCGAAGGTTTTGGGCTTGCACCGTTGTGGGGCAACTAGTTTGAGTGGAAAGCAGTCTCAGAAAGAGATTCATGAAACAATTCCATTGTGAATTTACTTGACTCTCTCTCGCGTTATATACCTGTTGCCAATCTTGTTCTGTCAGTTTTTTGGGAAAAATTTCTATACTTTCGGACGTATAGGTTCTTTTGTAGTACGTGCTAGGTTTAATAGCAAAGTTCAATGTGAATGAGAGTTTAAGCCCTAAGTGATCTGAGAAAGCCGTATACAATACATCGGTTGAACAGATATATTCACAGTTAGTGAGAACATTATCTATACCTGATCTAGATGTAGGAGTTATTCTAGTGTATTCATTGAAAGCAGAACTGAATGAATATGAACTGAGTAGGAGGTTCATTCTGACAATATTATTGTGATCATCTTTCAAATCAATATTAAAATCACCTGATATAAAAGTTAATTTTCTGTCCAAGACGAGTACTTCCAAGACATCTTCTAGTTTTTCGTAAAATAATTCTAGTGAGCTCTTGGGTGACCGATAAACACTGATAACAACGACACTTTGATTGCCCATAAAACACTCCACTGCAGCACACTCAAACACTCGATGCTCAGCTAAGTTATTTATTCGTTGGTGGACTCTATATTTGGTACCGTTCTTGATGTAAACAGCAGCTCCTCCATGTCTTCTCTCCTGTCGACAGTAGTGGGTAGCCAGGGTGAAGTTCTGTACTTTGTATGATTGAAGCTGTGCTTCAGTCTTCCAGTGCTCAGATAATGTGAGGAAATGGAAATCTGGATGTCCTTCGAGTAAGGTGTTCAGTTCATTTATACTGTTTCCTATGGACTGCATATTCTGCGATATGAGGCTTACTGGGTGTGCTGATCTTTTGTTTCTTATAAAAAATCGCCTCCTTGTTGATCTAAGAAGTCTTTGTGTTTATGGAAGTCGAAGCGCTTTATTCCGACTCCATCAGGCCAAAAATCTGATGCGTACATATCGTCCTTTTTGTTGAAAGGAGCTGTTACCACATATCGCCGTAGACTGTTCTCAGAGGTTGGTATTTCTTTGACATTAACTTAAGCGTTTTCGAATCCAGGAGACTTTTTGATATAGTCCTTTATTTTTTCTTCCGTTGCGTTCCTGTTTACTCTGTAAAGATACATCCATTTTTTCTTTTTCGGACCACTGAAATCGGTCTGCCTTTGACCCGTGCCTATATTTTTAGTAATTGTTGATTTCCTATTCTTTTGTTCCTAACTGTGATAAATTCTTCTTTTCCGTTTGGAATTTCTGAATTCCGCTAAGTTGTAATCGGTTGCTTTTGTTTTGTTTCATTTAAGGTTAGAGTCTGTGATTTCTCTGTGTTTTTGGGTATGTTCAGAGTGACAGCGTTGCTGTATAGTTTTTCTGAATTCTGTGATTTGTGCTTACTGCGAGTTAGTGGCGGCATCTTTTGCGTAGACGACGTACTTTCTTGATTGGTTAAGTTTGTTTTACAGGTGTCCGTTCTCGCAGTTGCGTAGTTTGCAACACTGTTTATATTTACCTCACTATCTGAGCGATTTTTTATTTCCTCTTTTTCCCGTATTTGTTCTTCAAGTGTAGTTACTCTATCCATTAGGAATTTGTTGTTCGTTTTCAAAATATTATTTTTGTCCCGTGTTTCCTCGACTAGTTCTCGTAGGTAACGAATTTCGGTTAAAAGATTTTCTTTGTCACTTCCTTGCAGTGCTACGTTGTTTCGTTTTTCACAACATATCACTTTCACGTGGTCGATCACTGTTAAATTTGACAATTTCTTAATGCAGCATTTTTTAGTTTTACAGCACTTTAAGAATAATTCAGGTTCGGATTGCTCAGAGCAATCCGACAACGCGTCTTCTTCATCTGGCATCACGATGCCACGATGCATAGGGAAGCATCTCCGGTCAAGATCTGCGGTAGGCCTGCCAATATCCTTTCTGGATCTAGGTTAAGTTGGTGACGGACTTCTTCTATCCTTTCTAAGAATGCAGCCGGATCTTGTAGTCCATCGAAGCTCACTCCATACTTATGTAAGTCCACGGGGTCGGCGTGGCTGGAGGTATTCTGCGGCGGTGGTGTCGGGAAAACAGGTGGTGCCAAGTGGATAGTTGGGTTTGGGGTCGCTTGGCCATTCTTGATGAACTTGGCCAACCTTTTCCTCATCTCGTCTACCGTCCCATCCCTGCGAAGATGGAATTTATCCAATTCCACCTCAAGTTCTTCCTTCCTCAACTTGTAAATCCAGCTGGTACTCTGGTCCATAGGGGCGGTGATCGGCTGGGTTTCCTCGGCGTTACTGGTCATGTCCGGTCTTCGGTCTGGTCAATAGTTCTCTTCGTAGGCTAACTGGATTCCTAGTTGTCTGCTTTTCACTTGGTGGTCTTCAACTCTCCTCCTAGCCACTTACACCGCTCCATTTATACCTTTTCCCCCACCTAGGAGGTAGTAGGGGAAACTTCCGTGCGCAGATCCTTAGAGTGTTTCCCAGGAGCCTCCACCATTTGTCGCTACGGCTACGGTCGGTCGGAATACGGTTACTCGGTCGGAATACGGTTATTCGGGCGGAATACGGTTATTCGGACGGAAAACGGTCGCTTCTTGGTCGGCGGTCGCTCATCTCCAGGTCAAGTCTTCGACACCTCTCTTCTGCCGTCCAGTTGTTGGGACGCTTTGGCAGCTCTTCACAAACAACGGTCCCTGCTCGGGCGCCATTTTGTGACGACCTCCTGTCTCCATCTGTTGCCGTCTTCTTCTCCGAAGATAGAAACCTCGGGCGCCACCTCTAGTTTAAAGTGTTGAGGACACTCGGAACCTGTAGGCTGTAGGCGGTATCCCACAGGTGACCAGGAGCTACAGTCAGAGAAAGTTATGTCCAGGGGTCAGATGTTCATGAAGTTCGGACAGTCCCCTATCTCTGAAATATCTTAAAAACTTTATTCGGGAGAAAAATAAAACACACAATAACCATGAAACTTCTATTCAATATCTTCTATATACATAATGATGTCGTACAGGGTATAGGGTGAATAAGCGGTGCAGAAGCAGAAGCGGGATGTAACGTGCTTTTAATGTCGAAACATGATGAGTGAGCAAAGTAAGAATGCGGGATGAAGCGGTCGGAGTTAGAATGAAGCAAGAGCGTAAGTGAAAACAGTGCAAGTTAACTCTACGTTGCGTACAAGCAGCGGGTAGTAACATGGGCAAAGTCGGTTATTATAAGCGAGACTGGTGTTAAGACGGACGGCGGTTTGCCGGTATACTTTGGTGAACCGAGGGAAAAACTAAACCACGGAACAAGGACGACGAACACACCCGCAAGGGTGTCCTCGGAATCCAAGGTGTTCCGAAATCACGGGGGCTGTACCCACCCCCGTAACCCCGGTGGGTAGCCTAGTTCGAAGGGGATCATACCGGACAGTTGTGTAGGATGGGCCGTTTGAAGCTAACATCGTACACCTCTGTACACTCGGAATTCCAAGAGCGATGCAGGCCGTTTGAAGCTAATGCATAATCTCCAAGAACTCGGGCGGTACGGTTAGGGAAAGGCGGGGTAAAAAAAGGGTTAACAAAGGGACATACCTGGCAGGTGTGTAGGATGGGCCGTTTGAAGCTAACATCGTACACTCCCGCACACTCGGAATCCCAAGAGAGATGCAGGCCGTTTGAAGCTAATGCATCACCTCTAGGAACTCAGGCGGTACGGTAAGGGTGGGCTGAGCTAGAGACGGCGGAACGTACCTGACAAGAGTGTAGGATGGGCCGTTTGAAGCTAACATCGTACACCCCCGTGCTTTTAGGATACCAGGAAACATGCAGGCCGTTTCAAGCTAATGCATGGCCTCCAGGACCCGGGCGGTACGGTGGAAGGATGACACGGAAGCATGTACGCGCCATTTGAAGCTAGCGTACACACCTACGCATACTGGGAAAGTCCATGGAGTAGTGTAGGCCATTTGAAGCTACTACACAACTCAACGGCGGAAAGAAGGGTATGTGGGAAAATAAATAAACCGGCAAATTAACCAAAAGAGTAAATAAAATAATCATACCTGAGACCTTGCCCATGTGTAACCCTTGAATGTAGGTACTTACTATCTGGTATACTTCTCGGACGGTTGATGGAACACTCTGGCTTCATTGACTGAATTTACGAAATCGCTCGAATTTATACCCGGCACGGCCCTTTTTTATACAATTGTCAAATGCGCAATTAAACAAATTCGGCATACGATATCCCCCCTTGACCTCACGTTGAAGACATCGCGATCCGGGAACACATGGGTCCGCGCGGCCTGAAACCGGTCGACTTAATCAATTCACGTTACGGAAATATGAAAATGAATAATTCGGAAACAAAACTAATTGAAAATTTGCTTTGTTACACTATTTTCGTTAAAAGAACCGAATTCAAGATTAATGCGCTGGATAATCAAGTTAGAAGAAGACGATTATGAAATCAAGTATAGAAAAGGATCGATGAATAATGCCGATGCATTGAGTAGAATTATATGGAAATCTGAAAATGAGAAAACGTATGAAAACTTTTCAAAATCAAATGAAAATAATGATATTCCAGAACCAAATAATGTTAAAGAAAAAGAAGGTAATTTATTTGAAGCTCCAAAAGAGTATTCATTTGCACATTGGGTATCAAGAGATCTAGAGATGAGTAAAGGAATCGCGTCAATTTTTAAAAATAAATACGGAAATGTAGATGAATTAAAGTTACAAAATAAGGGTATTGGTGAAGTCGAGTCTATTAGAAAAGACAATAAGAATATTTATTATTTAATAACGAAAGAATTTTATTTTAATAAACCTAATTATGAAAATTTTTTTGAATGTTTAATCAAGCTTAAAGAATTATGTGAATTTAATAACGATAAATATTTAGCATTACCGCGATAAGTAGGAAGTGGTTTAGATAGATTGGAATGGTCATGCATTTTCAATATGATCAAATATATTTTCAATGAATCAAAAATCAATGTAGTTATTTATTATTTATCAAGATCAAGAAATTAGTATATTGAAGAGTTTGATGGAATCGAAGATGACGAAATTTCTTTGATTAATCACATATCAGATGATGAACTAGACGAATGCGTTGATCTTTTAACTAACCCTAACGAGGAATTACCAATTTTAGAAAATGAAGATTTAAGTGAATTACAAACAGGAAATGTTATTATACACAGCGATGTCACAGTTCACAGTGGTATTGAAAACCCCATTTTAGAAGTTCCTTACACTGAAAGAAGCGTAAATGCCTATCCGTTACAAATTATTTTCAAAACAGCATCGAATTTTAATGTTACGAAAATTAAATTATTTGGAGATAAACTCAGATTTAGAGTGTCCATTAATTCAATTGATAAAGATATTTTTCAGTTTATTAAAGAATTCGTACAACCTAAAATGTCCCTAACCTAACCTAACCCTAACCTAACCTAACCTAACCTAAAATGTCATACAAAATATATTTCGCGTCTCAGGAATTAGAAAAACCTTTTATAAACATTTTACAGAATAAATTCGATTATAAAACCCTCAATTTCAAAATTTCAAATATTTTGCTAGAAAATATAGAAGATAAAGAAGAACAACTTTTGAGAATTCAACAATATCATGAAACCAAGACTATTCATCGTGGCTTAAGAGAAAATTCAATAAGTTTGAGAAAAAAGTATTATTGGCCGAATATGATTAAAGATGTTCAAAATTATATTAATGCATGTAAAATTTGTCAAAAGAATAAGTACGAAAGAACACCCATTGAATTACAGTTTAAACCAAACCCGATAGGATCAAAACCTTTCACACATATTTATTGTGATACTATAAGATTTGGACAAAATTATTGCTTGAGCATAGTAGACTCATTTTCAAGGTTGGGTCAGTGTTACCCTTTACTTCAGAAAACGGGAACAGAAATTGTAGATAAATTAATAATGTTTTTCAGTCATTATGGCATTCCTATAAAAATAACCTGTGACAATGGACTTGAATTTAAAAATAGCGTAGTACAAGATTTTTGCAGAGTCCATCAAATAGAAATTCATTATATTACTAATTATAATCCTAATTCAAATGCTTTAGTAGAAAGATTCCATTCAACCCTGATCGAACAAATGAGAACTATTGAATCTAAAAACTCCACATTCCAAAGTAAATTGGAATACAGAAGGCATTCGATAGTGTCCCTCACAGTAAGCTATGGCCAACATTACAGCAAACAAATATTCGATATGGACTTATCAAAGCAGTTCAAAATTCATACACGGACGCAAAGACAAGGATCAAAGTGGGAAACAAAATTTCTCAGGGATTTACTCCTACTAAGGGACTGAAACAGGGGTGCTGCCTGTCGCCGACGCTTTTTAGAATATACTTAGAGCAAGCTCTCAAAATGTGGAAGAAAAAATGTAGTGGCATGGGAATCCCTCTTAATGATGAAACAACATTATACACGCTCTGCTTTGCAGACGATCAAATCCTGATAGCACAAGATCAAGACGACCTGAACTATATGACGAGAAAATTAGTAGAGGAATACAAGAAATGGGGCCTCGAAGTGAACGTTAAAAAGACGGAATCTATGTGTATTGGAGGGACACCACAGAACATCACATTAGAGGATGGAACACAAATTTCTCATTGCACCGAATATAGATACCTTGGTATGAAGCTGACGCATGATGGGACACTGGACGCTGCTATAAAGGACAGAAATGTTCAAGGGAGAAAGGCGATATCCATGATGAATGGCATCCTGTGGGATCAATCAATATCCAAAAGCAACAAACATCGCATATACAATACCATACTAAAGAGCATAGTGACTTATAATTTAAATCATTCCAGCCTAGAATTAACAGCCATGCAAATAATAAAAGCAGATCTAAATTATTCTTTACCAATCGAACAAACTCACAATGAGAAAATTCAAAATTACGTTGAGAATTATATTGAGAATTTAAATGATATAACGAAACACTTGGAGAAAAATCAAAAGAAGGCAACCGAAAAGTTAGATAAATTAAATGAAAAACGTTCAGCAAAAAGTACCTATGAATTAAATGAAAACCCCACTTTTATCAAAAATCCAATAACGCGTAAACTCGATCCCGTATACAAAAAAGTAGATATTCGCGAAATCGATACACATAGAATTCAGGATAATAAAAATAGACACATTTATCATAAGAAAATTTTAAAACAAAGAAAAAAGTAGTTGAATATTTTGTTTCAGATCAAGATGAAATACGTCACATTTATTTTCATATTACTCGAGGCAGTAGAATTAATAACGAACCTCACAATTATTCCGTTAGAAAATAATATTCTTCCAATTTTATTAGGAAAAGCCTACATTACAAAAAGGCATATACAATTGATTTATCATATTGATTTGAGTCAAATTGAAGATTTAATACTCAAATATCAAAAAGAAATTGATCATTTCAAAAATAAACAACTAGGGTTTTCTCAGACAGCACATTATCAGTATTTACAGCATTCAAATTTAATAAATGTAAAAACATTAGAAGAACTTTTAACTCAGAGAATTAGAGAAAAAAGAGGATTGATTAATGTTGGAGGCAAAATATCAAAGATATTATTTGGAACATTAGATTCTGATGACGAAGAGCTTTACCAAAGTTATTTTGAAAGTATGAAGAAAAACGAAGAGACACTTATGAGGAATCAAAAACAAATTGCTACTATTGTAAATGACTTGAAAAATAAGTACATTAATGAATTTCAGAAACTAACTGAAAATTTCAAATTGCTTCGAACTGTACCTCAATTAGAACGTATTGAACAAATGCATCTCATGACTTTTGAAATTAAAGACATCAAAAATATTTTGGATGAGATTCAGACAGCAGTGAGCTTTGCAAGATTGCACATCCTGCATGAGTCTATTCTCCCCTATACAAAATTTGCGGAAATTGTCAAAAACGATACTATCATTCCAATGCATCATTTAAAAGATTATTTTCAGATATGTCATACCAAAGTCATTTTCAAAGAAAAAACATTGTTATTTCTAATTTCAATTCCAACGGTTTATGAGGAAAAATATAATCTATACAAGTTTTACTATATCCCTCAACGGAATTTGTCCCTTCCTTTCACAAAACCCTATATGCTCACTCGAGACGAAGAACTAAGATGGTCCACAAAACAATGTCATCAAGTAGAGGAAGACTACCTCTGTGATCAAGATTCCCTCGACAGGCCTTCAGAATGCATGAAAAATGTTTTGAAAACTCATTTAGAAAGCTGTCCCAGAAATGAATCACCCTCAGCACCAAATTTAAAAACATTGGAAGATGGAAATATTTTATCGATCAATAATTTGGAAATTCAAGAAAAATGCCCACAGCAGACAAAATATCATTTTACCCTGCCAATGGCTATAATCCAGTCCAAGTGTATCATTAGTAACAATCAAAAGGAAATTTACCCCATCCAAGTTAAAAACGAGGAAAAATACATCGTTTTACAGAACCTACATTTTTTACCAATCACTCCAAGGAAGAAGAGAAAAAAGACTTCAACTTCAAGGATGAAGAGATTCCAGATATCCAGCTAGAAGAAATTGAAGACTGGAAATGGAATCCATCGATATCAACATTTATGATTATCTTGATTCTTATAATAATTTTAACAATTATTTGAGTAATTTGTAAAGTTTGTCATAATTTTAAAGCTACACCTCAAAGAGGTGATACCTTTATCCAAAGGGGGGAGGAATTATGTAATCGCACCCCATATTAATTCAATGTAACTTATCCAGATTAACCATAAGCTTTGTATATGACTATGTTGCAGCCTGCAAAGTCAGCAGTGAACACCTGCAGTGCTGAGTCACATCCTATAGATAAGATATTTGTATAAAAGCATCTTCTTCCTTGCCTTCAGTGAAGAAATAGATCTAGAGCCTTAGTCGATAGTCATAGTTTACACAGAATATTCAAATATTCTCTATTGTAAATAAAGTGTTTTTTAAAAACCAAGTCTTCATCCCAAAATTCATAATTATATGTTTCAGATGCCGGTGCCAATATTTGCTTAGTTGTGATACTTATGTAAATTGAATAAGTTCGCGTTCCAATCTTATCAGAAGAATTTTTTATACACACATTATTTTAATCTTATACCTGATTCAGATGCCAGTGCCAACTTTTGCTAAGTTGTGATACCGATCAAATGAACAGCCAAGATGAAAAATAGGTTGCATTATCCGATGCTATTGTTTAATCAAAACCAAATCTCGCAAAATATGCTTCGTGAAAGTTTTATGAGATGGGACTGCTTGAATGTTCTACTAGAATTGTATCGACCCATTTTGAATACGAATCCACTAAAGCAAATAGGTAAGTATGTTTTCGCCAAAACCAAATAATCAACATTCCCAAGGGCCGTTCGGAAATTTGCATACATCAAGGGACGCTTTATAGGTGGCCAATTTCTGTATTTCAAACCTGCATCACATGACTCTACCGAATCATGTATATAAATATGTGTTATTTTCGCCACCCCTTTTATAACTTTCAATTGTCAATCACCTGAGTTTTTCTTGGGCTTCATAGATTTTAATTCATATTGGAAATATGACAATATGAGAACCCAACGTTGCAGCAGATCTGCTGCATAAACTGTAATTCCCTTTTTACAGCTATAAATGGTAAGTAAAGCATTTCAAGTGGCAAAGAGTCACTTTCCCAAACAGTGCGGGAGAAACACCTGCTATTTTTTTTCCGCACGCAAGGATTTTCCGCACCTAATTCTTGGAGAGTAAATCGAATTATGTTGTGTTACTATGAACCAACGCCAACAATGATATAACGATGGTAACGACATGCAGAATTACGTCATTATATACTAGGTTGTTCAATAAGTTTAGCGGTTGGATAAGAAAAACACAATTGTTTGGTCTGAAATGCACTTTTTTATTCAGTATAGTCTTCCTGAACATCGATACACTTATTCCAACGAGACTCCAATCTAAAAATTCCACTCCTGAAGTGAGAATCTGGAAGGCCTGCAAAATACGCTTTCACAGCTGTTATGACGTCATCATTTGATGAAAAACGCTTTCCACGCATGCATTTGGATTCCAGTTCTAGAAACAGGTGGAAGTCGCTAGGGGCCAAATCTGGTGAATATGGTGGATGCTCTATCAATTCGAACCCTAATTAATGGATTTTAGCCATTGTTAAAATGCTTTTGTGACATGGTGCGTTGTTCTGATGAAATGAAATAATTTTTTTCTTCTGCAAACCGGGTTTTAATAGTATTCAGAATTTATTGCTTCACCAGTTTGCAAGTAATCCACCAACAAAATTTCTTTTGCACCCCAAAAACGGATGCTAACACCTTCTTTGCTGATTTCTGCACACGAGTTCGTTTCGGAGCCAAAGCACCAGGTTTACACCACTCTTTAGCCTTGTCTCGATTCAGGATCATGGTGATAGACCCAAGTCTCATCCATGGTGATAAATCGGCGCATAAAATCCACTTTATTTTGCCGATAAACCACAAAAATTTGCTGAGAAAATCGCATTCGAATGCGTTTTTGTTCCATTGTTAGTGAATGCGGCACCCATTGTGTGCACAGCTTTCTGAAACCCAATACTTCAGTCAAAATATTACTTATACTGCCCAATAAGATACCTAGGGCTTCTACTAAATATCTTTCAGTCACTCGATGATTCACCAAAACGATATCCTGTAATTTTTCAACGATTTCTGGTGTTGATGCTGCTTTTGGACGTCCTTGACGTGGATCGTCTTCAAGGCTTGTACGACCACGTTTAAATTCAGCAACCCATCTTTCAGCTGTACTAATTGAAGGCGAAGAGTCCTTATACACTTTCAAAATTCGTTCAAAAATTTTCTTTGCCTTTAAACCTTCCAAAAATAAAAATTCAATCACTGCACGATACTTGATTTTCTCCATTGCAAAAAATACTGAGACACCGCGAAATTGAAATGAAACTTGACCTATGTTCATATTTATTTATTTATTTATTTATTAGTGAAAGGAATACAAACAGGATAAATCCCATAAAAAGTATTCACAGATAATTTATCAAAGTGCTAACCTTAAAACATAACAAAATATTACATCTTAATACAAAAAGAAAAAAACAATTTAAACTACCTAAATTCACGAAAGCAAACCTCTTTTAAGTGATTTCTTAATTTTAGCTGTACTATTCAATTCAATTCAATTCAATTTTATTCATCATAAAGAAAATGTACATTTCAAATAAGAATTCACAAAATTGAGTTGCAGAACCTGCAGTCTAAGCAAGCTTGTATACTGTCAAGTTCTGCAAGAACCGATGATGAACTCTCTCCATCGAAAACAAACAGAAAATGAGAATTGCCCAAATACAAAAAAACACTAGAATACCTACTATGCAGAAATGACATCCTCGAATCTATTTGTGTTTAATCTTATATATGTACGGAGTTGGTTCTTATATACTCTACTCCTTTGTCTAGATGATGCCTTCAATTCATGAGGGAGAAGATTATAAAATTTGGGACCATAGTACAAAAGGCTACTCTGTAAATGTTTTCTATGGAATAATGGTATAACAAGATTCCCTTGCACAACCTGTCTCGTTTGGACTGCATGCAGAACAAGATTTTTTCTCTTTTTCATCTGATTCAGAATCACTTTATATATATACAGTTGTTTAATACTTAATTGCTGAGATTCTACGTACAGTCTGTCAGTTCCAAATCTTCTCCCAACTTTCAAAATTATTTTTATTATGGCCTTATGTACTATGTCCAGACCTCTCATGTTAGTTTCACCAGCACCACCCCACACCACAATACCATACCTCAACAATGATAATACCAAAGCTTCATACACCTGGAAACATACTTTACGTGACAAGACATTACGAACATTATAAAAAACATAATATAGTTTTTTTATCCTTTTCACCAGGTGAGCTATATGTTCACTCCATCTAAGATGTTGGTCTATTAAGATCCCCAAATACTTTATTGACTCGGTTTTGTTGATGCCAGTGCACTGACAGCACACCTGATCACAATTATCCTCATGCAGAAATATCGTTTCAAATTCTGGTTGTTCGGTTATTTTAAGGGAAAAAGTGATAAATTTTGTTTTATGGGTGTTCAAACTTAACGAAGACACTGACAGCAACGCAAAAATTCTTTCCAAGCCCATCACAGCACCGTTATAAACTTCATCCCATGTGCTCCCTTTAAAAGTTACGACAGTATCGTCAGCATAAGCAATCATGTCAAGACCGGCAGCACGAAGGACCCAGTCAATGAAAACCAGAAAGAGGATCGGGCCAAGTACGGTTCCCTGTGGGACGCCAACATCAACACCCAGTGGAGAACTCAATGCACTCCCCATCTTGACACGCTGAGTTCGATTTTCCAAGTAGCTACGAAACAAATTCAAGCCAACACCCCTGACACTAAGATTTTCCAGTCGATCAAGAAGCTTCCCATGATTCACCGTGTCAAAGGCCTTGGCTAGATCTAAAAACACCGCCAGTACCTTATCACCCCTATCCATAGGTTTAATGACACCTTCAATAAATTCCTGAATCGCATCAGTTGTCGACATATTTTCCCTGAACCCAAATTGTCTGTCACTCAGCAATTTATTCTCTTCAAAGTAGGATATTAATCTTCTTTTTAGACATTTTTCCAAGATCTTAGCAAAATTATTTATTACTGAGATTGGACGGTAATTCGTCATTTCAGTTTTATCCCCCGACTTGTAAACGCAAGTAACATGAGACTCCTTCCACTCTGTCGGTACTATACCATTAAAAAAACACAGATTTATAATATGAACTAGAGGTCTCAAAATAAATGAATGTATATGTTTAATAAGGAATGATGAAATACCATCGGGTCCAGGGCAAGAACCGTTTTTAAGTGAAGCAATAATGCACACAATTTCATTTTCATCGACAGGTTTGATGAACATGGAGGACCGACTTGGAGGAACCTGCGCAGTAACAGCACTGGAGGACTTAATTGTATCTTGTGTCAAGCGTTTACCTATGTTGACGAAAAAATCATTAAATATTTCAGCCTTTTCCTTCAATCCTGTAATAATATGACCTTCCTCATCACATATTTCATTAGGGATACCGGATTTAACAGTATTTGTGTTATTTAAATGATTCAGAGTTTTCCAAAATTTCTTAACATCTTTACCTGCCAATCTGAACTGTTCTGCATAAAAAGATTCTTTAGCTTTCCTCAACAAATTATTCAGTGAATTCCTTTAAATCGCAAAACTGCGCTTATTTTCAACAGTAAAATTCTTTTTCAGCCATAATTTCATTTTATCTCGTCGCTTTATAGATGTTATTAGCCCAGACGTGATCCAAGGCTGCTTTCGTCTACTGTTTTTTACTGTCTCACTTTTTGTATGAGATGATTCCTTTATATATTTTTTTAAAGAACACACAAAGTTAGAACAAGCCGTCTGGGGGTCAGAATCATCCAACACCGTCCGCCAGCTTTCCTTTTTCAGACAGAACACTAATTTATCCTTGTCTAGAAATGTTTGCACCGCTTTAAAAGCTTGTGAATTATGACTATCAATAATCCTAGATTTAATGGATAAAAAAACCGCCCAGTGATCCGTAATCGAAGTTCTAATAATACCAGAACTAACTAAAAAATTCTTTCGAAAACTATTTTTACGTTTCACGTAATAATATATATGGTCTATTATAGTGGCGGAACTATCAGTTACCCGAGTGGGAGAATTTATCTCAGAAATGTAACCATTTTGTCCCATACAAGTTTCATATGTTAATACATCCAAGTTATTTGTATCCCCAATATTAATATTAATATCATCCAAAAAAATCTCTACATCCCCAGAACTCAAGTTTATCAAATATTCATTCAATTCCTCAATATAAAGTCTTACGTCAGTAGAAGGGGGCCTATATGATGCAGTTAATCCATATTCCATATGGTTCATCATGAAAGACAAATGCAAAAAGTTAGACTGAGAGAGATGCACCACTTGAACATTCACATTCATGGTCGACTTGACATAGATTAACAAACCATCATTTTGATTATATCTTGATTCATTATAAAACACATCAAAACCAGAAATATTATAATTTGACTCATCGTACAATTCCCAACATTCAGACAAAACAATCACATCAAGATTATCCAAATTCAAGGCATTCAGATATAACAATAAATCATCATAATTTTTACGTATACTACGTATGTTGAAATGAACAATATTAAGGAGTTTGTCAAGTGCAATTTCTTCTTTAGCACCATCAATATCATAATATCTATCCGTTTTTTCATCAAATTCCGATTCGAGGTATTCCATTCTACTATTGTGAAAAATGAACAGAACCAAATATTAAAACAATAATCCAAATTGAAATAATAAAAATCGATTATCAAATATGTGATAGAAAATTATAAATAAGGTAACTCTATTAATTACCAAAGAAAAGAATCAACAATCTGAAATGAAGCAATAAAATCAATAATCAAAAATGAAAGGAGTCTTGCAAAATGATTTTAGCGTACTTATGTGATATAAATTAGAAATTTATAAACAAGGCAACTATAATTTACGACAAATACCGCCAATAAGTTGTACACTTTCAAACAAAAAAACAAATCCCTTATCAAATATAGACACATAAAATATATTAATTTTCACCCAATGAACAAATCATGGAATCTATATCGTGTTTATTCCTAATTGTAATTATCCCCTTGTCAGTTTTAACCTTAATATCACCATTAACTGTCCACACATTTTTATGATATAATTCTTTAGCATACTTAAACAGTTCAATGCGCTCCCTTGTAAGGTCTTCACTAACAAAAATCTTGTTCTTGAGAAAAAGTTTTCTTGCCGAATAAAATACATCTCGGTGTAATTCATTCATAAATTTTGCTATGACGGGACGTGGTTCCTTTCGGCCTTTTCTTCCCAAACGAAAACAATATTTTATTGATTGTGCATTGATGTTTACTTTGTTATCTTGACATATGTTGATAAGGTTCTCTTTCACTTTCTCATTTTCGGTTTCCGGAATCCCAAATATTACCAAATTTGTTCATTTATTTTCTTGCTGTAATTGTTCCAGGTTTGATTCCGTTTTCTGAAGTTTCAACTGTATTTCCTTGAAGGCTTCTTGAACAGGAATGATTTCATCCTCTTTGATTCGTGACTGTAATTGTTGATACTCTTCTTCCATTCTGTCCTTAATCTTCACCATGACCTGATCAGCTAATTTATCTAGGTAACGATCAAGTACTGAAATGACCGTATCCTTTATGATTTCCTTTATTTCATCCTTATTTTCACGGGTTGATACCATTTTCCAGGATTGTCAATAACTATATATATTAATAGTAACTTAACTTATCGGAGCGGTAAACTGACGTCTACTCGCAATGACACATGCGGAGAGATCAGCGAACAAATCGAAATCAATCGGGCAACTATTTTCCGTTGCCATAGCGTTGCCATAGGGGTGAATTCATGGCACTGTTGGTTCTCCTTAAAGGAACAAAAAAAAGATCCTTATGCCTTAGGTGTCTACGAGGAGCATAAAAGTTAGTATCCTCCAGGCTATCACAGCTCAATTTGTTAGTGACAAGTTTATGTACAAAAAGAATGTCATTTATTTTCCTATTATTCTCAAGGCTGTTGAAATTGAAATGTTTGAGCCTCAATTCATAGTTATTTGGATCTCTGGGCTTTATATAAAAGTTACATTTGAAACTTAAAAATTTGAGAAACTTCTTTTGAACTGATTCAATTCTAGTTATATATGTTATGTTGAATGGGTTCCATACAATTGATGCGAAATTTAACCTACTATTAACAAGCGAAAAGTACAATATCTTCAAGGCCAACTGATTTTTGAAAGGTTTACAATGTTTCATTATAAATCCAAGCATACGGTTACAAGAAGCTATAAGGGAATCTATGTGGTTATCAAAAGAGAGTTCAGTATCAAAGATTACACCAAGATCTCTGATACTGGTGACTCTAGATAATTTAATGTTGTTCAACGTGTAAGAGTACTGTTGTGCTCTCTGACTACGCGAGAAGGTCATAACTGAGCATTTCAGGTGATTAATGTACAGGCCATTAGCTCTACAATGAGCAGCGAAAATCTCCAATTCCTCTTGCAATTCTAAACAATCTCTCAAAGAACTTACAATTCTAAAAATTTTCAAATCATCTGCAAGCAACAAGAATTTGCACTTTTTGAAGCATTTAATAATGTCATTTATATAAATTAAAAATAACAATGGGCCTAAATGTGAACCCTGAGGTACACCAGATGATACAAAAATGCTGTCCAAGCAATAACTACCAATTACAACGTATTGCTGCCTATTTGTTAGATAAGATTTGAACCATGACATCATGACTCCCAAAACACCAATTTTATCAAGTTTGTTAAGTAGCAAATCTCGGCAGACTCTGTCAAATGCCTTGGTGAAATCTGTATAAACTACATCGACTTGTGAACCCCTCCCCAATCATGCAAGTACTCGACCAAACTAGTTAAATTGGTTTCCACAGATCTCCTTTCAACAAAACCATGTTGTTCACTTATAATTTGATCTTTTACTACATAATATAACCGTGGAAAGACAAGCGATTCAAAAATCTTCTCAAAAACCGAGAGTTTGTAACTACCGACCTATAAAGGTCGGTAGTGAAGAGAAGTTGAAGAGAATTTTATTTTTATTAGTCAGATGTTCACCCACATAAAGTCTACAGTTCAATTCCCCAACATCCAACCCAGCTTTTTTATCGCTGATGTTCATACGTTTTGTCCTGTAAGCTGCAAGGAAATTATCGCTTTTTATCTTTGAGTGGAAGCGAAAGAATGATATTCTTGGGTTTATTCTTTAGTTTCGCAGGAACTCTGGTTACATAGTCCAAAGATTCTACATTAACAGGCAGATTAATGAAATTTCCAATTTTTTCAATTATGTTTATAACATTTTCCCCAGATTTCTCGGGTACATTCTGAATTTCAACATTATTTGAACGGTTGTGTTGTTCGATGCTGCTTATTCTAGAATTCAACTCGGACACTTCCTGTTTCAGCGCAAAATTTCCTCTCTCCAACTTGTCCATCCTGGCAACTACCTCAGTGACTTTACGAAGGGTGTTGCCACATAACAAAAATACCTAACCTAACTTAACTTAATAGATAAGAATTTAACAAATCAAATTCGCTTTGTTTCGTAAAGTGGATATATTTATATATTTCAAGCGCTTCTTGAAACAATTTTGTTAATAACTCTTGCGGAAAGTGTCTTGCCGCAGGCAACTGCTTGCCTGAACTGCAGTTTCGTTCACTTTCCGCCCTTGTTAGTATAAAATATCTATTTCACAATAAAATAGGTACTGAATAGATTTTGACCTAAACATTTTAACAACAGAACTCAGATTACTTTTTATGCGAGGTCGTTCTCGTCCAGAGTGAAATACTTTCAGAAGAGCATGCTTCTCATCGCAGCATTGATTACTGAATCATGATGATATCCGCCCATTTCGATTTCAAAGTACTTAGGCTTGAACTGTATAATATCAAGAATTTTTTATTCTAAAACTCCAAGGAAAAGTGATAACTATTGAATAATCAGGTATCAAATATGGTTAATAACTGCAAATATCAGATATGCTAGTGAGCCATAATGAAGGATACTTATACTTTTTTGAAAGTATTCTACAGGGAGTTTCAACAGGTATTGTGCATATCAAGTGGAGAAACTCCTTTAAAAACGAATATTTTGCTTGAAGTACTTGAATGAAATATTCTCTTTAGATACAGTGGTGTATTGAAAATATTCTGGAATAATACTAGTCCATTGTTTCAAAACCTTCCAACCCAGATGACCAGTAACATAATAATATGTTATATTTTATTGGGAGCTCTAATTAAGAACTTTGTTGTGTATTATTATTCTTCAACAGCAGTTAGCAACGTCGGAGTGTACTCTCCGATTTTTATTTTATTTATTTATTTAAAGTACATGACAGGACAAACCCAAAAATATTTACTCTCTAATAGATACAGTGGTGTTCAAAGATTAAAAATACAAAGAATATACATCGAAACACAAAAAAAGGAACAATTCTACCAACTAAATAAGAGAAATGTTATCAATAAAGAATCGCTTCAAAATTCCAGAAAAACTCCCGAATGATTGTGAAAAAAGATCCACATTTACAAGACTGTATATCGAATTAAATGACTTGAGGCGTCTAATCAGAGGTGAATTCAGGTGATAATTTGTGGAACTTTGATTTATATGAAATAAAAATTTATCTAGCGTGCTATAAGATGGGACGTTGAAGGTGAGCATATCAACAAGCTCGCTACAGTCAGCGACATTCAAAATTTTGTATATGAACTTCTCATCTCTTATCATTCGTTGATCTGTAAGGCTTAACAATTTCGAATTCTTCATAATTCTCACCTTGTTACTAATGCTATTTTGATAAAATTTCCTATTTATATACCTAATGAGCTTATTCTATACATTATCTAAGCGATTGATATAAACATTAAAGCATGGGTTCCAAATAACTGATTCAAAGGCTAGAACACTTTGCACATATGCTATGTAAAGAGTTCGGATGGACTGGCATTGGCGGAAATTTTTGCAAACTCTCATTATGAAGCCTAGCATCTTATGAGCTTTTTTTGGAAATATAATTGATGTGATGATCGAAATTGAGCTTAGAGTCATAAAAAATGCCCAAATCATTTATAACAAAGACTCTATTCAACTTATTGTGGTTTATTTCATACTGGGCACTGATGATGTTTTTTTTTTGCGTGAAAATGTTAAAATGGCACTTATTGAAATTGAGACAACGAGAGTTTTCATGGCAATATTTGAAGAGTCTATTCAAATCTTCCTGAAGTTTGCCGAATCTGATAAACAAGAAATGGCACAAAATATCTTAAGGTCGTCAGCATACATTAGAAACCTAGGAAATCTGAAGCACCGCACAATGCTGTTGACCTATATATTGAAAAGCAAAGGTCCCAAATGAGACCCTTCTGGTACTTCAGAAGTACGATTCCTCTAAGCGGAGCAACAATCACCAATTACTACTGATTCACGTCTGTTGTTAACATATCCATCTCAGCAGACTACCATGTACACCAATCTCAGCAAACCTTCGAATTAAAATACTGTGATCAATTTTGTCAAAGGCCTTGCTGAAATCAGCATAGATAGCATCCACCTGAAAACCAGCGTTCATCCGCTAAAGAAGGAAATTGGTGTATAAAAATAAGTTGGTCTCAACAGAACGTCCCTTCATAAACCCGTGCAGCTCAAAGTTAATGATGTTCTTCACTTCGCTATATATATATAGATAGAGACTTATTGTACAGCCAATCAAGAGGAACAACGAGAGTAGTAGCGCAATTCTTCAGTAAGCACGTTGGCAGATAATCCGGTCCTGCAGGTTTATCTGGCAGATCTTTAATTTCTTTCAAAACAGCTTCAGGCGGTATTCAATAACTTAACTTGAATATTGCGAACGTCTTACGACGTTAATGTGAGTTACATATTTATATTTTCTTATTATTTTTCAGATCTCACTGGTTGGAATAAAGTCGTGAAAAATGTTTACATACGACCACTGTAATGAATCATTCGATCCAAGCCAATCTCCCAGCATATTGTGCTCCGGCACGTGTGCGAAGACTTATCAGGCCAAATGTGTTGAAATCTCCGCTAATAAGTTACAATGTTTGAAATCCCCTGATTTTTGTTGGTATTGTCCGGATTGTTATAAAGTTCGAAATGGATACGAGGAGCATATGAAGGCATCTTTTGATGGTAAACTCAAGCGAATATTTGAGGAAACTTAGATTTAAGAAACTTTTGGATGAAATCTCGCTTCAGGCTGAGGAAACATTTTCACGGATTTCCCTTCCCTCTAGAGCCGTAGACGATGTTCCCTCGTACTCAAATGTTGTCAAGACGAGATGGATGATTGTTGTCAGATTCTGATTCAGATCAGGCGAACTCAAAAACCAAACTGGACATAATGAAAAATATTGAGCCGGTTCAATTGGGCTTGAAGGTTTCTCAAATCAAGCAAATTAAGGACGGTGGCATTCTCATTTGTTGCGACGAACCTGACGGTGCCAAGAAATTCAGAGAACTAGCTACCAAAAAACTCGCCACGGACTACAAAATTTCGGATGTTAAAAGATTTCTTCCCAAGGTTAAAATTCTGGGTCTTGTGGAGGATCACTCAGATAAAGATATCTTGAAATTTTTGAAGGGACAGGACAATGTTTTATCTGATTCATCTCATTTGAGGATCCTGAAAACCTTGCCGACGCACAATAATCCGAGCATATTCCAGGCATTAATCGAGGTAGATGCTGCAACTCATGGTTCGATAATGGATCGGGAAAAACTCTTCGTAAATTACTGCTTGCTCGGTTTATGATGCTACGGATTTGAAGATTTGCTATCGGTGCGGTGATTTCAATCACAGGAAATTAAGCTGCTCTCGAAAAATTGTTTGTTCAAAATGTGATGGGAGATCATATTTTGAATGAGGTCATTTCACAAATGTATCAATTGTATTAATGCTAATTCAACTGACAGTTGTCATGCTGTATGGGATGCCGTAAAATATCCAATTTATAAAAAGAAACTGAAAGTACATAAGTCATCTATTTTTGCTCCTAAATAACAATTATGTCGGCGAAATATTTCCACAATTTTTTCTGCAGCTCATTTAGCAAATTTAATTTTTTTTTATCAGAACGTGAGGGGACAGAGATCCAAAAGTTTTGTGGTATACTCCATTCACATTTATTTCAGCAGTCAGTTGGCCATGAAATGATTTTCTCAAGTTTTTGTAACTAGAACGGAGTAAGGTTGGCACTAATGAAATGTCGTTAATGTTATAACGCCGTTGCCACAACTAATATCAATTTTTATTACGAAAATGCCGTAAGTGATTGAAAAAAGAGACAGGGATGTGCTATTTAGAATTCAGGTCCGCTCATTCGAATAGTTATAACCTGATATTCTAAAATCCATAATACGTCAGACGGTAGCGAACATATTCAATGTAGGAGAATTATTTATATAATATTTCATCTGAATCTCAATGACTTATATTTCAGCTGAATATTTCCACAATCAGAAAGATTGTGAATAAAGAGGATGACAAAGAATTTCCTTCTATTATGGTACGTGTCCGTCTGAGACAAAAGAGTGTCGAGAGCAGAGTCGAGACTACAGTCACAAATGGACATACCCCAGAGAGCACTCTCCGACACAAGTCATAACTAGTCTCCGAGACTGTAGGTGTCTCAGGTGGAAACGCTCATTTCTACACTCGAGATCTAGTCTCCAGTCTTCTGTTTGTTCCAGAAGATCTGAGAGCAGTCTCAGACGGGGATAGCGTGATTTAAAGGAATATTATAGTTTCGTGTGAAGAAAGTAATTAATTAATATTTGAAAATGAGTGTCCGACTATGGACACAAGAAGAAATTTTTCAGTTGATACATTTTTATGGGGAAAAGGAATTTTTGTGGAATGTGGGACACAAATTGTACAGAAATCGTGAAAAAAAATTGAGTGCCTATGAAGAATTTGCGACAACATTAAATTGCGATGCTAGCGAGGTACGAAGGATAATACACAACTTCAAAATCAGGTAGGTTTATCTATTTTTACCAAAATAATCCTTAAAAATAACATTATGAAAGCGGGTTTCATATGAATTCAAAGATAACATAAGTGATATATATTCAGACGTATAACACCCTCCGATATAAATATGTGCGAATGTTACTATCTGAATCGAACTGGATGATAAGCACTTCACCTCGTCGGGCAATATGCGTCTGAATATCATTCACTTCATGTTATTTATTTTGTATTGTTTCATTTTTGAATATTGAATTGCATTAATACTAACTCAAATCAAATTTTTTAGGTTTCCCATGAACTCCAAAAGATAAAAAAATCGAAGAGTGGCTATGGTGTAGATGACAGTTATGACAGCAAATGGAAATTGGTGGTTCCTTGTACCCTGCCACCAACAAGCAGTACATCGAATTTGGTCAGTAAATTAATCTTCTTTAATTTTATTTATTACAGTGATTTGTTTCCGAGAAATTTCTTATTGCCTATAATTCAATTTATGAATTGATATTGCCATCGAACCTCACCAGCTGTTGTCATGATTCGTCTCTGGCATCTTTTTGACAGATCGGATAGTTTCGCTGCCGTCCCATTTCTAATGAAAATAACGTTCCTTCTGGTGGGGGATCATTTCGCCATTCACCGTTTATAATTTCTCTAGTAATGGATTGGGACAACACTAAAATTTTAATGACAGAACCAGACCATTTTAAACGAAAAATTAAAGAGTCTACGTGTATTCTATTAGATCAAGATAATAATTTGGCAAATTGTTCGGTAGGAATAGATCATATTTGGACCAATTTACTAAAGAAGGAACTGTCATCCGGTAATTTCAAAATTAAATGAATCAACGTTTCTGTGCAGTCTCTGTTTCTGTGTGTTGACAATTAATGTCAGACAAAAAGCGACAATTCAGAAGATTTTCAAAAGTAGATTTTTTCGTCTGATGAAGGAGTCTGATATAGACTCCGAAACGTTACAAAGAATTATAATTTCAACGTTATTTATTTTGAGTTCATTGTCAGGCAACAATTTTTTCTAGTTAATTTGCTCCTGACAAATTAGTGCAAGAATTTACGCAGGAGCAAATCGTTGATTTCATTTTTAATTGATTTTGTTTCAGAGATTGGGAGTGAAAACCCTAAAAAGTTTATGAACAGAACATATAAAATTATGTGATGCAGAAATTATAAAGTTATGTAAAGTACATATCGCCAGAGTAACATTCTTCACTTCAAATTTATTGGTTTTCGGAGAACTCTTAATTTACTGAACATAATGCCAAACCACAGCCGTCTTTAAGAAGGCTGTGGCCAAACACATTTTATATAATACGACGAGCTCTACTTAATCTATAATTGAAAATTCGGTTTGGTACAGGTTGATTTCGGTAACCATAGGGCTTCAAAATGTATGATGTCATAGTGAAGGCATCATCTGCTACCATTATATATGGAACGGGAAAATCTCTTTCGGGAAGTGATTCTGGTTCAGGAAGTTGTAACTTTTTGCTCTCCAAAGCATCGTGCAGGGAGCAGTTACTGAATACCCCCATCAGAAATTCTTCCATTGCAACCAACATCAACATAAATTAATTTATTATTATGACTTTAGCCTTGCGGCTTTCACACTCCTCTCCAGAGGAAAATTCACTTATCCCAGATATCTCAGATATCAAAAGGATTAAGCTCTGTTGGAGCCCTTTCCAGGTTTTCGGGCTCGTGGTGGTGGTCGGGTCCGGGTCGCTCCTCGCCTCCCTGCTGTGGGTTGGACTCCTGCTCCACTCGCACTTCCTGTCGGAGCAGACGGTGTTCCTCTGCATTCCCCATGTACTTGCGTACAGTTCTCGCCGTTCCGAGCAGTACCGCCTTCTGCATGACTTTATAAATATTTTCGTCCAACTGAAGTTTTCTCAAGTTCTCTAGTAGTTTCTTCGGTATCAGGCCTGTAGATGAAATGACAATAGGGATGGTCTTTATATCTTTCAGCTTCCACTGTCTTCTGGTTTGTTCCTCGAGATCTCTGTATTTTGAAATTTTCTCAGTGTGTCTATCTAGAAGATTGTTATTATTTGGAATTGCCACGTCCATGAATAGTGCTGTGTCCTCGTCCTTATTGAGCAATATGAGGTCTGGTCTATTGTGGGTTATTTTCCGGTCTGTGAGAACCGTGCGATCCCAGTAGAGCTTGTGATGTTCATTTTCCAATACAGCATCCGGATGGTAATTGTAATAAGGAACTTTTTTCGAAGTTAGAAGTTGGTGTTTTAGTGCCAATTCTTGGTGAAGAATCTTGGCAACAGCATCATGTCTATTCTTGTACTCCGTGCCCGCGAACTTCTGAGATCCCCCGGTGATGTGCTGGATAGTTTCATGAGTCGCACAGCCATAACGACAGCAGTCGTCCGCCACTGAGGCATCCTTGGCGATGTATTTCATGTAATTTCTTGTTGGAATCACCTGATCCTGGATGGCGAGCATAAAGCCCTCTGTCTCAGGAAACAACCTTTCGGAAGTCAACCAGTAGTTCGACGCAGATATGTCGACGTAATCATGGTTGACCTCGTTCTGGTGCCTCCCATGCAAAGGTTTGCCAATCAGTTTCTGCATTTTACTTTCTGCAGAGTGTTCGACGGTTTCCAAGTGATCCTGCTGTAGCTTTAATGGTGTAAAACTATCAGCAACACACACTACTCGATGGAGTTCTGATGAAGCTGCCTTGCTCAAGAAATATTTTCGAAGTCCTTCAATTTCCTGGGACATACGGTTGGACAAATCAACAATTCCTCTACCCCCAAGATGTCGTGGCAGATCTGTCCGTTCTATTGAGCTTTTGGGGTGATGTTTATTGTGTTTAGTCAGCATCGTCCGTAGTTTTCTCTGTAAAGCTGCTAAATCGGTGGTCGTCCAAGAGATAATACCAAATGAATAGCTCAGCGCCGAGCAAGCGTAGGTGTTAATCGCTTTTATCAGATTCTTGCTGTTGAGACCAGTTCTCATTATCCTTCTCAATCTTCGGGTGAACTCCTCCGTTAATTCCTTCTTCATCTGGGTCTGATTGATTTTTCTTGCCTGTTTTATGCCTAGATACTTGTATGTGTCTCCTTCCTTCAATGCTTCAATTTCTGCACCTTCCTTGAGTTTGAACGTACCATCTTCTATTTTCCCTCTCGTTATGTTTAGCAGTCGACATTTTTCTAGTCCAAACTTCATTTTGATGTCTTCCGAGAATCCTTCCACCATTTTCAGCATCAGTTGCATTTGTTTTTTGGTAGATGCGAAGAGTTTCAAATCGTCCATGTAAAGGAGATGATTCAGTTTCATCATAGTTCTACTGCCGCTCTTGATGGAAAATCCGTAGTCCGTAGAATTCAATCTATGAGACAAGGGATTCAGGGCCATGCAGAACCACAGAGGGCTCAGCGAGTCTCCTTGGAAAATTCCGCGTCTTATTGGAATAGGTCCTGTTGTAATGGAGCAATCTGCTGCTTTCATTTGAAGACTAGTACGCCAGGTTGACATGGCGTTTTTCAGGAACTCAACAATATTGGGATCCACCTTTTAAATCTTCAAGATCGTCAATTATTATTATTACAATAATGTTTAGAGCTGAGGCAAAGCCTATATAAGCTCAAAATACAAAAAGAAAAATCATTAGTATGCGAAACAAAACGTAAACAAGAATTGAACAATGGAAAATAATTAGTGATTCAGACAAAAAAAAACAAAAATAAAGATCAGTCAGGTTACGGTCGAATGGCTTCTATGTCGGTCCAGTCTGTTCTTGAACGCATTCACATTTGCTGCTCCCACAACATCAGCGGGTAAGTTGTTCCAGATGGAGAATACTCGATTTGATAAAAAATGCTGCCGAGGGGTTGTTTTGAAGTTCTCCTTACTCAACTTATACGCGTGGCCCCTCAAGTTATTTCTATTGTAAACGAAGAAGGCTGATAAATCGGTGCCGAAGGTCATATTCAGTATTCTGAAGGTCACGATGAGGTCACCCCTCAGACGACGATCCTGAAAGTATGTTATTCCAAAAATTTTCATTCTCTCCTCGTAACTAGGGCGCAGTGTACCATACGGTATACGAGTCGCCCATCTCTGAACTCCCTCCAATTGTTCAATATCAGACTTGAGATTGGGACACCAAGCTGGTCCGGCGAACTCAAGAATAGGGCGTATATAAGTTGTATAAATCTTAGAACAAACAGCAGGTGAACAACCACGAAAAGACTTGGAAATCGTGAATATGAGGCTTCTTGCCCTGGCCGTAAACTTTTTCACGTGCTTTGACCAACTCAAATCCGAAGTAACGGTCAGTCCAAGATCTTCATGACAATCTGTCGGACTGAGTCGATGGCCACACAGGAAATATGGATGTCCTGGATTTTTCTTTCCAATGTGAAGAACGCAACACTTCTCTAGATTGAGTGGAATCAACCAATCATTAGACCAATCAGACAGCGAATCGAGATCTGATTGAAGCAATGCTGAATTAGAGATTGCATTATTATATATTTTAGTATCATCAGCGAACTGGGAGCATGACGAACGCAATATGCGGGGCAGATCAGCTGTATAAATCAAAAAGAGCAAGGGTCCTAAAACAGACCCCTGAGGAATACCACTAGTGACGGGTCTTGGTGTTGATGTGACATTTGATACTCTAACAGAAAATTGCCTATTTTTTAAGAAGGCCTCAATCCAAAGCAGAAGATCTCCTCTCACTCCGACATGCTCCAGCTTGGAGAGAAGGCGACGGTGGGGAACACGGTCGAATGCTCTCGAATAGTCTAGGTAAACGACATCCACAGGAATGTCCATATCAAAGGCCTTCGTCCAATCGTTAATACACTCCAGAAGGTTTGTGAGAACTGAGCGACCGGGCAAAAATCCATGCTGGTTCGAAGGGATTATTGTATTTGAAAGTAGGAACTTATAATTAGCATCTGCGACTCCCATCAAAACAATGCTGTGTGTGTTCTTATAATTAAAGTAAAGGCTTCCACAATTCTGTGGAGCCACTATTGTAATATGTTTGCCGTCAATAGCCCCAAAGCAATGTGGGAATTGCCATTTTAATTCCAATTGACCAGCATATTTCTTCAATTCTTCTGTACTTGAAGGACACTGAAATAAAAATAAACTTGAATGCATTGAACATATTTTACTTATGTATTCTGAAATTCTATAGATTTTTCTGCTTGTGTTCCTATTATTTTTCATATATTACATATACAACATATAAATATTGGTCTAGTTTATATTTCCGATAGATCATTATTGTTACTCAAGGTACAAGACATATTATAAAAGTTATAAATTTTTTATTTTTCAGTGTAATTTGCTGGAGAATACTGAAAGTATGGAGAATCAGGAAACAGTAATACAACAGAGTACAAAAAAAAGGTCTACCAAAAGGCAATCACAAAGCCAAGACGATGACCCCATTTTGAAGGAAACAATTGAGCTCATGAAAAAGCCGAAAGAGGATTTCGATCGATTTGGAGAATTCGTGACGTTGAAATTAAAAACATTAAAATCAGATTATTACCGAGGGCTATTGAAAATTCATATTCGGAAAGCTATAGCGAATATTTCCGATATAGACGAGAAAAACCACTGGTCACGTGTGATGCCTACCCCATCAAATACCTTATCCTCAACTCCAATGAATTTACCAACTGTCCTCCGTACTAACTTTTCTCCACCACCAAGTTGAGAATTTGAGAAGGCACAAGAATTTTATAACAATTTATATACTACATGCCTTTAAAATGAAATGAAATGCGAATATTTAAGTTTATAAGGTTATAGTTCCATAATAAAAATTAAGTTTATTTCATGAACTGCTCAACAATATTTGTTTATATATAAATTCCTAAAATTAAGAAGTCCAAGAAATTTCCAATTTACTATTCTGCAAAAACGATCAAAGCAATAAGACAGAAAAATAGAATTCATAAAAAATGGAAAATATATAAAAATTTAAATGATTATTTGAACTTCAAAATACTCCGTAACAAATCTAAAAGACTAATTTCAGCTGATTTCAACAAATACATAACCACTGTGGAATCTGATATTGTAAATGATCCAAGCAAGTTGTTCACGTACTGCTCAGTCAAGAATAAACATGAAGCTCTACCTAATACGCTGTCATATAATAATTGTACAGGTAAAATCGGACAGGAGATTAGTAATCTTTTCTCTGAGTATTTCGCTAGCACTTATATACCGCTAAAAGATCAAAAAAATGTTGATAATATAACGTTTGAGAACTATACACACACTTCACAGAAGGCTCTATCCTATATTCAGTTCTCTGAATCTGAAGTAGAAAAGGCACTGAGAATGTTGAATAAGAGGAAGGGCGCTGGCCCTGACATGTTGAATTCTTTTTTCGTGCAATCCTGTAGTTTTTCCCTCAGAACACCTTTGACTTTAATTTATAATAAATCATTAAGAACAGGGGTTTTTCCCACATTATGGAAGTTGGCATGCGTCGTTCCAGTCTTCAAAAATGGTGACAAAACAGTTATTAATAACTACCGACCTATAAGCAAACTCTCGGTCTTTGAGAAGATTTTTGAATCGCTTGTCTTTCCACGGTTATATTATGTAGTAAAAGATCAAATTATAAGTGAACAACATGGTTTTGTTGAAGGGAGATCTGTGGAAACCAATTTAACTAGTTTGGTCGAGTACTTGCATGATTGCTTGGGGAGGGGTTCACAAGTCGATGTAGTTTATACAGATTTCACCAAGGCATTTGACAGGGTCTGCCGAGATTTGCTACTTAACAAACTTGATAAAATTGGTGTTTTGGCAGTCATGATGTCATGGTTCAAATCTTATCTAACAAATAGGCAGCAATACGTTGAAATTGGTGGTTATTGCTCCGACAGCATTTTTGTATCATCTGGTGTACCTCAAGGTTCACATTTAGGCCCATTGTTATTTTTAATTTATATAAATGACATTATTAAATGCTTCAAAAGGTGCAAATTTTTATTGTTTGCAGATGATTTGAAAATTTTTAGAATTGTAAGTTCTTTGAGAGATTGTTTAGAATTGCAAGAGGAATTGGAGATTTTCGCTGCTTATTGTAGAGCTAATGGCCTGTACATTAATCACCTGAAATGCTCAGTTATGACCTTTTCGCGTAGTCAGAGAGCACTACAGTACTCTTACACGTTGAACAACATTAAATTATCTAGAGTCACCAGTATCAGAGATCTTGGTGTAATCTTTGATGCTGAACTCTCTTTTGATAACCACATAGATTCCCTTATAGCTTCTTCTAACCGTATGCTTGGATTCATAATGAGACATTGTAAACCTTTCAAAAATCAGTTGGCCTTGAAGATATTGTACTTTTCGCTTGTTAATAGTAGGTTAAATTTCGCATCAATTGTATGGAACCCATTTTACATAACGTATATAAATAGAATTGAATCAGTTCAAAAGAAGTTTCTCAAATTTTTAAGTTTCAAATGTAACTTTTATTTAAAGCCCAGAGATCCAAATAACTATGAATTAAGGCTCAAACATTTCAATTTCAACAGCCTTGAGAATAATAGGAAAATAAATGACATTCTTTTTGTACATAAACTTGTCACTAACAAATTGAGCTGTGATAACCTGGAGGGTATTAACTTTTATGCTCCTCATAGACACTTAAGGCATAAGGATCTTTTTTTTGTTCCTTTAAGGAGAACCAACAGTTCCATGAATTCACCCCTATGTAGGGCTATGGCAACGGTGAATAGTTGCCCGATTGATTTTGATTTGTTCGCTGATAGTACTGCTAAAATTAAGAAATCACTTAAAAGAGGTTTGCTTTCGTGAATTTAGGTAGTTTAAATTGTTTTTTTCTTTAGGTATTAAGATGTAATATTTTGTTATGTTTTAAGGTTAGCACTTGGATAAATTATCTGTGAATACTTTTTATGGGATTTATCCTGTTTGTATTCCTTTCACTAATAAATAAATAAATAAATACCTTCAAATATTTTCCCCTCAAATTATTATGAATGGCTTTGCATACTTCGATAACTACTCTTCCAATTGTACAGAGTGGAATGCAGAAAAGGTATTGCAAACTACAGTAGGCATCCCCTGAAAGATAAAAGCAACTTTAAAACTATACGTTATCCAAAATGACAGCAAAGAGGTTATGAATATATTGCAAAGAAATACTAACAGAAATATTCTGTTGGAAAAATATTTCTGTACAATTCATTTCAAATACATATCTTGATGCTTACCTGAAGCCAGAAAACGAAGGTTACAATTAATCGATCATGAGCAGGAATTGCATCACGAAATTTTGTATTTTGCTTGACAATCTGATGTTTAACTACATAGAACAGCAATTGAAACTCCACTGCAGACAACCGAATGAAATTTTTGAACTGCTGTGCATCCTCCAACCGAAACTCATTGACGAGAGTTGAACCGGCTTCCAAGTCAATTTCCTCACCCAACAGTTCTTTTTTTGTACTTTTCGTTTTTGCACAATTTTATACGCAACTATAAAAGCCAGAGCCTATCGTGAATCCATCAAATAATTTACACACGCAAGTAGTCATACAGACTGTTGAGTCTCAGATCGACACGGAAGTCTCGAGAATAAAGTCATGTTCGAGTCTCCGGAGCGAGTCTCGAGAGCACAGATGATCTCAGATGGACAAGGCCCTGAGATTTATCTCGAGACTTTCTCTCGAAATTTTCTCTCAGGTGGACACTTAGCTTAAGGAGACCCAAAAAAGTGGTGGCATTTGAGAATTTTATGTTTGAGTGAATTAATGCGGAAAGTGTACTACAGGATTTTCTATTAATGTCATCGTAGAATAAGATCCCGAAAATTGATTTTTCTTTTTTTCCTTTTACTTGTCCTATACATTGTAAATGTCTTAAGGTACCAATACATACCAAATTATTATAATTGTTGTCCTGTTAATTGTTTATTCATGTGAAATTTTTGTTCAAAGGTAAAGTTCATCTTGACATGAAACTTCTTTTAATTCCTTTTACTTATATTGATGCAAGATGATTTCTGTTGAAGAATTCAACATTTATGTAATTATCGGTTAATTCCTTCGGGAGATACCCATTCCCAACCACTGCATCATATGCATTTCATCTTCGGGGTGATATTTTTGGAATCTACAACTGATGTAACGTATTCAAACTTTAGCCAACGAAGATAACGAACATTAATTCTCCTCAAGCTAGTGCATATTATGATATTATACTGATCTCTTGTACTTTCCATGCAAATAACTGGATTTGGTATGCCTTCAATGAGTTTGTATAAACTTCAATAATGTTCGTCACATGTTTTCCGAAGATTTTCGACATTGTGATAAAATACGTAATAATATTAACAGAAATTTTTACGTAGAACGGGCAACATAGCGTTGATTTAAAACCCTAAAATGTTTTGACAAGCGTCTTAACCCCACATTTTCTACTATACAGAATGAAATGTGTCAAATTTCCATGGCCAACCGACTACTAAAATGAAAGTGAATGGAGTATATATGATAGCATTGCCCAATGTGATTTCGATGTCATATGTTTGACGGAAACCTGGTTGTCGTCTGATATTTCAGATTCTGAAATTTGTAAAGAGTGGTACGTTCTGTTTAGGAAAGATCGAGTATTTGTCCTCACGGGTAAAACGATGGGAGGTGGTGTACTGATTGCAGTGTGCTCAAATCTGTTGGCTTCCTCACTTGATCTCAGCTCCGTAAGCGTTGTTTTTCCCGGGGTCGATGAGATCGGGTTGAGATTGACTATTCGAGGTTCAAATTTTTACATTATCAATATCTATACCACTAAATACCTCCTCCGATCACTACGAGGAGATTTCCGAGACCCTTTCTTGCCTACCATGTTTATGCAATGAGGACAATAAATTGATGATTACAGGTGATTTCAATATACCGGAGTTCATCGCAAGCACGGAAAAAAATCTGCATAATATCACAGTCGACGCGCTTGAAAATTTTATTAACTTTTTCGGACTCACACAGCAAAATAAGATATTGAATGCTAAAAACAGGATTTTGGATCTTATCTGTACTCGATGCTCTGTTGTTGTTCTCGAGTCTCTATCTCCTGTCGTTGCCGTCGATGCGCATCACCCCCCTTGGAATTTTCATTGTCATTGACTTCAAAACCGATTAAGTGTTAAAGCCAATCTCAAGTGTTTTAGCTTCAGAAAGGCTGATTTTCCGCGGCTTTATGACACGATCCTTAACACCAATTGGGATCTATGGAATGAACAAACTGATGTCAATTTAGCTTGTAACATGTTTTATTCTATTCTGAATAATGTTTTTTCTCAATGTATCCCCAGATCGATGAATAGAAAGTCTTCTTACCCATCATGGTTCACGGGACATATTATTACTAGGCTGAAAGAAAAAAATAGGTATCCCCACATATATAAATCAACGGGCGATGTTCAATATGTCAATAAATATAAAGATCTTCGCAGGAAAATAAAGAACGAAGTTGCTATAGCACGAGCTAATTTCACGAAAAAGGCTGAGGCAGATTTATCTGAGAACCCATTAAAATTTTGGTCTTATATAAATTCAATTCGGGATAGTTCTCTCATTCCTGGTTCGATGAACTACGGGGATCAGAGTAAGTATCGGTCTACCGAAAAGTCTTTCGATCGAAAGTCTATTCAATAAAAAGTTCTCTGCATCAAAGAGTCACTCGACCGAAAATGACGCCCACTTTCTCCTGATTGGCCAGATTGGTCGGAACGATTCGGAACAACTCGGAACTGGCACTCTTTCATCTTTGTCTTATAATTTATGAAATTTGACAGAGAATATGCACATTTAGACATTTAATTTTGCACTACCAAAACGGTTGATTGTTTACATAACCTTTAGTCTGGAAATTTTTCGACTTTCCTCAAAAATGAAATCAATTTGAATAATCATTTTGACGAATAAAGTAGGACCAATGATAATATGATGAAATGCATTGAAAGTGTTCTCTAGGATAATAAAAGAAATAATAAAAAGTAGGTATCCATAAATTGTATAAAATGAATATCATTTTCTCATTGTACTAAGTTTAATCAAACGCAACCTTTGTTTTCAGGTGATGTTGAATGATCAAAATACTGCAATATTCTGTATTTGTTTATAAGAGAGGAGTGTAGGGCAAGAGAACCTCACCTCACAAATGTACCAAGATTTTCGAATTAAATGGGAATGTGATGACGATTAGTTATAATGTCATCTTAACATATAAATTCTACTGATTGAGGCGAATAGGGCAGTTGGCGATCAGAAAATTTTAAGACCTATCACATTTAATGCTGATTTTTCTTGACTCGAATAAATGATATAGATTACAAGAGACTAAGTACAAACAATGAGTATAATTTACAAACCAGCCATTCAAGAGATTCTCCTCAAACTATGGTTTCAGAAAGTGGATAATAAAAGGACAGATGGAAAATTATTGGGAAAAACAGTGAACTGCTGATATAAGCTTCGCGGATAAGAAATATTTCAAAATTGCCTAATACTGCAATGAGAATCATACCATATGTCAAGTCATTGTATTGAAATAATTAAATATAAACTGTAGGTTGAATTTTCAAGATGTTCATTTGATTCATAATGCGAATAAGATGTATTATCAAACATTCTAAATATTTCCTCATAGTATAATGTATACTTACTATAGATACGAAGGACTAATAGGGAATGTAGCATTTTGTTTTTTGATGGATAAGTTTCATTCACACTGATTCGAAGTGTCTGTTTTGAAATTTGCATGGGTTTTTCCCGACTCCAATATATAATATAGATTACGAAAGACTAAGTACAAGCAAATATTATTTTATACAAACAAGAGATTCTCCTCAAACTCTGGTTTCAGAAAGTGGATAATAAATGGACAGGTGCATTAATGAATTGCCATGAAATTATTTGGTAAAACAGTGAAGTGCTGATATAATAAGCTTTGCTAAGAAGAAATATTTCACAATTGCCTATTGAAACAATGAGAATCATATCGTATGTTAATTCATTGTGTTGAAATTATTAAATATAAACTATAGGTTGAATCTACGAAATGTTTATTTCATTCATGAAACCGAAAAACAACTTTGATAACACGGGTCAACACAAAATTTGACTTTGACTGCAAAGCATAAAATTTCGATAGTTTAGATCCTAATTAGACGAAAAAAAAAATATATGGCATGAAAAAGTTTGCTTCTGTGTTTAGGAGACTGATTCAACGATGTCATTTACACTAACTTCAAGCAACATGTGGATCCTATGGCTTGTCTTTATTTCAAACTAGAAAGTCAAAATATGCTTCATAGGCTTCAGAGGGAACGTGAGATGTCTTTAATTCGTATTTCACGACACGAATCATAATAAATTGACCACATATAAAACAAAATGCACCAGCATCGTATTTACACTTTCTTGGCGACATTTGAAGATTGTCTGGGCTTGTAAACAACACCTGATCGTTGTTTATGACTCGAGTGCCCTCTAGCGGCACCTTGTAAACGTAAACACTCCACTCTCATCGCGCGGTCATTTTGAATTATTAAAAATTATTAAAAAAATGAAGAGTGACTAATAATACTATAACTGTCACAAAAGCAAACTTTATACCAAAAAAAGGTTTTTTCTTTTCGTTTTTGTGCATAATTAACCGGAAAATCCTAGTATAAACGTTAGGACAAACAACGAAAATTTTTTTGTAGAATCGTGTAATACATTGTAAATATTTTTCATATTCTGTGATATTACATATCAGGAAAAGAGGTCAAATTAATTCTAAATATTCTTTTAGAATTTTTTAGTTTCTGGACTTCTTCAGGGACAATGTCCATTAATTAAAATATTGTATGTATTTATTCTTAGTCCCTGAAGAAGTTCAGAAACTGAACAAAAGCTAGGATGACTTCAATGAAGAATATTTAGAAGACCCAGGAATTTGACTTCTTTTCCCGATATCTAATATCACATCATCCAGATTTCCTTCTATCTAATTCTCCATATACTCTTCACACTATGATGTATACTTACTCTAGATACGAAGGACTGATAAGGAAAGTAACATTTTGTTTCTTTCATTTATACCGATTTTAACTGTCTGTTTTGAAATTTACCAAGTAAAATGTTACTCTGATATTAATTTTTCCCTCATTTCAATGTTCGATTTCAAAGATACTGAAATAGTGATAGGTTTTGTGAAATAAAAGAACACATTCAAAAAATCTATTTCAGTGAAAAACACACTCCGGAATATAAGACTAAAAGTCAATGTTAAATTACTCAATCTCAGATTCAAAACCAAGTGGCAAATCTAGGATATATTGGAAATCTGGTGAGCAGGTGGTTTTAGTATTTCCCGTTCATTGGGTTACTAGGAATATATCGAGTGCAGTTGTCTCACATCTTCAGTGGGATATTTGAATGTTTTCCATTTACCTACGAAGATTTTCTTGCCTTGGAGAGCATAGGATAACAGAGTAGGTAGCAGGCAGGCATCAGGTTGAAACGATGTATCATTCTAGTAGGTGCTGAAAGGTTTAGGGATCTGGCAAATCTTGGATATATTGGAAATCTGGTAAGAAGGTTGTTCTAGCATTTCCTGTTCCTCCATGACTTTCATACAATAATACCATCTTGACTGAAAACCCTCTCTAACATGGTTATTTGTAGACACTCATTTACAATTCTTTGGCGTAGTTCGTCCTAATTTCAGGCCGATTCACAAAAATCTTGGACTTAAGATGGCCTCACAAGAAGTCCAGAGGGTTCAGGTCAGGTGTTCCGGCAGGTCACTCCATAGGATCTCTTCTTCGTAGGTAGCATATTCGAGAGAATCAAGTCAAATGAAGGCCCTCATTATTATTAGAACAGGGGTCGTTATGTGGCTCGGTTAGCCTTTCGGGAACTTCGACCATGTAGATCTTTTGTATTCTCTACCCTACTCATTTACAAGAATCCAAGGAGATTGTCAATGGTGTAGATAAAATCGACACATCCTTAGGGGCCTTTGCATTACCTCGTGAGTATCCAGCACTGGTTTCCCTTAGGACAGCCAGCTCTGGACACTTGCATACCATATGTCTTTCGCTGTTTCTGCTCAGTTCCGTGACAGCTTTAATAATAATAATAATTTATTGTCTAACGAATACAAATATTCAATTATAAGACAATTTAAAAGTCAGTGAACAAATCAAAATTAATATAATGCGCAAAGAGAGATAGAAACATTTATACAAAAAATAAAAAAGCGGATATAAAACAGAATTTTCAACACAAAACACATTAGAACAAAGCTATAAACCATCACAACTGATTGATCCTAAGAACCTGAATGACCAACTCTTTGAAGGAGTACTTGGTCAAAGGAGTCAAAACATCACACATTGGTCTTCAATCGACGAATAACACGATATCATATTATGGTTGACAGGTGAAAACTTCAAAAGGTCAGTACGAGTCTGAGCCCGTAGAACAAAGCTTTGACCACGACCAGACAAACTAGGGATACGAAAATTAAGCCTCCTGCTAGATAGTGGGACAGTGTATGGAATTATGAAGAACATTGAACAAAAACATTACACTGTGGAGCAATCGACGATCCTTCAAAGAGAGAAACTGATGTCTCGATCAGAAGCAATATATATATTTCAAGAATCTCCTTTGAACCCTCTCAAGCGACTCAGCGTAAAGCTGCATTCACAATCAATTCGCGGGCCGAAGTGCACTTCGGCACAAAAGTTGGCACGAAATTTACCATTGGCAATAATCTTGGAACCAAATACTCAAATGAATCAAAAATGTAACTGATCACAACATAAGCATCAGCATCATCGATAGCCGGCACGAAACTCCTTGCCGAAGTAATAGTTTGCAGCTTGCAAGAAATTTGGTCAATTTCGAATTTCGTGCTTGTCTTGAATTTCATTATGAATGGTAACGGAGAACGCCATCTGCTAAGCTTTCGTGCCGAAGTGCACTTCGGCCCTTGAATTGATTGTGAATGTAGCTTTAATCGATGCTGTCATACGGCACAAGAATAATCCAGGCCAGATCTCACTAAGTAATAATAGAGGGACTTCATGCGGTCCACGTCCGAAAAATGTCGTAGATTTCGAAAAATAAAACCCAAATTCTTCTTCGCTCCAGTAGTAATGACCCAGCAAACACTGAAATCCAGTCACTGTACAAAAACTGCACATCGTTGCTTCACTTGACTGCAGTGACGGTAATGCGGTAACTGTACCAAAAGGGACCGTATATGTGCCGCTGGACTGTGCAGTTGCTGTACAGTAAAAACTGCAGTTGATATACAGCAACAGCTGCACTTTAAAAACAGCGATGGTATTGCAATCACTATACAGCAAGCTGCACTTCAAATGCAGCAGTTACGTGCTAAAACTGTACAGCAATTTGTGCTTTAAATGCAGTATGCATTTCAACACTGCACTTCAAATGCAGCAGTTAAGTGCAAAAACTGTACAACTAGCTGTATTTTATATGCAGTTTGGTCACTGTGCAAAAACTGTACAGCAAGTTGTATTTTATATACAGTAGTCACTGTGCTCAAACTATACAGTAAGCTGCACTTTATATGCGGTTGTATTTTATATACAGTAGTCACTGTGCTCAAACTGTACAGTAAGCTGCACTTTATATGCAGTAGTCCCTGTGCAAAAACTGTACATCAAGCTGTATTTTATATACAATAGTCACTGTGCTCAAACTGTACAGCAAGCTGCACTTTAAATGCAACAATAGCTGTGCAAGAACTGTACGGCAAACTACACTTTGTGTGCAGCAGCAAGCTGCACTTCAAATGCAGCAGTTACGTGCTTAAACTGTACAGCAAGCTGTACTTTAAATGCAGTAGTCACTATGCAAAAACTGTACAGTAAACTGCACTTTATATACAGTGGTCACTGTGCAAAAACTGTACAGCAAGCTATACTTCAAATGCTGCAGTTAAGTGCTCAAACTGTACAGTATTAGCTGCACTTTATATGCAGTAGCCACTGTGCAAAAACTGTACAGCAAGCTGCACTTTAATTGCAACAATAGCTGTGCAAGAACTGTACAGCAAGCTGCACTTTAAATTAGGAAATAAACCGCAAGTTCAAAGGTGAGGTCATCGATAAATATAATAAACAGAATAGAAGCCAAAACTGTTCCCTGTGGAAACCCGGACGACTGCACAAATTCACGCGACCTATTGCCGCAACATTCCACATACATTAATGGATTGTCAAGATAAGATTGAATTAACTTCACCAAAGAAGGGGCAAATTCGAAACCCCGAAACGAGCAAGCTTATTAGAACAGAGCAAACCGTGATCGACCTTATCGAAGGCTTTGGAAAAATCAGTGTATCATCATCACCACATCAACCTGACCATCCCCATCAATATTGATGCCTTCGATAAGGTCGATCACGGTCATTCAATTACATCAACCAAGTTAGTAACAGTTGACCTACCCGACAGGAAGCCATGCTGATGGATACACAGCCGATTTCTACTATAATTAATAATATACCTACTCGTTAAGTGTGATCTCAAATATCTTAGCGAAGTTGCAGACTATTGACACAGGCCTGTAGTTACCAAACTGATGTGCGCGGTCACCCTTCTTGAAAATAGAAGTCACTCGAGAGGTTTTCCATTGCCGCGGAAAAACATTGTCCCAAATAATGATGTTAAAAATATATGTAAGGGGTGTGGACAGAGCTGCAGCAGAATCATGGGTGAGAAATGCGGGAATACCATCAGGTCCAGCGGTCATATTCGGCTTAATCTTCCTACACGCAACAAAGACCTCATCTTCAGAAAAACTATTAACAAGCAACAAATCGGCAGAGTTCACCGAGTCGTCCGAAATGTCACAATTGGTCGACGAATTCAAAGTTCCAGCAAAGAGATCAGCGAATGTGTCAACAATGTCTCTGGAATTGGAGAATACCCTTCCATCAAGATGCATGGAATTAGGAACTAATCTTATCTGACGTTTCTGGTTGATAAAATTCCAAAACGACTTTGGTTCCTCTCTGAAAGCAGCTTCAGTCCGATCAATATATTCAGAATAGGCTGAACGTATTTTGTTAGCCAAAAAGGTTCCCGAAGTTTCAAAGGCCCTGGAATTATCACTGCTCGATGGTTTTGCCAAGAGCAGTTGATTCAATATCCTCATTTGTCCAACCCAGTTTCCTGGCAGCAGATTTCCGTTAAGGGATATTCTTCTATTGCTTCCAGCAAGCTGCATTTCTCACATGTAAGTGAAGGGTAGGCAGATGAGGTATGGCCTCAAGCGCTGCTGTAGGAGCTGTATGCATACAGCTCCCGTGCCACCAACACAGGCCCAGCCTTTTCAGTTTCTGCAACCTATTGAATGTGGTGACCTCTTCGGTTTTTGTCCACCACGCTAGAGACTCATAGGTGACAAATAGGGCGTACTACCGCTGGCACAGCACCATTTTCGGTTTCAAGCCCAGAACGTCCAGACTTTCAGAGTCTGTCCGTTCAGGACATAAGCTCTGAGGTCGATATTCCTTTTTCTAGTGAACAGAATAATCAGTGTTGTCTTCGAGGGATTGACGATTAGTTATAAAGGAATCGAACCCTCCACCGTTAAATGGATGGGCGAGTTCCGATATTGCTGGTGTTACTGACTAGCATTCGAATAACAATAGAACTCGAACCGAACCACTGTACAATAGGCATCGTCTCTCTGGAAATACTGACAGTACTATTCAGGAATATTGGAAATACTCTGATATCAGCTATTTTGAAAGGGCGAACCGCCGATGAACTTGCAAAAAGAGCATCAAAGGTTAACACCTAATGGAGGTACCAATACATACAAACCAGAGGGGATGGAGTCTTCGGCAACAACATTTCCCTCCACACTATTGTAAAAGCTAAGAAAAGAGACAGACGGAGTTACTCCATAATTGCTCTCGATATCTCCAAAGCGTTCGATATGCTTTCACATGCAACTGTGGGGAGAGGTCTAGAACGCAAGGGCATTGACAAAGATACTCGCCATTACATCATGGCCAATTACAAAGAAGCCTCAACTACCATTTCTTGTGTTGCGGAGGAGATCTGTACCCTTCCTGTCAAGATAGGGACAAGGCAAGGCGAACCGATGTCCCCCTCCATATTCAACTTCGAATTGGACGAGGCAATAGAAGAGCTGGGGCAGCAAAATGGCATCTCCCTGGGCGATCAGAGAAAGCAGGAAGGCAACAGATAGAGCCTGGTCGTTGCATTGGAAGAAGAGGTCCTATGGAGTGGCCTGCCCGATCTCCTGACCTGAACCCTTTGGACTTTTTCTTGTGGGGACATCTTAAGTCCAAGATTCCAAATGGAATAAACTTGTTCTTCCTTGTGGAATTAAGAGTACTTTTAATTTTGGTACGTTTAAATTGAAGCTTAAGAAGCTTGTTAATCGTTAGCATTAATGTTACTGAACTTGTTCAATTTGGTATTTATGTGTGTATTTGAATGTATATTTTATATTTTTGTTCGGTATTTTGTTACAACACTTTGTATAAAGAGGGTTCACCTCCTTGACTTCAAATAATTAAATAAAAAATTACTTTTTTCTACAAGCGTGCGCGTTCAACCTTTTTCCCG
Source organism: Coccinella septempunctata (assembly GCF_907165205.1). Taxonomy (NCBI): domain Eukaryota; kingdom Metazoa; phylum Arthropoda; class Insecta; order Coleoptera; family Coccinellidae; genus Coccinella; species Coccinella septempunctata. Next base: position 12,953,190 of record NC_058196.1, read on the forward strand.
CACGCATTCCAAGTTGCAAAGAGTCACTTTCCCAAAGAGTGCGGGAAAAACGCCTGCTATTTCTTTCCCGCACGCAAATATTATAGAGTAAATTAAATTCTATCATCTTTCTATGGACAGAACGTCAACGATGAGAAACCCTTAGTAACGACATGCGGAATAACGTCTGTCATTATATATGAATTAATAAAATGAGATATGATCTGTCGCAAAATGGATACATTTATTTATTTCAAGCGCTTGTAGAAAAAATATTGTTCCTAAGTCTTGCGGAAAGTGTCTTGCCCGCACTCAACTGCTTACCCGAACTCTGCTTCGCATCGTTCGGGCAACGGCAGTTTCGTGCGGGCAAGTATCACTTTCCGCACTTGATAGGAAAATAACTATTTTCATACACCGCTGTAAAGAGGTTTTCAAGACTTTTCTTATGAAGTATTACTCAACTCTTCTTCCCTATTCAATTTTGAGGGGTTGAAGCGCCCCCTCTTAGTAGGTTGCTCGTTTAAACCTCAAAAATGCATCAAAAGATGTCCCCCAAACAAATCATTTGACTTTTTTTGGAAAATTTTTCCAATCACTATGGTATAAGATATTTGGGGTGGCTCGTCTGAGATGGAACACCTTGTATATTCTGAAATATAAGATTTAAAAACGAACTCTCGCGTGAATTGAACCTGCGTGAATTATGTCGGAACGCATCCGAATGCGGAACGCATCCGAATGTTGTAGAGGAGTGAAGCGGTTGAACCACGGGGGAGACGTTCTCATTGGCCGCTTCAAATACGATTCACATCTACAGTTTCAGAGCTACGGAGGATCCATACAGCGTTGCCATATCAATAATAAAGGCACCAAAAAAAAGATTTTCGATAAAAAAATTATTCTCGAACACAGAAAATAAATCAAATAGGTATAGGTGATGATATTCAAAAGTATTGATAAAGTGTTTCAGAGTCAACGAAGATTATGGTGGGATTCTATTTTCCATGAGCTTTTCAAGAAGCCCACACATCGTATATGTTTCCAGTTTCCATTTGAAAAACGGAATGGTATTCGGCTAAGGAATTAAAGAAAAAACAGTCAATTTTATTAAAAATCAATTGACGGGCTTATGATCTTTCATTTTGATTTTTTGGTCGAAGATTATATTTCAATATTTCAGACTTATGCCATATCCTGTTCCCGTATATACTACGATTCAAGAATTTCATTTCGAGTGCTCCGGCAACCCTGCTGAAATATTCCAATATTCGAAATGAGTGGCTACGAGGCTACGTATTAACCACCCAATAGCGGAACGGAATCAGCAGCGAATAGAAATCCTTCTTTTGAAATTATCAACCGTTTTTGAACATTGGGCTTGCGCTTGGTTTGCCGCTTCAGTCTTCAGTTCATTTGAAACGTTCTGGCTGCTATTTTGCTTGTTTTATAGATTTTCGAGATTTTCCTGCGTTTTGTAAAGAGTTGTTATTTGTTTTTGTTTTTATTGTTGTTATTGAGTGTCTGTTGAAGTTCCTGTTGTTTTTTCAATTGATTTATTCCTTGATAAAAAAGAAGGTGAGTAAATATAAAAGGGTAATTTCATATTATTTGATGATAATACTTTTCCGAAAAGAAAATGTGGGTACATAACATAATTGGTGAGTAAAATTAGGTAAACCTGATGAGGTATGTAGAGCTATAATCTAGTCGAGTCCAAAAAACCTAAGTATTATAGAGGTCTAGTTGTAACATATCCATTTCCGACAGGGCTATCCATATAAGTATTTGGAAAATACAAGGCACAAGTCTGTTCATTTACCAATGAACACCCATGTTCTTATAAATTATTGATTTTAAAAACAATTTTTTTCAGATGGAAGTTGAAGTACCGAAAGGTATATTTCACCCGAAAATTTCATATTTTTTATCAAAGATAAACAGGCATCAAGAGGCAGGACATATTTAAAATGTCAAGATCCATTGTGCTCTGCCAGAATTAAAATGCAGGAGGGTCAGCAATGGATTTTGAGGTGAGTTCTCTGGGCTAATACCTAATGGGCAAGTTTCCTAAAACTCCAAAATCGAATTTACCATTATTTACTTATTGTTTGGTTATTTGCTTAATGAATATAACTATTACTAAGTATCTAATAACTACCTTCGAAGGTTTCAATTTATTGCAAATAAACACAATACTTGATCTAGAATGTGGTTTTAGAGCGGAGCATAACCATTTGGCAGATTTGGTCCTGCTTCAAGATATTCGGCTATAAAGTATCTTAGCATTCAGAAGTAGGACCGAAACATCAACTCTCCTCCATATATTCATGGAGGAAGAGATTCGCCACAATGAGGCATCTTTGAGGCTCACAAATGGGTTCCTCACTGTAAAACCGATGATGCAGCGGGAAAGGAGGAAAGTGCAACCTCCCATACCAGCTACATTGGAGGATGCTGCTGGCTATTTGGCAAATGCATCGTAAGTTCAATATTTTTCAAACATATTTTATTGACTTCATCTGTCTTAAAGAAAAAAGAATTAAATTTTTCATGTTCAATTGTTCCAGATATCGGAAATATTCATTGGAATTGGGGCCACAACAGAGACCATTCTTCGATGGCATCAGGGATGGATGCCTCTTTTTTGTGTCCCCTGGTATTCTAAGAGAGGCAATTGATGGGAATAGTCTCCACTTGCACATGGACGCGACATTCAAAATTGTGCCCAGAGCAGGTGGAACCCATCAGTTGTTCATCATCCATTGGATGAGGGATCACACGGTGAGCATAACTTTTTTATTATTTTCTAGTTTGGCATTTCTTATTTTTTTTTTCCTGCAAGGCATACACTGTGGTGTTTTGTATGATGCCAAACCGCACCAGGGAGACATACACTGGGGTACTGCGATACACCAGGCAATTATTTGGCGCCTCCCATATCTCCTCTGTCCTTTGTGACTATGAGGTGGCCCTTAGACATGCAGTTCGAGAAGTGTTTGCTGGAATTTCCTTGAGAGGTTGCTGGTTCCACTTCGCAAAAAATGTATTTCTCAAAGGTAGGTACGATATGGTATTCGAAATCAAGTGTTTATGAAAGCATATGGATTATTTTTCAATTGATAAATATTTTTCAGCTCGCCAAATGCATATAAATGACGCAGTTGCCGTCAGAATGGCTATGGCCCTTCCACTGTTGCCCGCAGAACGAATTTCTGAAGGGATAGACTTCGTTTGCGAAATAATTAATGATGATGGATTCACAAGCTACATGCAGAGACAGTGGCGTAACACCAATATTTCGGTGTTTGGTGTCGATAACCGAACCAATAACGCCATCGATTAAGTGTTAAAGCCAATCTTATGTGTTTTAACTTCAGAAAGGCTGATTTTCCGCGGCTTTATGACACGATCCTTAACACCAATTGGGATATATGGAATGAACAAACTGATGTCAATTTAGCTTGTAACATGTTTTATTCTATTCTGAATAATGTTTTTTCTCAATGTGTCCCCAGATCGATGAATAGAAAGTCTTCTTACCCATCATGGTTCACGGGACATATTATTACTAGGCTGAAAGAAAAAAAATAGGTATCCGCACATATATAAATCAACGGGCGATGTTCAATATGTCGATAAATATAAAGATCTTCGCAGGAAAATAAAGAACGAAGTTGCTATAGCACGAGCTAATTTCACGAAAAAGGCTGAGGCAGATTTATCTGAGAACCCATTAAAATTTTGGTCTTATATAAATTCAATTCGGGATAGTTCTCTCATTCCTGGTTCGATGAACTACGGAGATCATCACCTCTCAACTCCTCAGGACACTGTTCAGGCTTTCGGTTCTTTTTTCAGCTCAACTTTTATTGAAAACTCAGACTTCAATCTGAGTGATCTGCCACCTGTCAACTCTTTTGGCCAAACTCTAACTGTTCCTGAAATAACGGAGGATGCTGTGCTCAAGTACATAAAAAATGCAAGGCAAATATGACAGCAGGACCCTATGGAGTTCCATCTTTTCTGTTGAAGGATTGTGCGATCGTTTTGGTCAAACCTCTGACTGTTATTTATAGGTTGTCTCTCTCAAAATTTCCCTTTCCGACCATCTGGAAAGAGGGTAGAGTGTGTGCTGTTTTCAAAAAGGGCAACAGGGTTAACATCGAAAATTACAGACCCATTGTTAATTTGAGCAACTTCAGTAAAGTTTTTGAGAGTGTACCTTATGACATAATTTACTCATATGTAAGATGTCATATTTCTGATAGTCAGCATGGGTTCGTGAGGGGTCGATCAACCGTGACCAATTAAACTTGTTTGACTGAGTACATCACTGGAGGATGAATCTTCTCATGTCGATGTCGTTTATACAGATTTTTCGAAAGCGTTTGACCGACTAGATCATCCATAAGTTTTTGGATTGGATCTCGGCTTTTTGTGCTTCATGAAGTCTTACCTCTCGGACACAAAACTTTGGGTTCGGTGCTTTGGTTTAAGATCGAATACGTTCGTGGCGTTATCTGGTGTTCCACAGGGGTCTATTTTGGGGATACTCTTGTTCATAATTTTGATCAACGTTATCCTCCTTTATGTAGATGATTTTGAATTGTTTCGTCGTATTCTTTCTATTGAACATTCTTGGGATCTTCAGGGTGAAATAGATGACTTGAATCGTTGGTGCAGGGATAACTTACTTCCCCTAAATATCGGAAAAGGTAACGTGTTATCATACAGCCGTAAGAGAACAATGATTCAGTTTTCGTATAACGTTGACGGCTGTGTCCTTGGTATGGTGGCGCAGTATGGGGACCTAGGAGGTCTGTTTGACCAGGGACTCAGTTTTGTACCATATGTGAGATCTCTTGTTTCAAAGGGATTTCAAACACTTGGTTTAATTTTGAGAAACTCAAGGTGGTTACAAGATAACAGAACCCTTTTCACTTTGTTTAATGCTTTTGTGAGGTCAAGGCTCGAATATGGTGGCCTAATATGGAGCCCATGGTATGATGTGCATGTCAATAGTTTAGAGAATGTACAGAGGCGATTTTTTAAGTATATATGTTTTCGAATTGACGGTGTTTATCCAAACAGGGGTACTGTACATGCAAATCTCTTAAGTAGATTTGGAGTCAATTCTCAAGAGCGACGGCGTACTTATTTAGGTATTTTTTCCTGATGAAGATTTTATCCTCGGTAATTGATTGTCCCTACTTGCTTGCCCTTATAAATGTTCATGTTCCTAGATTACCCGTGCGAAATAAGACCACATTTCACCAACCTTTTTCACGTTCCAATGTACCTACTTCTTTTTTCGCTTCTGTATGTAATGTGTAGTGATTACATGTCATATCAGTATTATTGATATATTTCATTGCAATTCATCTTATATAAAGAGGGCTATTCTTGGTTGAATTTTTTTTTACATCGCCGAGTGTAGGTTTTTTTTCTCCAATGGAGTTTTTTTCAGACCATGCTCTGCTTTGGTTATTATGCTGCTTATTTTTTGTTTAGTTTAGTTGTACACGAAGTTAAATTATTGTATTATTTTTAATTGTAAATTTCTTCTATTCTGTAATTGACCTAGTCTAAGGAATAGCGTATTACTTAAATGAGTTAATATATAAAATAAATAAATAAATTAACCATTATTGGTCTGCTGCGATATTTGGGCATGCAAATCAATAAAGAAGTTATTCTATTTTTATTTTTTTGAGTTTGTTCGGTCCTTTTGTTATAACATAAATTTGAAGCTAAAGCGTTCGCTGAATATTTGAATCTCGCCCGAATTGTAAGTCAATACAGGTGGCTTCGCATATGTTGTTCGAGAACATACGCTTCTCGAACGCGAATTGACAAAGTTTCGCTATCACCTGTGTTATTGCAATTCTCTTTAAAATTACGCTATTTTTGGACTAGTTTTGGATTTATTACTCGCATAGTTTGACCCGCTAATTTGGAAATTTCGCATCGCATTTTGATTGTGTTTTCAACACCGCATTTGAACAAAAAGTTGGAGCAGATATCCCGCAGCAAAGGGTCCATGGAAAAAGGTGGGATTTGGAACAGAACCTTGAAGTCATCGTTGTTCACAGTTTTGGTAAGTCATCATTGTTGACCGCATTTTCTTTATATAAATTTTATTGTTTCATACACATATATATTTCGCTTTCGCTTCAGCTTCAAACCGCAAGAAATAGTGTCCTATTTTCTCTACAAAATTACCGAGCTATCGAACATAAGAGAGTTCAATGTATTTGTGCCTGTGTTGCATCCAAATTAGATCCACATTTAGTTAATTTCATATTTCCGCTCCATGATTTTCACTTGAAATATTTGTAACTTTCCTCAATATTTGTCCATGTATCATTTTCAGACCATTGAGAGAGTATTGCATCATTAGAGTTTTAACTACCGTCAAGGGCGCTGCAACACGTAAACAGATATGGAGTTTTGATTAGTGGATATGTATTTATTATCATTTAGTCTCATCAGTTATATAGACATTTTGTCAGTTGAAAAGTGTATTACTGAAAGTGAAGTGCAAATATTGAACGTTTGATTAGTTATGTGTATCTAGGTATGTCACAGGGATTTTTCAGTCAAATAGTGAATTATTGAGAAGGAGGAGGATGTAAAACTGTAGGTCAATAAATCATTCTTTTTACATACCGGGGTCGTTCAGTAAGGTCGGAATGCCGTCGAAGACAAATTGAAGGCCTCTATCACCGAGTCGATGGTCAAGCGCGAGAATGCATTCGCCGCAGCTTCCACCCTGCTCAATTTAGTTAAGGGTTTGACCACTGAGGTCAAACTCTTTCCGGTGAGGCCGCATCAGTGATCTCCGGATTCGAGATGAATTCGGCCAACTATCATCTGGCTTATCAGGCCCTTCACTCCCGCTACCAGAATCCCCGGCGTCTGGCAGATCTTTACGTGAACCAGATTTTAGAGTCCCGGCCAGCATCTGTGTCTTCTTTGCCACAATTGAAGCGGTCCATCACCACCCATCAGAACGCCATAAATGCCATCAAGGCGCTGCCAATATCCTCTGATGATTTTCCCACTCTCGTTCAACTGATCGAATTCATCAATCGAAAGTTGCGAGTGTTGGAAAGTCCCCTGGTCCATCCTCTCGCCCCCATGCATATGCTGGAGTACGCCCCTCTGCTTCATCTAGTACTTCCTCAGCCCGTGTGTATTGGACCCCGAATCACTCTATTCGCCAGTGTCGAGAATTCAAGGCGATGAACATCCACCAAACGCGAGCTTTCTTGACTGAAAGGCAATTGTGTAGAAACTGCATGTCGGCTTTCCATGGTACTGTTGCGTGCAGTTCGGTTCAGTGTTGTCACACGTGCGGGCGACGACACCACACGATCCTCCACTTGGCACCTACCACCTCGCCCCTTTCAGCTTCCCACACGGATCCCCCCTCGACGGACCAATGTTCTCCTTTGCCTCCTGCCGGGTCCAGGTCTCCAATCCGCGCTGTCATCTCTCGGGGCACTTCAGTCAGGGGTAGATATCGCGAGACTATCAACGCATAGTCTGGCGCTTCACCAAACAGGAACCTCTACAATATTATCGTCTGAACACTGTCACCTATGGACTATCTGCCGCTCCTTATTTGGCACTTAGGACTATTAGGCAGCTGGCTTCGGATGAGGGAGCCAAATTTCCTGTTGCAATGCATGTCTTGCTAGATGAGATTTATGTCGATGATATCTTGACAGGCTGTTCATCCGAGTCTGAAGCTCTCGAACTGCGGCAGCAAGTTCAGGATCTGCTCATGGCGGGTGGTTTTGAGCTGCGCAAGTGGGCCTCTAATCATTCTTCTCTGCTGGACGGTATTCCTCCTGATCATTGTAGAAAATCTTCTTCAATTAACCCCCTTCTTCTTGACCGTGAACCGAGTCTCAAGATTCTGGGACTTGGCTGGAACCCTACATCTGATCACTTCTTCTACTCTGTCCGCCTGACTTCAGCGACAGTCACCAAACGGACTGTGCTGAGTCAGCTGGCCAGAATCTTCGATCCCTTGGGATGGTTAGCTCCTATCACCTTCTACGCCAAGATCTTCTTTCGTCAGCTCTGTCTTCTTCATCTGGATTGGGACCAACCTCTTTCGAATGAAGCCCAGCCTTCGTGGTTGCCGTTTCAATCCCAGCTTCCCACCTTGGCAGAACTTCATATCCCTGCCGTGTCCTCTTCAGCTCATCAGCTGATTGGCTTCTGTGACGCATCTGTGTCGGGCTACGCTGCAGTCGTCTATCTTCGCAATTCTACATCATCTGATCAATACCACGTGTCTCTTCTAGCGGCCAAATCTAAAATCGCTCCTTGCAAAGCTGTGACCCTGCCTCGTCTTGAACTGTGCGGTGCCCATCTGCTCGCAAAACTCATGCACCATCTGTCCACCCGCGTTCTGCCGAATCTCACAACTGAGTGTATTGCCTTTTGTGACTCTTCCGTTGCTTTGTCGTGGATCCGCGGTGAAAGTCACAGATGGAAGACATTTGTTGGCAATCGAGTCGCTGAGATCCAGGATATGATTCCTTCAGATTGCTGGAGGCATGTGGTCTCTGAGGACAATCCAGCGGATTGTGCAACAAGTGGAGGTCGAGGCCAAGCCGACCTCCACTTTCATGTTAGCAGCCATCTCAGATGAACCCACCTTGGTTGAACTTTTCTCCTCGTATCTTCGTCTCAAGTGTGTGACTGCCTTTTGTCGATGTTTAATTCTTAATGCTCGTAATCCATCTTTACCTCGCTCAGGTTTCCTCTCCTCTATTGAACTCCAGGAGGCCGAGATCTGTTTGATCTGTCTAGTCCAATCTGTTCATTTTGCCGAGGAGCTAGCTGAGCTTCAGAAACCGTCTTCCCGTCATCGGCTTATTATGAAGCTCCACCTGTTTTGTGATGAGCATGGACTACTGCATGTTGGAGGTCGCCTTTCATACTCGCTGTTGCCATATCGACACAATCATCCGGTTCTTCTGCCAAAAAATGATCATCTCACTCGTCTGATTATCGATGATGCCCATCTTCGTCTTCTGCACGCCGGTGCTCTCGGTACTCACTCGTTCATTCGCCGACGGTATTGGATTTTGGACGGTCGTAATGTGTTGCGTATTCATCTGCGCAACTGCAATAGATGCTTTTCCTGCAAACCCCGTCCTCTAATTCAACCAATGGGCAATCTTCCACCAAAGCGGTTCACCTAGAATTGGCATCTGAGCTGTCCACCCCAGCTTTCATTGCTGCTTATCGTCGCTTCGTCGCACGCCTAAGTCATCCTGCCGTTATCTTTTCTGACAACGGGACCAACTACGTGGGTGCACATAACTACCTCCGTGATCTTGGTCGCTTATTGTCTACTCCACAACATCAGCAAAGTCTTTGTGATGCAGCCTCGTCTTCCGGAACTGACTGGCGATTCATACCACCTTCCAGTCCTCACTTTGGCGGCCTTTGGGAAGCCGCTGTCAAATCTACTAAGCACCATCTCACTCGCGTTGTCGGGGAGCAAAAACTCACTTACGAGGAGTTCTTCACCGTCTGCACCATAGAAATCATAATATATATACTTACTCTAGAATTCTAATGCAGTGCTAGGAAATAGAAAATGGGGCGAAATATTGACAGTTGTCGTTAATGCGAATGCGCACCATTAGTTTATTTCTGGACAGGATCGGCTTCAATAAAATAGTATGCAATTGTTGAAGCTAAACGGGAGTTATCAATGTAAAATTTGCATTTTGGAGTCATTGATTAAAGTGCATTTAATTAATTGGTGATTTTCACTCAATCTTTGAATAGCACCTAATATGATTAGATTATCGTTGATTATAGTGGGGATCCTTGGCGACATAGGAAAAGGAAGTTTTTATAGCAGGCGCTCCCATGCTGTATTTATGGAAAATGTAAAAGTACAATTGTTTGCATGCGGGAACTAGGAAGGAGGGGGGCTGGCAGCGAAACCAATAAATAATTCTGAAATTTGAGGTATTGTTTATTCTTATACAAAGACAAACAGTAAACCTATAGTATACTAAATATAATTATTGGTTGTAAAATAATATCAGTTTACTCAATTTTTTTCTTTTTAATTCTCCTCTAATAAGATCAGTCTGTCGTTTTGGAAATTTTGAAAAATCTTATTTTTGAGTAAATTCTCAATCGAATCAACTTCATTGTGTGATTCAATTCATACGGGAAGTATCGAATACATGGTCTTCCAAACATTTGAATATATTTCTTTGCTGAACCAAGAACAATGAAGCCTGCATAATAAAGGTGTCCAAAAAATTCTTTTCAGTCGGCATTAGGTTATTGGTTATGTTCAGCAGTTGCCGAATTTTCTTTTCTGTGTACATACAAACCTGAATGATATCTTTGGATGGTTTTATAAGTCCACCTCTATCCTTCCTATGCAATAACATGAATTGTTGGCGATCGTTTGATTTATAATGCGACTCTTCCAATGAATCGAGACATTCGGTGCATTTAATTTGTTTATAAATTGACCGTACAACATATCCGGCTATGTGAACTACTACATTTTCATTCAACAGTGACAGGGATGGTAAAATATCAACTATATACATAAATTCATCATCTTCTATGACCAGCTCATTATAATCGATTCCATATTTTTCAATAATTGCCATATCACCCAGATCCAGCTCTGTGGACACATTTCGTTTCGCAATTGAGGTAGAGGAAGTGAGCATTTTTGTATTATCTAATATATCGCAATTACCTTTTAATACCTTCAAATCAATGTTGAGGCAGAGTCTTCTGAAAGTGTAGTAGAATTGATATGCTGTAGGATTATTATTCCAACCATTCCTTCCCCTGAAAAATGATGAGAAAAGAAGAGATAACATCAATTTCAGCACTTGGACATGGGTAAGCAAAAGGACATAAAATGTATATGGTATGAGACGTATGAAACTGAAAGAATCAAAACAACCAGAAAAAATGCATGAAATAAGACTATTCGGACATATTCAGCGAATCAATAAACATTCTTACAGCCGGCTTGCTGGCGTTTGTCCTGCAGTGCCGAAGTCCTGGAGTAGAATCCCAGATTTGCATGGAAATTTGTGAATTAGAATCATATTAAAGATTGATGTGTTTAAAATAAGAACTTTCTTACCGATCGCTAATAAAAAATAATTCTAGATGGTCTTGGCTGAACTTGTAGGTCAGCAAATATTCTAAGGGCGAATTTTCTTTCTTGACATATTCATCAAAAATTCCTAATATTGATTGTATTGTAGTACAAATGCCAATAATTGGTGTCATATTTTTTGAAATATGCAGATATTGTCCACCCACGTGTTTCAACGACTTCAAATAAGTGAAAGCCTCTTCTAAAAGTGGCATCCAAAAAGAAACATTAATTTTTTTCAACGGTGTTTTGTAGCCTTTTGCAAATGGATTTCTTGAATTCAATAAGTCAAATAACCGATCAATTATTCTTATAAATTCTATTGTTGGGCTTGCATCTACGAAGTCTGGATGTTTTATATCCTTGGATAGAAATTCCAAGGCATTTGCAACACTGGAACTTAGTGTCTGCGCAGCTAAATTCACCTAAAAGTACGAGTTGAATTGATGGGAATCCACTTATAGATATTCAGAACTAACTTCCATTTTTTGGGACATCCAATTGATATGGTTTATCCCAATTTAATTTCCGAAATGACAATATTCTTCTTCTTGAACCATGTGTAGTTTATTAATAAATTCAAAGTTAATTTTTTCCCTTTTGTCATTTAGAAATATTCCACAACTTGCCCAATTATTTCTAACTAATTTGAGCATGTGGCATGCATCAAAAATTATGAACACCTTATCCTTCGTCAGTGGGTGTCGGAAACATGTTTTGAGTTTATTCAAATTTCGAATACTCCCACTAAGTTTCTCCGCCATTGTAATGTTAGCTGAAGGTCCATCACAAGTAACCGATACTACTTTCACTCCAACTTCATGCAATTTTATCAAAGCCTCTTTTGTAATGTTCGCTTTTTCAGTACCCGTCATTGAATTTATGAAAAAATATGCTATGGGTAATTTCCAGTTACCCTGTAAGGAGACCACCATTAGAACTAATGCTTCAGTGGCACATTTGAGTGAATCATCTTTGATCCCGGTCCCATAATCTTCATACCCCCACGTTTTCATGTCTCAAATCGATTTGTTTTTTTATTGACATTTCATCGAGCATAAGGCTACATAAAGTGTCTTTCTTTCTCTCCTTATTTTCAGCGACAAGGACTTTCAGGGTAGTGAAGGAATTCTCGCAGAATCCAGGCTCGCAATCAACCTTGCTCAGCCATTTTCGGATGGTTGAGGGTGCTGGAAGAGCAAGATCAAAGGTATTTCTAACATATAAATAAGCCTTTGATGATAGAAATTGTAAATTCATTGCGAATGTTTTGATGTCTTCTCCGTATGAATGTTTATATTGTTTTCCCTGCGATTTTTTCTTTTGAATATCTAAGGATCTTTTCAATAGAGAGAACGGTAGTCCAGTAGTGACCGACTTTGTCATCCACTGAAGTCCATTCTCGGAAAGCCAATTTTTTTTCTTCACAGCCCATAACACTTGTTTTACGTTAGTAACTTTTCTTTTCAACCGTTGAACTTTCTCTTTCATTCTTTTCAATTTTATTTGTGCAACAGTTTTCCTAACATTAGCCTTTTCTACTTCATGAAGAAGTTCTGAAGTAATCACACTGAAAATTAATACTGTTTCAGAATTATTTAATATCGTTAAATATCAATGAAACAATCGGAACCAAATGAAACGTAATCTAATATTGGAGATCTCCAGCTCGTTCTATAATGAACATAAGCTTTTTCAAAATCATTCAGTGATATCTTAAAATTTCATCCAGATAGAATGCTATCAATACCAATCTATAGGTTTCTGGGATTCCGTTGTCCTGTCTAGCCATTTTTATTTTGCTCGTAGGACCATCGCTTATTGTTGAAATATCTTCGCGACTTCTTTTGCGACTTGCTGTTGAGGAAATGGTGACCTGCAATAACATCAGTTGTATTCAATATTCCTATCGAGAAAACCACTGATTTAATCATAATTTTTTTTTGAGGTAAAAATCCAATATTACAGGTATTCTTTTTGTGGCAAGTTATATTTGCACTCCAATTGTTATTCCACCACAACGCTATTCAAATACTCTGATTTACACTTGAACAAATTACAACTACAATTACTAATGAATCACATGATTTTCACTACCATGGGTTATTTTACCTAGACATGTTTTTTGCTATTACGGTAATATCCTCAGCTGGACAAAGGTAAGATAGTGGCATGTTAGTGAAATTTTGGAATTCATTTAGTAGTATGGATTTTCGTATCGGCCATATCAATGCAGTGTTAATAATTCATTGGGTCTTACCTTTCTGTCTCCAAAGTGCAAAAACGGGCGTCTCCAGAAGTATTCCCTTTTTCTCCAATAAAATATAATTAATATAATATATATATAAATATTCAACAGGGTGTTTATAATTGAATGCTTAACAATGTCACCCTCTTTTTTTTTTTTTTGGTGTAGCAGGGGGAAAATCTGCAAGACAGACGAACCACCCTCATCTCCTGAGGGGGAACAGTGTGGGGTTTCTCACTCTCCTGAGCTCGAGACCCACTAAAAACCCTACTGCTTCTTGAATTTTGGTTCCGGGCAGTTGCCTATAAACCGTTCATCTCTTGGTCGGTTTTCTTCTCGCACACTATCGTGCTGGGATTTTTGTGTTTATCCTCTATTGGATTAACACTTTATTGAAATTTTCAATAAGTTTCTGTTGTTATTTTAATCTCTTTTTAATTGATCTCTTGGTCCCCTTCGGTAAATTCGCATTCTCCTTTTGTCTTCCTCTGGGTCGTAGTCCACTAGTCTCCTGAGTTCTTGATTCGGATGGTTTTTCGCTGTTTCGAATAATTTCTCTGCTTTTCTGTTCATGAATTCCGTTATGGTTTCCCATTTCAGGTCCTTATAAATCTGTCTATTCCTGACAAACCAAGGTGCATCTATTGCACATCGTAGCAGCTTGTTTTCAGTGGCCTGAATTCTTTTGATATGGCTCTTTGCCGCGAAACCCCAGGCAACTGATCCATAAGTCAGTTGAGGCCTAGCAACGGCTTTGATTATCTTCAATTTTGTCTCTTTCGACATGTGGCTTCTTCTTCCTATCAGAGGATAGAGTCTATTCATCGCTGCTTTCGTTTTGTCGATTGCTTGTTTGATATGATTTTTCCAGGTAAGTCCTTTGTCAAGCGTTATTCCTAAATATTTGGCTTCATTTTTCCAGTCGATTTCTTCGCCGTCAACATCCAGTTTTGTTGTGGGTCGCAGTCTTCTCTTCTGTAGTAATATTGCTTGGCTCTTTTGTCCATTGAGCTTGATTTTCCACTTTATGCACCAGTCATTTGTTTCGTCAATCGACTCTTGTAGAACTCGTTCTATTATTTCAGGGTTTCGGTGTCGAGTTGCTATGCCTGTGTCGTCAGCATATAACGTTAGCATGGTTCTTGGATTTTTCGGAATATCGTGGATGTATATGTTGTACAGAAGTGGCCCAAGTACTGATCCTTGGGGTACTCCAGCCTCAATATCTCTTGTTGAGGAGCATTCTCCTCCCACTTTTACGTAAAATCTTCTATTTTTGAGATAATTCCTGATCAACTTGCATATTTTGATCGAATATCCAGCACATCTCATCTTATACAGGGTGATTCCGGAGGAGACCGTCAGATTTTAGGTGAAGTATACACTAGTCAATATAGTTTCGGAACAATGTTGGGTTTATGGTTCGGGGCCTTCATTGAGAGTCTACAGGGTGATTTGTCCGATTCGACCGATTTTTCTTTTATTCATAACTTTGGTATGGCTTGATCAATCATGATGAAATTTTCAGTGTAGAACAATATGATTATCTTCTTTCAATAATTCCAACACTTGTTCAAAAATACAGGGTGGGAATTATGATAAGTTCAGATTAAGTATGCAGGTTGAAAAAACACCCTGTACATTCCGTTTTCAGAAATTTTCTACTTGCTTCAGATTCTACCATAAGTTTACATTACTGGAGCGTTTTTATTTTTTTTGGCACACGTCCATTTTTCCTAGAAAAATTTTTCAAAGATGAACAATATCGTTTTTTCGCTCCAAGGCATCGAGAATATTCTGAACTAGATGGTAAAGCTGTATCGTCCAATAATACAAAGCTCTTCCTGAGTCCTAAAATAAATTTTCCAAATTCGAAATTCATTTTCGATCGCTCATATTCAGATGTATAAAATCATTTAATTCAAAAAATTTTTTTATCCGTACGTGAACCAAAAAAATCTATGTAGATTACTACTACAAATACAGAATAAACATTCGAAACATATGAAAGGCAAAATTATGGATAAACATGAAATTGAGTCATTATTCAGGTGATTTTCGGCACACTTCCGGTTTTCTATGAAGCGAATATTCCTAAAACATAGTAGTTTCGTTCAAAAATGTACTCACTTATGGCCTTATGATATGTGAAATATTGAATCACGAATGTATGATAAATAGTTTTAATGAAATTGAAAATTCTCCATGAAAATTAAATCTCTATTTAAATCAAGTTCTTTGAGATCCATGGTTACCATCACAGTGAACCACAGAATGAGAATATTTAATGAATAATCTGTTACAAGAAGTGTATTTCAACATGCCTCAATTATTTACTCATGCGGAATATGCGGATATGATTTTTGTAACGGAAATGGAAATGAAGCCAAAATGGAGTACCATAGACGATTTCCCAACCGACGTCAACCAAATAAATGTACTTTCGGACGAGTATTCCATTATTCTAAAGAACATGGGCAATATCCTAGTAAGGCAGAGCACATTGATAGGCCTACTCAAAATGAAATTTCGATTCAAATTGTTGAACGGGTGGAGGAGGAACCGTCTATTAGTACTCGTCAAATTAGGAACTTCGCAGAGCAAAGTGAGCAAGACTTTGAAGAAAGAACAATTCCACCCATACCACTACCAAAAGGTGCAAGAACTGTTGCCACAAGATCTGCCCCCACGATTACAATTTTGTCGCTGGGTTATTAGTCACCAACGAACTATTTTTCGTATTCTATTCAGCGACTAGGCTATGTTCACTAAGAATGGAATTTTCAATATCCACAATTCCCACGAATGAGCAAGAGACAACCCGCATTTGAAGAAGAGTCATAATACACAACACAGATTTTCTGCCAATATTTGGCTTGGAACAATAGACGGAAATTTAGTTGGCCCTCACATTTTTGCGGAAAGATAAAATGGTGAAATTTAACTAGATTTTTTGGAAAATATTTTACTAAATTTATTGGAAAATGTACATATCCGCTCTATGTATTTTCAGCATGACGGAGCACCACCTCACTTTGCATTAAATGTGAGAAATCACCTGGATGTAAATTATCCGAACAGATGGATTGGTCGTGGAGGCCCTATTGCTTGGCCACAAAGATCGCCTGATTTGAACCCTTTAGGTTTAGACTATTTTGTGTGGGGATATCTGAAAACGAGAGTTTATAAGGTTGAAATTAGAAGTAGAAAACACCTAGTTGAAAGGATTTTCGAGGAATGTAATATCTTGAAGCAAAATCAATCCCTCATTAGAAGGTCAATTGGAAATTTAATAAAAAGGTCTCGAATATGTAGGTATTCAAAAAAGGGGAAATCATTTCGAACATTCTATGTAAATTTTGTGTTAATCCTTAGTTTTGCCGTTCATGATATGTTTCGAATGTTTATTCTGTATAAGTTGTAGATTTTTTGGTTTAAGTAGGTAGGTATATTTTCTGGATTAAATGATTTTATACATCAGAATATGAGTGATTAAATATGAATTTCGAATCTGAAAGAACTACTTTAGGACTCAGGAAGAGCTTTGTATCATTGGACGACACCGGTTCAGAATATTCTCAATGCCTTGGAGCGGAATAACGATATTGTTCATCCTTGAAAAATTTTTCTAGGAAAACTGGATGTGTGCCAAAAAAATTAAAAACGCTCCAGTAATGTAAACTTATGATAGAATCTGAAGCATGTAGAAAATTTTTGAAAACGGAATGTACAGGGTGTTTTTTCAACCTGCAAACTTAATCTGAACTTATCATAATTCCCACCCTGTATTTTTGAGAAAGTGTTGGAATTATTGAAAGAAGACAATCATATTGTTTCACACTGAAAATTTCATCAAGATTGATCAAGCCACACCAAAGTTACGAATAAAAGAAAAATCGGTCAAATCGGACAAATCACCCTGTATACTCTCATTAAAGGCCCCCAGCCATAAACCAAACATTGTTTCGAAACTGCCTTAACTAGTGTATACTTCACATAAAATCTGACGGTCTCCTCCGGAATCACCCTGTATATTAATCCTTCATGCCATACTCTGTCGAATGCTCTGGCGACGTCTAGTAAAATAAGACCTGTAGCTTGTTTATTTTGGAATCCCTCTGTTATGTACTCTGTGAGCCTTAATAATTGTTGTTCTGTTGAATGCTCTCTTCTGAATCCGAACTGTTCTGGTGGTATTAGTTCCAGATTTTCGGTTTCCTCATTTAGCCTCGTGGCAATAATTCTTTCTACTACTTTTCCTAACGCCGACAGTAGACTTATCGGTCTGTAGTTTTGTGGAAACTTCTTCTCTTTGAATGGTTTATTGAATACTATGACTTCTGCTGTTTTCCATTTTTCTGGGTAGTGTTCTGTCCTCATAATTCCATTCGCGATATTTGTTAGAGCGGCTATACCTTTTCTAGGTAATTTCTTTAACATAACATTCGTTATTTTATCGCTTCCGAGAGCTTTCCTCTTCTTCAAACTTCTAATTATTTCCCTGATTTCGTTTGACGATGTTGGCTTGTCTATTTCAGCAGTCGCTGGTAATTCATCCATTTCTTCATCATTTTCTTCAACCAGTTGTTCCAAATCTTCATTATCGTCGTCTATCCTGTAATTTATTCTCGATTCTCGTTCGATCGAGTCCGCCAATGCATCTGCCTTATCAGTATTGGTATAAGCCATTCCCCTTTCTCCGTGTAGGGGTGGAATTTTAGTCTTTTCTCCTCGTAGGCTTTTTTGCATTCTCCATGCAAAATGATCGATTGTATTCAGTTCTTGAACCCTTTTGTTCCATCTGCTTGTTCTTAGATCTTTCAGGCATTTTTCAGAACTTGGCTATGTCGGTTAAGGTTCCTTCTATTTAGATCATTTTTGTTCATCCTATATATTCTTCTAAGTCTTCGATATTCTTGTATAAGATCTTTTACTTCTTTAGGCGTATCGCCATGCGGATGACTTGGTGCTGGTCTCTTCACTCTTCTCGTGCTTTTTTCGTAAGCTTTCAATATAATCTCTTTCAGTTTATCAACCGCACATTCCAGATCGTCTGGAGTGCTTATTGTTGGAATTTCTGTTATTTCCGATTGTATTAAATGGCTGTATTTAGTCCAATTGGTATATTCTCTTATTTCCAGCAGTTTTTCTCTTGGTTCTTCTCCAATTGTCAATTCCACGGGATTGTGGTTTGAGGTTCCATCTTCCAAAGTTTCAATCGAGAATTCTTGAGTTATATTTTTCAATATCGCGATATCTATTACATCTGGTATTCCTCTTCCAAAAGCAAGATATGTCGGTAGCTCTGGTCCAATAACTATGGCATTTTGTTTTTCAGCGAAATCCTTGAGTTTTTTGCCATTTCTATTCTCTGTTATGCTATTCCATAATGGGGATTTACAGTTGAAATCTCCGATGGAGATTTTCGGGTTTTATCCTTCCAACATGTTGTTTATCCCTTCTTCCAATAGATTGTTTTGTGGTGGCTTATACGCCGAGGTTATTTCGACTCTTTGCCGATTTAATTCGGCAACAATCGTCCCTTTTTCTGTTTTTCCTTGTGTTTCGTCGGATCTACTTTTAAAGTAGTGTTTCAGATCTGTTCTCACCAATATTGCTACTCCTCCTCCGGTGTTTGTAATTCTGTCACATCTATATGTTTCATAATTCATGAAATTCAGTCTTCTGTTCCGGTTTATTCTTGTTTCCTGTAGGGCTATAATATCAGGTTGTCTTTCTGATATTATTTGTTCTATCTCGGCTTTCCGAGTGTTGATCCCGTTTATGTTCCACGAGATTATCTTGAGGGATTTCTTCCTAATATCCGTAAGGTCCATTAATTCAGTTTACTGAATAATGCTTGAAGTTTTTTCTCCATTTCTCTCTCAATTTTCAACATTATCTTGTTGAAAATTTTTTCCGTGAAGATATCTAAATCATCGGCTGATTCAGATATCTTTTTCTTCTCCTGTTGACTGTTCACAGCCTGTTTCATTGTAAGTTTTTTCTGTCCTTCTTTTTTCTGGACGGGTTTTGGAGTTTCCCTCTTCTTTTCCTGCTCTGTAGGTTGGGTCTTCGCTACTTCCTGAATTTTTTGTTCAGAAGTTGTTGTTTTTGTTACCTTCTTTTTCTGTTCAACTGATTTTCGGGAATTTTTCTTTCTGGTCACCAACTTGAACTCGCTACATCCTTTGTAGCTAGCTGGTGAGTGTGCAGTCATTGCTGCTATGACTTCCTGAGCACTTCACCATTCTCCACGGGAAGGAGCATTTGTTTTGTGCATGTCCGTACCATTGGCACCTAAAGCACTGGCTTGGACTTTCAGGCCTCTTTTTATGTTCAACCACAATACAGAGGTTGTAGAGTCGCTTCACTTCGAAGATTTCCTTTTTCTGGGTTTTAACCAGGTAGAGAGGTATTGGTTTCTTTGTCTTGTTCGATGTCATTCTGGACACCTCAGCGTCTGATATTCCCTGGAATATCAGATCGTCCTTAATCAACGCAATATCAGCGTCGATTGGTAAATGCCTAATAACGGCATATATCTTCTTCTCCTCCTCCATTTGGTAGGTAAAAAATTTTTTACCATGCTGCTCGAAGAATGTAGTGATTTTTCTAAAATCATCTACTGTCACCCTCTATGCTGGGTTCATGCATATAAACTACGACCTGATACGGGAGTTCGTTCCATTGGCTGAAGGCGATAGGAGGATCTGTATTAGGTCTTCAGATAAGGATCTCTGCCTGAACCCAACATTAGGAGCAGCATTCAGTTATGAAACACCCTGTATATTTTGATTTCTACAGTGCTTCCATCTCATCCATACCAACAATTTCCTGTGAGTAATCTTCGCTTGAATCATCTACGTTTTGCGGCATTTTTGGAAGGTACCTAGAACTATAAAAAAAATTTTGAACCTATAATATGTAGGTACACTGGAGAAGAACAATAAAATTAGGCCACATGGGAAAACGTAATGTAAGAAAATCTTGCTCCGTTCAGAGAATTTTGTTCTCGTACTCAACATCCACAACCTTAAAAGAAATACCTCTTTCGTAAGCGCCAAATACACCTTAGTTCTCCTAACTACTTAGTTCTTAGTCGAAAGTGGATCAAGTTTCTTAAGCCGGCCACAGACTTCGTTCTTTTCTATCCGTTCGTATCGCTGCGATTCGAACCGACGATTCTGATCTCCGTCCCGTTTTGCCCACACACTTCGGTAAATCCTCTCAGTTATTTTTCAGTCGTTTTCGGATTTGTACGTCAAGAAGAGGAAATATCTTTCAGCAGTGGCGGCCGCGGTTACTGTGTCAGATAAAAATTTAAAAAATCCTGTAAATTGCCTGTACAAATCGACGAAATCTGTAATAAATTGTTTGTTAGCTGTCTCCTGATCCATAGTTGTTGAAATAACTAAATAAAATGATACAAAAACAGTACGGCAATATGGTCTAGACGCGATATGCTCTCCGCTAATGAAAAATAATCGCCGATTGTGAACGAAATCTCCACACACTGTCGGTTTGGACTGACAACCGATGGACCGTCGTTCCAGAAATCAGGCTCGGACAGATATTTTAACCGACGATTCGGAACGACGGTTTTTCACCACACACATCGGTTTTTGGCGCTTTTGGAACGACGGTTCGAATCGCGGCGATTCGAACGGATGGAAAAGAACGAAGTCTGTGGGCGGCATTATGGAGGCTACATAAATGTACCATCAATATTCATTGGGATTGTAGTATCAAACATGAATTGTTGCTAGTGAATGCTCGAGCAGCAGAAGTGGTTCACCAATACTCCTTACCTTCCTTGCTGAATTTTAAAATCCGATTTTCGCAAATAGAATTTGGGAACCGCATTCTTTCTCAATGTCACTCTTTACCTTCAATACATATATCTTCTGGAGAAAAATGTTGGCTGCAAATTACATTTTTCTCACTCACAAATCCTTCGATGGGACTCCCTCCTAAAGCCCTCAACCAAGCATCACTCCTCTTTTTTGTGATGCTGAAAATGATAAGGCTTCTCGAGAGAGGTTCAACATAAGAAACTTGAAAGTAGAACTAGCGAAACCGATGGTTGGTTCTCTCCAAACCATTGGTACACCAAACTTTAGGCATTTCCTCTTTCCAGTTGTCCACTGTCGCAAATGTTCAACACATGTTTCACATATAAAATGTGGGGCCCAAGATTTATCTTGATCTCCTAAATGCACGCCAAAATAGGCAAGATAAGCTCTTTTCACAAAGTCAGAAATCGTTTTTCTGCTCTCTTTCAAAGTGTATTCACCACACACATAACAAAAAACATCGGGATGATTTACACAGGTACGTCTGCTTGTGGATGCCATTGTTTCAGTTTAGTGCCTTGATACTACAAAACGACCAAAATTTACACAAAATGATAGCACAACTTTACTTGGGAAAACTCAGTAATATACTAAATCAAGTACAGCCCAGCAGGTATAGAAGGATCGGGTCATAGGCAGTTACAGGTATAATAGCTATTTATGTAACAAGTACATAAATTAGGTCTTTATGGACGAGTCGAAAAGTTTATGGCAGAGCGAGCAAAGCGAGCGAGGCCAATAACTTGGGCAAGTCCATAAAGCCTAATTATGTACGAGTTGCATACAAAGCTTTATGTTGGACTGCAAAAATAAATTTTATTTTCTGAAATGGCTTATTACCGAAAAACATTTAGTGTGCTTTTACCTTAGTAACCAGCGACCTTAGCAACTTTAGTAAACACAGTTGTTTACTTCAATAATTTCGTGACAAACGACATAATAATCCAAAAAATAGATAGTACTGGAAAAGGAAGCGTAGAAAATTCAGCCGTAAGCGCCAAAGAATCTCTCTTACCCACTAAATCTAGTAGGGCTTATGAAAATATTTATGCGGCCTATAATAAGTGGTGTAAAACAAAGAAAATTGTAAAATCGACAGAAGACAGTATTCTGGCTTACTTCAATAGTGAATTGAAAGCTCACAAAAGTTCTTCGCTATGGACTACATAGATGAATCGAAAAGTATTAAAATAAATGTTGCCATCATAATATTGGACCAGGAAGTTGTTGATTCAAGCATCAAGAGTATTGCAGATCGAAAACTGTGCTTCCACTTCGAGCTCGACTTCCTCAGGCATGCATTTTTATAATGAGAAAGAATGTGTTTTTAATATTCACTACCACACTAATGTTTAGAATAGTTATTCATGATTTTAGTCGGAGTTCAATTCTTCTTCCTTAAATAAAGTGTTGTTTGCATCTAGTATATTTACTTAACAGAATGATAATGACAGTTGAGTCCAATAAAGTGGTGCCCAATAAAGTAGTCAATTATGGAGTCTAAACGAATTCATTAATAAAGTGTTTATGATGCAGTCGAACATAAAAGTAATTAAGAGCATTGTATTGAGTAGTTCCTAGTATAGGAACATTGGGTCAGGGACAATTCCAGGTATCCATTTGGCTAATTAGATTCTGGGAAATTTCTATTTTGACGATTAAGTACATATTTATCTCTTTATTTGTTGTCCTTTATCAGAAAAAAATATACCATTTAACCTGTAACGTGTATCTCAGAAACTAGAGCTGATAGAACAAATCTGGTGGCATTTTTGGAATCAGCACATTAAAAACATCTAAAATCAGATGTTAGATTTCCGGCACCAAATTTTTTTTTTCATTTTGTTGGCCTGTGTTATTTTCCATGAAGCTTATTAAATCATTGTTTGGATTTTCGGACAAATTACCCAAAAATCACGATATCCATGTATTTTAGTCCTGAGAAATCTCGCATGAGTGTCTAAAATACATTTGTTCATGGAATGAAATTTATTTATTGCTCAAGTTTATCCGACGAAATCTACGATTGACATATGAGTTAGGAGCATTCGGCAACGTTTGATTTCAAATAAACTAATGGTGCGCATTCGCATTAACGACAACAGTCAATATTTCGCCGCATTTTCTAGCACTGCATCAGCATTCTAGAGTATATATATTATGATTTCTATGGTCTGCACTCAGGTTGAGGCAATCCTCAACTCTCGTCCTCTGTATCTCTCACCGTCTGACCAGGGCATTTTCTGGTGTTCCGCTCCCTCACCGTTCCTCCTGATAAAGATACCAGTTCCGTGTCTGTAAATCGTCTGTCTCGTTGGCCACTAGTCCAACGATTTCAGCAGGACTTCTGGAAGCGTTGGCGTCAGGAGTACTTGCATACCTTGGAGCAACGTAACAAGTGGTTGCACCCATCTACTCCCATCCTTCCAGGTACCGTTGTCATCATTCGAGATGATAATCTTCCTCCTCTGAAGTGGTCTATAGGCCGCATATCATCTGTTTTTCCAGGGGCTGATTCCACCATTCGAGTAGTTGATGTTGCTACTGCTTCCGGGACAATTCGACGACCAGTCGTTAAATTGTGTCCTCTTCCAACTCAGTAGATTGCTGCTGGCTTCTTTCGTCTGTTCACTCCTTTCGATTCATCTTACTGAAGGAGACTTCAGGGCGGGCGGCATGGTCGATCGTGAGTTGGGTTGCCTGACTCCGGTTTGTCAGGCGCCGACGAAGGAAAAACTTTGTCGTCTGTCAGTCACGACAATCAATTATTATTCGTATCATCGCCGGACGCGCCGAAATCTCTCTTTGAAATAATCTTCCTATATATCTCCGAAAGCATCGCACCATTTTTGTCATCTCTGTTTATTGAATGAGCCAAAGTGATATTGAGCAACTTTAAGTGAAGTGCCGTGTGTTCTTTATCGTGCCACGGAGCTAAGTGCAGAAGGAGGGTTGGTTCCGTGTTTCCCTTCCCTTAGGAGCCCCCTTTCTGCAACCACACCTGTGGAGATTTATCTGAGTTCGACTTGAGCCAGTTGGGTTAGGTAAGAGCATTTTCACCTGTTCATTTGCTCAATATCAATAAATCATCTGAAATTGATCGCAAACTCATTTGCGATCATTTGAATACCAATGGCCCGAATCGACGCAATTAAACGAGAACTTCAGCGTCCGCTAGCAATAGAGAATAACACCAACACCTATGATGAAATTCACATGCCTGGGCAACAACAGGCAGAAGAAATTGATACTGAAAGTCCATCTTGCAACGCAAGTGAGCCTGAAACCAGGACGATAGGGAAGAGCACAGCGACAAGTTGACTCTGACATGAGGAGATACTTTGCCGAACTGGAAGGAACAGATCCTCTGCATCGAGTAGCACCTTCACGACTCAATAAATCCAAGAAACTGTCACTTATAATCGACATCTTGAATAAGGACGTTTTACCTGAGTACCTACAGAACGAAAGTTCATTGGAATATCTGCATCTAGTTTTTTACTGTGCAGCGCTAACGACAGCGAAAACCATAGGGGCAAAAATTCGCAGAACGAACAACGATGGTCCAAAATTACGCAAATTACACACGCCAGCATGGCAGAAACGTCTTCAACACAAAACAGAAAGGCTAAGAAGAGACATTGGACGACTGACGGAGTACTTGAACGGGAATCGAGGACGAAAGGTTGTGAAAGCTGCAAAAGAGATCATGGATAGAAACAGGTCACACACAGAACGAGAGACGGAGAATGCTACAGCTCACCATTGCCTCGACACTCTGAAGCAAAAAATTAAGTCTGTCTGCAGAACGCCTGAGGAGATATAAAAGCAATTATAGCCGGAAAATAGACAATAATTCATTCGAAAAGTTGGAAGAAACTTTCTACCGGTCACTCACATCGTCGGATGGAGAAAATGGAAAGTTACCACCAAAGGAAGCCATTGAGCAATTCAGGACCGAACAATTATCAATCAAACCTCAGTTCAATGGAGATACCGGATGGATTGAAAAATCTGAAGCTATAAAATATGAGCCGATGCAGCATGACATGATCACAATTGAAGAAGTAAAATCAGCTATCAGAGGACTACACAACTGGAAAACACCTGGGCCTGATGGATTACAGAACTTCTGGATCAAGAAACCTTGGATCATGCATGACAAATTGACCTCCGCAATAAATGATATCATTGAAAATCCTGATAGAATGTCAGTATTCCTTACACATGGCACAACATAGCTGTTACCTAAAGACCAAAGGAATACAGAAGATCCATCCAAGTACCGACCAATCAAATGTCTTCCAACGATGTACAAATTAATCACAACCAAACCAACAACCAAATTCACAACCATTGCGAAAGGAATAATATTATCGCCATGCAACAGAAAGGATGCACCAAAGACAGCCGAGGGTGCAAAGAACAACTAATAATAGATTTAGTTATCTGAAATCAAGTGTTCTCCAAGCGGAGAAATCTTCTATAAATTCTATACCTCACAAATGGCTCTTGATGATCTTGAAGATTTACAAGGTGGATCCCAATATTGTTAAGTTCCTGAAAAACGCCATGTCAACCAGGCGTACTAGTCTTCAAATGAAAGCATCAGATTGCTCCATTACAACAGGACCTATTCCAATAAGACGCGAAATTTTCCAAGGAGACTCGCTGAGCCCTCTGTGGTTCTGCATGGCCCTGAATCCCTTGTCTCATAAATTGAATTCTACGGACTACGGATTTTCCATCAAGAGCGGCAGTAGAACTATGATGAAACTGAATCATCTCCTTTACATGGACGATTTGAAACTCTTCGCATCTACCAAAAAACAAATGCAACTGATGCTGAAAATGGTGGAAGGATTCTCGGAAGACATCAAAATGAAGTTTGGACGGACTAGACAAATGTCGACTGCTACACATAACGAGAGGGAAAATAGAAGATGGTACGTTCAAACTTGAGGAAGAGGTGTAGAAATTGAAGCATTGAAGGAAGGAGACACATACAAGTATCTAGGCATAAAACAAGCAAGAAAAATCAATCAGACCCAGATGAAGAAAGAATTAACGAAGGAGTTCACCCGAAGATTGAGAAGGATAATGAGAACTGGTCTTAACAGCAAGAATTTGATAAAAGCGATTAACACCTACGCTTGCTCGGCGATGAGCTATTCATTTGGTATTATCTCTTGGACGACCACCGATTTAGCAGCTTTACAGAGAAAAATAAGGACGATGCTGACTAAACACAATAAACATCACTTCAAAAGCTCAATAGAACGGACAGAGCTGCCACGACATCTTGGGGGTAGAGGAATTGTTGAGCTGTCCAACCGTATGTCCCAGGAAATTCAAGGACTTCGAAAATATTTCCTGATCAAGGCAGTTTCGTCAGAACTCCATCGAGTAGTTTGTGTTGTTGATAGTTCTACACCGTTGAAGCTACAACAGGATCACTTGGAAACCGTCGAACACTCTGCAGAAAGTAAAATGCAGAAACTGTGCAAACCTTTGCATGGAAGGCACCAGAACGAGGTCAACCATGATTACGTCGACATATCTGCGTCGAACTACTGGTTGACTTCCAGAAGATTGTTTCCTGAGACAGAGGGCTTCATGCTCGCCATCCAGGATCAGGTGATTCCAACAAGAAATTACATGAAATATATCGCCAAGGATCCGGGTTGCACGTACGAGTGTACGAATGTGTATGCTCGTATAGTGTGAGGGGTGAAGCACCAGCCCGGCGCGTCTCCAGGTGGCGGATAGGAGGACGGCCTCTAACGATGATTTCATATGAGGAGGAGGCCAGCAGGGAAATAAAATCGGCTCGTTGTGCCTAAAACCTCAACTGGCAGCCTTTTAAATACCTTGCCGCGGACCAACTTCTCCTGTCCCGGCTGTAGTGTCGTGGCCAAGGGATTGCACCAGGAATACGATGCCAGATGGGATCTCGAGCTAACCTCGGGACCATCCTGTTACACCAACGCTTCTTGGCTGTTTGTGGTCATGTCTCGCGGGCCAATGGGGGGGGGGGGGGGGGTCTTGGCTTGAACACCTGGACCAAGAGGAAACAACCTCATCAAAAATTCTAAATCCAAGACGGGGAACCAGGTCGAAGGATGCGTGGCTAGATAGAAGACTAGTCCCAACTGGTTTCAACCTTGGAGCACCGGGGGGAACTCCATTGTATTAACCCCTTACCTCTGCAAGCGGGGCTCTGCAGAGGTGGACCGTTCTGACCCTAGCTTCTCGTGGGACCTATTATGGATGAAAAAACGAAAAACAAAAAAACCACTGGAAAAGAGGTGGAGAAACCCTCCACCTCCTCATCCGGGCACCTTGAAAAGGGGAAGGTCAAAAGACCAAATAAAAATCGGCTGCCATTTGAGTTGCCCAAGTTGGGAGAACCGGGTGGCAGAGATGACCCACTGAGGAGAGGACTCAGTGGTGCAGGGGTGCGAAGGTACCTGCGACTCCTCCATCAGGGCCTTGCACCTGAGGAGGCTAGGAAGCAAGCTCTTTCGCACCCAACCCCGAGGGTTACACCTACGGGAAAACAGAATAAAAGAGGTCCGGAGCTTATAACACCTCCGACGCGGCCTCTACCAAAGAGGCAGAAGAGAGCTGTAGCTAAGACCGGGCAAGTCACTTGCTATTCAGCAGCTGTCAAAGCTGAGAAAACCTCCAGGGTTGGAATCATGCCCAAGTACTACCCTAAGGCCACCCTGGAGGCAGAGCAACTTTCCTCCCTGGAAGATATCCTGGTGAAGGAGATGTGCCAAAGCCAGGAAAGGGGGAGCCACTTTACTGGCGTTCATTTCAGGAATGGAATGATGCTGGTCGATTGTGGATTCCAGGGATCTGCGGAATGGATCATAAAATCAGTTCCGCAGCTGAAATCTTGGAAGGGACCCGAGTTGGTGGTGGTAAGGGGAGACGACATCCCCAAGCCCACCAACATTACGGTATTCTTTCCAAGAAGCCAAGAAATGGAGCCTGAGAAGATCCTCAGACTCGTGGAAGTTCAGAACTCCAACCTCAATATTGGGGCATGGAGAATTCTGAACTCCAGGAAGGAGGGCAGGGGAACAGTCCTCACGATTGGGATTGATCCCCAAACAGAGAAAACCCTGAAGGCAGGGGAATGTTGCCTGAACTTCCGGTTTGGGCGCATCCCAGTCTCAGGGTTAAAGAGTAAGGATGTCCCTGTGGAGGGTTCGGTGGATGTGGAGATGCCCTCCACATCCCGGGAACCCGAGGTGCAGGGAGAAGGGGCAGACTCAAGTCTGGGGCAAGCTGTTGGCTCTGCCGGGGCGCTTATGGTGGCGGAGATTCCCTCTGCCGCCCTGGCGGCTGGGCGCAGCTGTCAGCTGTCCGTGAGTGACTTCTCGGAAAGGGAAGAACACCGTGAGGAATCGGAGGAGGAACAGGAGAAGATGGAGGAGGGGACGTAAAGGGACGGGGTAACCAACGTCCCTCACCCCAAAACAACCACTGCATCTTCTCGAAAGTAGTGCAAGTGAACCTGCATCACGCGAAGGGTTCTTCAGCAGTGGTTGCAAGGTTATTTGCGAGGTTGCAATTAGGCATTGCTCTGATCCAGGAACCCTGGATCAACAAAGAAGGCCAAATCTCAGGATTGGCATGCAAAGATTCAAAACTGATTTATGACCAGAGGCAGGTATCTCCACGTGCCTGTGTGCTCATAAGAAGCAACATTAAGTATATTTGTGTTTCAGATATACATGTCTCGGGACCTGATTCCAATCATGGTACACCTCAACGTTGGGGGCATTGACCGGGACATTGTCATAGCATCTGCATACTTCGCTGGAGATGGGCCAATTACACCGCCAGAGGAAGTACAGCGGCTAGTACGATACTGCAACAGCAGGAAGTTGCCAATTATAATTGGATGTGATGCCAACGCACACAACACCACTTGGGGAAGCACGAACAACAACGCTAGAGGTGAGTGCTTGCTTGAATATCTCTTAGCTAACAATCTCGAGACATTAAATGTGGGGACTACACCAACTTTTGTCACGAGAGCGAGAGAAGAGGTCCTGGACGTGACAATTGTTAATGTCGCTGCCAGGAAAAATGTCACTTCCTGGAGAGTGATGAACGAACTTTCACTCTCTGATCATAGAATTATCGAGTTCAAGGTGGAGGGGGAAATAACCTCGCCCCCCTTGATTTGGAATCCCAGAAAAACAGATTGGTTTCTTTACAGAAGCAATCTGAAGAATAATTTAGAACAAATCGGAATAGGGCGGGAAAAACACCGTCATTACGATTTTGAGCAACATGTAGAGCAGGTAAGTGAGGCAATGATGGAGGCATTTTACTCTAGCTGCCCATTGACCAAGGCTCGATCAAGTAAAGAAGCTCCTTGGTGGAATGACAACCTGTCAAACCTTCGAAAGGAAGTCCGTCGGCTCTTCAACGGAGCCAAACGAGACAGTAACTGGCA
The DNA here is from genome assembly GCF_907165205.1 of Coccinella septempunctata. Classification (NCBI taxonomy): domain Eukaryota; kingdom Metazoa; phylum Arthropoda; class Insecta; order Coleoptera; family Coccinellidae; genus Coccinella; species Coccinella septempunctata. The sequence goes on from NC_058196.1 coordinate 12,982,931, forward strand.
AGGGTATACTGAGAAACTCACTCAGTACAACAAGGAGATCAGGAAGGCCAAAAGACTTAATTTTCAAGCCTTTTGTGAATATATCACTTCCACTCCCATAGCAGCCAGACTTCAGAAGGTCATGACAAAAGGGGGAACTAACCCCATTATGTCGCTTAAGAAGCCAGATGGTTCTTACACTGAAGGAGAGAAGGAACGAGCCAGTCTTCTTCTCAAAACTCACTTCCCAGGTAGTGAACCTATAGATAATACTGAAACAGCAATGAAGTACACCAAGAACTCCCGCAAGGAGGACTGGGACATTGCTAAGAAAATATTCACAAGGCAACGACTTGAATGGGCCATAAGCAGCTTTCAGCCGTATAAATCCCCAGAAGTGGATAGGGTGTTTCCGATACTCCTGCAGAAAGGAGTGGAGGAGATCCTCCCTCATCTATTAAATATCACAAGGAGCAGCTTGGCATTGGGTCAAATACCTAGAAGATGGAGAAGGGCAAGAGTTACCTTCATTCCAAAAGTAGGGAAAAAGGACGGGACTGACCCTCGATCCTTTAGACCCATTTGCTTAACATCGTTTCTTCTAAAAACGATGAAGAAAGTAGTGGATAACTACATAAGAACGGAGTATCTGGAGAAAATACCACTTCACAATTGTCAGCATGCTTACAGGGCGGGACGTTCAACGGAAACCGCCCTGTATCAGTTGACTGAAGTCATCCAGAGAACTCTGAACAACAAAGAAATCGCCATGTGTGCCTTCCTGTATGTATCTGGGGCCTTTGAAAACACAACACACGTGTCTGTCAGAGATGCACTTAAGAGGCGAGGAGTGAATGATACCATTTTAAAGTGGATGTATGAGGTGTTAACGACGAGAATAGCTGAGACATCGATGGGCGATGAAACCGTCTTTGTCAAAGCTACTCGTGGAACACCTCAGGGAGGGGTAATATCTCCCCTCTTATGGAGTCTAGTAGTAGATGAACTTCTACACAGGCTTACGGAGCTAGGCTTCGAATGTGTAGGCTATGCTGATGACATAGTCCTGATAATTAGAAGAAAATTCGAAGGCATTCTCTGCGACCTAATGCAGAAGGGCCTTAGAATTATTGAGCAGTGGTGCTTGTCTGTGGGGCTGAACGTTAACCCAACCAAGACCACAGTAGTTCCGTTCACGCGGAAGAGGAACCTTCCAGCCATGAAGACGTTAACATTAAACGGTAATATCTTGGAGTGGGGGTCTGAAGTCAAATACCTAGGAACAACCCTGGATTGCAAACTTCTGTGGAATAAGCATGTTGATAATGCTACTGGCAAAGCTACAAGGGCTCTGATGGCGTGCAGACGTCTATGCGGCAGGAATTGGGGTTGTAACCCAAAAATACTGCGATGGATGTACGTCATGATTGTAAGACCTATAATCACATATGGGGCAGTAGCCTGGTTTGCTAAGGCAGGTCAGGTAAGTACGAGGAGAATGCTCGACAGAGTACAAAGGCTTGCCTGTGTGTGCATCACAGGAGCCATGAGGACGTGTCCAACTAGGGCGCTTGAGATCATCACAGACCTCACACCTCTACATCTAGTGATTGATAGGGTAGCTCATTAGGCCATCCTCAGATTATCTAAGGAAGGAACAGGTAACGAGAGAATAAGTCAACGAGAGCCAACAACGTACACAACGTGTTTATTTCGATCCGCTTAGAATTTGAAATAATTTGTGAAAAAGTGCATGTAGTGAAACAAAGTTTTGCTTGCTGTGACTGTTAGTTTTCTGCCTACAAATTGTATAGACTGCACAGATTGAAGACAATTCCCCTGTGAGTTTTCAATAAATATACTGAACTAATAAAATACAGTAAATAAATCAGTGTGAAAAGTAAACAAACATCTGTGCGATAGCACTTTATCTTCTTCTAAAGGAACACTCCACTGAACAATAACAAACAAATCCTATTTTCACATTCGAACAATTGAATTTTTAACCCGATTTAAGTAATTTTTATGGAGATGGGTGAATGTAGTAAATGCAGCAAAAATTTTACGAAACGTGATACACGAATTGGATGCACGGGAGGCTGCGAGGGATGGTATTGCACGGGCTGTGCCTCACTGAGTAAAGCCGAGGTTAATAAAATTAAAATTGGGGAAACTAAGTGGATATGTCCCAGTTGCAAAAGGAAGGAAAAGGTGGGCCGAAGATCAATAATAATGGGCACTTCGCATGAAGACTCTAACGATGAATATCAAGACGAAGATATAGAACCGACTACTCGGGATATTATGAAGCAGTTGAAATCCACGTCGAAGGTAAATATGGTTGAAGTTAAGGAAATAAAACTCTCACTTCAATTTTTGTCTGATGCCTTTGAGGAAATCAAAGCTGAAAACAAACAGTTGTTGAAAAATTTGAATGAAAAAACTGCCTTATTGAATGAAGCTTGTACTAAAATTAAAGTACTTGAAAACAGAGTGAATAGAATTGAACAGGAAAATAGACAAAATAACCTAGTGCTGGTTAATGTCCCCAAAATGGATAATGAAAACCCTAAAGAGATTGTTCATTCCATTGCTCAAGTATTGGGGTGCTCTCTGGACGAAAATGATTTTACAGGATATAGAACAACAAGGGACCCGACCGCCCCAATTTTGGTCAGGTTTGGTGATATTAATGATAAAAAGCTTTTACTGAAAAAGTACAGGGAGAAAAAAATATTAAAAACAAAAGATATCAATTTGCCAGAAAATAAAGATAAAAATAAATCTAATATTTACATTAATGAAGACCTAACTCCTGACAACCAACATCTATTCTATAAAGTCCGAAAATTCAGGAAGGAAGCCAAATACATGTTCGCCTGGACCTCCGAAGGCAAGATATTTCTGCGTAAATCTGAAGAATCGAGTTTTTGTTCGTTTTTTTTTTTTTTTTTTTTTCATGTTGGGGTAAATATGTTTTTTTTTTTTAGCTTGATTATGCCAGGAAGTGAAATTTCGGTATATTATCAAAACGTTAGGGGTCTAAACACAAAGATGACTGAATTTTTTTTGAACACGTTGATCAATGATGGAACAGACTTGTTTGTTATAACCGAAACTTGGTTACAGGGTGACACATATAATAATGAACTCTTTTCAGATAGTTATTCGGTATATAGAGGAGATAGAAACATTAAATAAGCTAATAAAAAATGTAAGTCTGGTGGGCTTCTTATAGCAATTAAAAAGAAGTTTAGCTCACGCTTAATTAATTTAAATATTGAGAGATCGAATTTTGAAATTGAATGTATTGAAGTTTTCCTCACACATTCTTATAAGTTTTACATTTTTGCTGTATACTTACCGCCTGATAGGTCCACTTTTGAAAATTATGAATTATTGTTTTCTTTTGTTGAGTCTCTGCCCTTTGCATTAGTGAATGACTTCGTTATAATTGGAGACTTAAACATAACAGAACTTAGTCAATATTACAATTTTGGCAAGTCTACTAGAATAGTAAACGCACTCCTCAATTTTCAGGGTCTTTTTAATCTTACACAGTGTAATTCTGTTTTAAACAACAAGAATAGACTCTTGGATGTGGTGCTATGTAGTGAAGATGTTCACTGTACAGTTTTAAGACATGAATCTTCTTTGGTAAGGGAGGATGCCTGTCATCCTGCTCTTGATATAATCCTTTCATTTTCTTTGACACAACCGAAAAAAATTAATACAAATAACTGTCCTGCTTATAACTATGCAAAAGCAGATATACTGCTGATGAAAAACCTGCTTTCACAGGTTGACTGGGATGTTCTTAAGCATTTTTCGGATGTAGATTTGGCATTTGATAGATTTTATAGACTTGTTCTTGATGTGGTGGATGTTTGTGTTCCAAAAACTATTTCCAGAGCATTTCTATATCCTCCTTGGTTCAGTAGTGATATAATTAATAATATAAAACAAAAAAATAAATATCATAGTCTATATAAGAGGCATTTACTAAGTTGTTACTATGAAAGATTCAATGAATTAAGATCCAAAATTAAAAAAGATATTAGAACTGCTTATAAAAAATATTTGATGAATGTAGAAGTAGAACTTCAAGAAAACCCTAAAAAGTTTTGGAATTTTATCAATAACAAAAAAGACATCACTAGGATACCAGGTGAGATGGAGTATGGGGGTGAAATCTTATCAGACGGTTCACAAACAGTAAATGCATTTGCAGATCACTTCTCTAAAAATTATACAAGGCAGGAACCGGGTGGTTTAGATAATGTTTGCAATGCTGATCGTGGTGGGTTTTTCCATATAAGTCAGATAACTGTGGAAGATATTGAAGAGGCTATTCAAAATTTGAAACCAAAAAAAAGTATGGGTCCTGATAATTTACCGGCATGTGTAATTAGGCAGTGTGCAGATATTTTTGCGAAACCATTTTTCATATTATTTAATTTATCCTTGAAAACAGCTAGTTTTCCGACATGTCTTAAAACAGCCTTCATATGCCCAGTATATAAAACGGGTGAAAAAGAAAAAATAGTGAATTACCGGCCTATTTCTATCATTTCAAATATTGCAAAAGTGTTTGAATCGGTCTTATATAAATATATTATGTTTCACGTGAAGAACAAAATCCCAGTTCAACAGCATGGTTTCACTGTTGGTAGGTCTACATCATCAAACTTGATCGAGTTTGTTGAATATTCCTTGAATGCCTTTTCTAATCATTCTCAAGTAGATGTGCTTTATCTGGATGCAGTTAAAGCCTTCGATAGGGTACCCCATGACATTATGTTGTTTAAGCTTCTGCATATACACAATTTTTCACCTCATTTGGTTTCTTTTTTTGGTTCTTATTTGGGTGGGAGAACTCAGTGTGTGAGGATAAATCAATTTTTTTCTGAAAACTTCGAAGCCACATCAGGGGTACCACAGGGTTCAAACCTTGGGCCCTTGTTGTTCCTTCTTTATATCAATGATATTGTTGATGTTGTGACTTTCTCTGAGATGAGTCTCTATGCTGTTATATAAGATTATTAGAAATCCTAATGATGCAGAGGAACTGAGGTCTGATTTGGATAGGGTTGTGGCCTGGGCTAAAAGAAATAAACTGACATTTAACAGTGCGAAATGTTATCTTGTAACATTTTCTAGAAAAAAGGTGGACCTTATCTATAATTATGCTGTGGACGGTGATCCCTTGACTAGACTCGAGAAAATCAAAGATTTAGGTGTATTATTTGATAGATCTTTAACCTTTAATGATCATATTGATGAAGTAGTTAAAAATTCTTATAAGATGCTTGGGTTCATTTTGAGGAACACTAGAGAGTTCACAAACTTTAGAACATTAAAAATCCTATTTGATTCATATGTTATATCTAGACTTGAGTATTGTTCGGTTGTTTGGAATCCTAGTTATTTGTGTCAACAAAGAAAGATTGAAGGTGTAATCAAGAAATTTCTTAATAATGTTAACTTTATATTACGTAAGAGTAAAAATAGTTTTAACAATAATTTAAAAAATTATAATTTAATAACACTAGAAAATAGGAGATTTATTGCTGAAATAGTTTACCTACATAAAACTATCACAAATGAAAATACTGACAGTGCTACACTTGATAAATTACTTTTCTCAGTACCGAGGATTAATGTGAGATCTCATTCTACATTCTATTTACCTTGCCCTAGAACAAATTATATGAAATTTTCTCCAATACATTCAATGTGTGATAAGTATAATAGGGTTCAGGATGTATGTGATTTGTTTTCGCACTCAACATCTCAAATAAAGCGAAAACTGTATGACTACTTCTATGATTCAATAATTGCAACTTGAGAGTTCAAACTTGATTTCAATTTTTTTTTTTTTTTTGTTTCATTCTTTTGTTGATGATTTCAATTATGTATTGTATATTCAAGAACCGTAATGGTTAAAATTGAATCGGATTGATAATTATTAGTGTACAATTGTTATTAGTAATAGCCGACTCAAGAATCGGAAACTAGAATACTTGTATTGTGGAATCTGTATGAGTTGTATCAATAAATAAATAAATAAATAAATAAATAAAGAGTCAGAGAGTTTGGTCCTCCCTGAACGACTACATCTCATCTGCAAACCTTCCTAGTGACTTAATGATCAAGAAAGTAAACATTGAGAAAAATTTCAGTACAATGCTTAGTAAAAGAAGAGATTGGGAACGGGAGTACACCGCCTACAATCTTAAAGAAAATACATTAAAATGGTATACAGATGGTTCTAAAACCGCTACAGGAGCTGGCGCTGGGATTTATGGGCCAAGTATCAAGTGTGCACTATCGTTAGGCTCCTGTACAAGCGTCCTTCAAACGGAAATACTGGCAATCGAAAGATGCCTAGATGTAAATCTAGAAAGAAACTATCAGAAGTGTGATATAGCTATTCATACAGATAGTCAAGCTGCCGTAAAGGCACTGAGCTCCTATGTCATCGGTTCAAAGCTGAGTTGGGAGTGCCGGAATAAATTCAATGATGTAGGCAAGAAAAATAAGGTCTCTTTAATCTGGGTTCCCGGTCACTCGGGAATCGTAGGAAACGAGAAGGAGAATAAACTTGCCAGAGAGAGCGCACAAACGCCACTCACTGGCCCAGAACCCTTCTGTGGTATAGGAAAATTCACCTACAAGAAGGAGTTTATGGAGAAGGAGAAAGCCGAAAGGGAAAAACTCTGGCGGAATCTCCCAGGAATGGATCACTCCAAAAAGTTCCTTCGGAACTTTGAAACTGCTAGATCCAAAATATATCTGGATCTCAGTAAGAACCAACTACACCTACTCACTGGCTTTCTCACAGGACATTGTCGCCTAAAGAAGCATCTGTTGAGAATGGGTTTGTCGGACACTGACGAGTGTAGATTCTGTGGGGAGGAGGAGGAAACTCCTATTCACCTAGTTACGGAATGCTTTGCCATTGCAAGCCAAAGGAAAGAGTGCTTTGGACGAGAAACTTGTAGGAGTGGGGAATTATCCTCGTTGAAGCCGTCCCAGATATTGGATTTCATCAGATCTCTGGATCTGGAAGGCGAGCTGTAAAGGGCGCGATGAAAACAGCTCTGTTAGGGGGCACAATAGACCTGGAAATTCAAAAATATTTGGGATTCAAACTGGACTATCAGATTAAGAAAGTGAACCACGATCATGAAATTTTCTCCTAAATTTAAGTACATGTGTTCTAGTTCTAGAACGTTAATTTTTGACATGAGATCTGGAAAACAAGTTCACGTACACACAAGACAAGATAGGGCTCTCCTATTAGTTTTTTACAATTCTAATGTCTTTTCTCGAATGATATCGATAATAGAAACAAAGTGTTTAACTTTTATATAGGTCTTAGAGTTGCCAATGTCAATAATATCATACACTGAAACCAATCACTCGCACAGACAATAGAAATAGTAATCTAATTTAATGCCACAAACATACACTACTCGCAATAATCAATTGGTCTTGTATTCTAGTCTATAATCTTCTCAGTTATCATATCGTTTCAGAAATAACTCATCGATGTCATTGTGAACTATATGTAATTCCCGCGCGATGAGTTGGGTGGGTAGAGGGGCGAGAGGGGGCGCATCTGGAGGGGGAAGTTCCCACATTTTTCTACCGGTCGCTCAAGACTCGAAGAAATGAACGTTAGGAACGTGTGGTTTCAACAAGATGGAGCCACACAGCACGAGACTCAATGAATTTGTTGCGACAACGTTTCCCCGACCGCCTCATCTCTCTCAGAGGCGATCTCCAATGGCCGCCACGCTCTCCAGATTTGACTCCATGCGATTTCTTTTTATGGGGTTATTTGAAATCTCTGGTTTATGTCTATCGACCACGGACCATAGCACACCTCAAGAACAACATTCGCGACGCCATTGCCAACATACCGATTGATATGCTGCAAAGAGTGGATACGAATTTCAAAAATCGACTTCATCAGTGTATATGCAATGGGGGCCGCCATTTACCCGATGTCATTTTCAAGACTGTATGAAAAAAAATTGGGATATTGTATTCTCAAATAAAAAATTTTAAAACAATAATTGAAGTACTTTTGTTTTTATTGACCTTTCAAATAAGTAAGTTACTCTGGCGCACCCTGTATATTGTTTATGGTTATGATTTTATTTTGTTTTGTTTGATATTATTAATTTTTTATTACCTGTGAACCGTTATTATTCACTTATTAGTTTGTTTCTAGTCTATCACTGTCAGTTATAGTCGGTATATCATACTGAAATAACTCACACCGCACTATAGGGCTGAAGGACCTAGGTCGATGGCCATAAAATAAACTTTTTCTTTCTCTCTCTCTATAGTTTTGTTTCGCTATCACTGTTGTAGTCAGCATACCATTCTGGAGATGACACAGTCATAGAGACTGCTAAAGTTATTGGTGTCTTCTCTAAAATTAATTGAGTTCAGTTTTCTGATATGAATCATTTCACTGATAAGACTTCTTTGTCTAGAACTTTGACATCGCTAAAGTTGAACCTGTGTCCTTCATCTTTCATATGTTGGGTTAAGGCTGTCTTGCTTTCTCCACCACCGAGTGTGTTAGTTGCATCATTTTTGTGTTGTTTAATTCTTTCTCCTATGTACTGTTTGTAGTTTGAAGTGATTCTGGTTCAGGAAGTTGTAACTTTTTGCTCTCCAAAGCATCGTGCAGGGAGCAGTTACTGAATACCCCCCATCAGAAATTCTTCCATTGCAACAAACATCAACATAAATTAATTTATTATTATGACTTTAGCCTTGCGGCTTTCACACTCCTCTCCAGAGGAAAATTCACTTATCCCAGATATCTCAGATATCAAAAGGATTAAGCTCTGTTGGAGCCCTTTCCAGGTTTTCGGGCTCGTGGTGGTGGTCGGGTTCGGGTCGAACCTTGGCTCCCTGCTGTAGGTTGGATTTCTGCTCCACCCGCACTTCCTGTCGGAGCAGACGGTGTTCCTCTGAATTTCCCATGTACTTGCATACAGTTCTCGCCGTTCCCAGCAGTAACACCTTCTGCATGACTCTATAGATATTTTCGTCCAGCTGAAGTTTCCTCAAGTTCTCTAGTAGTTTCTTCGGTATCAGGCATGTAGATGATATGACAATAGGGATGGTCTTGACATCTTTCAGCTTCCACTGTCTCCTGGTTTGCTCCTCGAGATCTCTGTATTTTGAAATTTTTTCAGTGTGCCTATCTGGAAGATTGTTATTATTTGGAATCGCCACATCGATGAATAGTGCTCTGTCCGGTCTGTGAGAACCGTGCGATCCCAGTATAGCTTGTGATGTTCATTTTCCAATACAGCATCCGGATGGTAATTATAATAAGGAACCTTTTTCGAACTTATTGGTTTTTTAGTGCCAATTTTTGGTGAAGAATCTTGGCAACGGCATCATGTCTATTTTTGTACTCCGTGTCCGCGAACTTCATCTCTTCATCCCCGGTGATGTGCTGGATAGTTTCATGTGTCGCACAGCCATAACGACATCTATCATCCGCCACTGAGGCATCCTTGGCGATATATTTCATGTAGTTCCTTGTTGGAATCACCTGATCCTGGATGGCGAGCATGAAGCCCTCTGTCTCAGGAAACAACCTTCCGGAAGTCAACCAGTAGTTCGACGCAGATATGTCGACGTAATCATGGTTGACCTCGTTCTGGTGCCTCCCATGCAAAGGTTTGCCAATCAGTTTCTGCATTTTACTTTCTGCAGAGTGTTCGACGGTTTCCAAGTTGTCCTGCTGTAGCTTTAACGGTGTAGAAGTATCAGCAACACAAACTACTTGATGGAGTTCTGATGAAGTAGCCTTGCTCAAAAAATATTTTTGAAGTCCTTCAATTTACTGGGTCATACGGTTGGACAAATCAACAATTCCTCTACCCCCAAGATGTCGTGGCAGCTCGGTCCGTTCTATTGAGCTTTTGGAGTGATGTTTATTGTGTTTAGTCAGCATCACCTTATTTTTCTCTGTAAGGCTGCTAAACCGATGGTGGTCCAAGAAATGATACCAAATGAGTAGCTCAGCGCCGAGCAAGCGTAGGTATTGATAGCTTTTATCAGATTCTTGCTGTTAAGGCCAGTTCTAATTATCCTTCTCAATCTTCGGGCGAACTCCTCCGTTAGTTCTTTCTTCATCTGGCTCTGATTGATTTTTTTTGCCTGTTTTATGCCCAGATACTTGTATGTGTCTCCTTCCTTTAATGCTTCAATTTCTGCACCTTCCTTGAGTTTGAACGTACCATCTTCTATTTTCCCTCTCGTTATTTTCAGCAGTCGACATTTTTCTAGTCCAAACTTCATTTTGATGTCTTCCGAGAATCCTTCCACCATTTTCAGCATCAGTTGCATTTGCCTCTTGGTAGATGCGAAGAATTTCAAATCGTCCATGTAAAGGAGATGATTCAGTTTCATCATAGTTCTACTGCCGCTTTTGATGGCAAATCCGTAGTCCATAGAGTTCAATAATAATAATAATAATAATAGGAGGAGGCAGAGGAGCGACCCGGACCCGACCACCACCACGAGCCCGAAAACCTGGAAAGGGCTCCAACACAGCTTAATCCTTTTGATATCTGAGATATCTGGGATAAGTGAATTTTCCTCTGGAGAGGAGTATGAAAGCCGCAAGGCTAAAGTCATAATTTATTGAATCCTTTGAGACATTGTACATGTATAGGAAGAGTCAACATAAATAGCATTAGACACCAATTAATCATCCTCAGAGGAGACAGAAAAAGGAAATAAAAAAAAATATACATTTATATATATATATATATATATATATATATATATATATATATATATATATATATATATATATATATATATATATATATATATATACAGAATGCGGGGCAGGCGACAACTCTCATGACCAATCTCGCGATACCGAATCTGAACACCAATGATACGTACAAGTACCTAGGAATTAGACAAGCGCTTGAGATTGATGTTTCCGCGATGAAGCGCTCATTTAAGGAGAAACTGCTTGGGCGAATAAACTTGCTTCTGAAATCGGGACTCAACTCGAAGTCCCTCTTTACCGCCATTAACATATGGGCGATGCCGTGTATGACTTATTCATTTGGCGTGTTGACCTGGTCGACGACCGAGCTTCGGGATCTGGATAGAGCTGTAAGATCTGCGCTCACCAGATGTGGAATCCACCACCCCCATTCGTCCACAATCAGACTCTACCTCCCACGCCACCAGGGAGGTAGGGGTTTACTCAATGTCGAGGCCACTCACCGCAGAGATGTTGAAAGCTTGAGGAAGTATTTTTATAAAAACAACTCACCTCTTTCCCAGGCTTTGTGTGAGGCTGACGAAAACATCTCAGCACTCAATCTGGCCCAACGTGATCACCAACTGCCTCCCATAAAAACAACTGAGGAACTAATATCGGAATGGAAATCCAAGGCCCTCCATGGCAGGTACCCTAGCCACCTGGAAAATACTAACGTGAATAAGTTGGAAACAATGGAATACTTACGTGCGGGATACCTCTTCCCGGAAACGGAAGGTAGAATCATCGCAATCCAGGACCAGGTGATGCCTACTAGGATGTACCTGAAACATATAGCAAAGAAAGATATACCATCTGACCGATGCAGAAAATGTCTTCAAGCTCCCGAATCAATACAGCACATGACATCTTCGTGCTCAATTATGGCACCTAGGGAATATCTTGAGAGACACAACGCCATGGCTAAACTGTACCATCAGCAGATCGCACTCCGTTATGGACTGATACAAGATGAGGTAGAGCAACATCTATACCTGCCTAAAACCCTTCTGGAAAATGATAAGTTCAAACTTTACTGGGATGCCACGATGTTCACTTCCCAGGGTGTAGCTCATAATCGCCCAGATATAACGATTTTCGATAAAGAAAAGAATTTGTGCCTGATGCTCGATGTTACTATTCCAGCAGATGAGAACATCGCTAGAGCTTACACAGAAAAGCTGAGCAAATATGGAGATCTGGCGTTCCAATTGAAAGAGCTACACAAATTGAAATCTGTCAGCGTACTCCCTCTGATAATATCAACGAATGGGTTGGTTGAGAAACACCTGGTCGAGAATACCGAGCGACTTGGATTAAACAGGAAACTGGTTTCACATGCGCAGAAGCAGGTCATCCTTCAAACCGTACGGATAGTAAGGAAGTTCCTGCAGAGTTCATAGCGAGTTGCTGGCTGCCTTGGCGATTCGTCCGGCAGGTAGTGAATGGATCTCCCGAAACTAAACGGTGAAAAAAAATATATATATATATATATATATATATATATATATATATATATATATATATATATATATATATATATATATATATATATATATATATAAATGATAACGATTTACACCCAAGATATCGTTGAATTATGCCAGTACAAAAAAAAAAACAAAAACATCAAAAACTACCTAACGTGATATCACTCTAGAACTGAATTTGAATATTCGCTTTTACTATTATAAAAGCACTGTTCTAAAAGAAGTTTTTTGATTCCTTTCTTGAAGCTCGAAAACTTCAACGTTTTAAGTCTATCAGGCAGATGATTGTAGAATTTTATGCCACTATACATAGGAGAATACTCAAATTTGCTCGTTCTATGAGCTGGAATGCAAATGGTTTCTTTTTGCCTAGTATTATATTCATGAAATTGGCAACACTTTTTTTGAGAATGAATATTCTTCCTCGTGTAAATCAGGCAGTTTAAAATATGAATACATGGAAAACTTAATATTTTATGATTCGACGGAAGTCCATTGTGAGGTGTTCAGTCAATGTAAGGGGGTGAAATTAGTCTTATCCTCACTTATTCATTCGCTTCATTTATTGTTCGGTCAAATAACTACATGTTTCGGCAATATGCCATCTTCGGGTTATAAAATTGATCCGCTGTAAGTAAGGTTGTGTGAGCATATTTGTTAGATAAAAGTTGTTATTATTTACTTACAACGTTGAAGCTAGTCATAACAAGAAAATTAGAAAAGAAACGATTCATACGAGAACATCAATTTTGAAACTACTACCCCGAACCCAATCTTCCATAGAAGAATTTTGAACCTCACTGACACCAATTTTAGTACCAACGAGTTAGAGTTACTAAATATGGGATTAAAGTTCTCTTTACCACCAACGAACAAAACGAAAATTCTAACTAACAGTGTCTTTGGAAGCAGTCTTCAAGTTCATCAAATTTCAAAACATAGAAAGTATTCGCAGTGGAATCTTCAGAATATTAGATAACTTCAAAAAACGTAAGATAAAACTACCACCACACCTCTATAAGCTAAATCTAGGCCTGAAATCACTTAGAACAAAAATCAAACATCATAATCTTTTTTTCACAAAAGCTGATAAAGGGAACTGTCTAGATGTTATGTCCAAGACTTCATACATAGAAAAGGTCACTTCATTCCTTCAAAGCAACGGCTTCACACTTCTTGATGCTGACCCACTCAAGAAATACACTTCCAAATTCAGGAAAATTTTAGATCAGTTTGGACCAACTTTGTTTGAGGATTACAAAAAACTAATACCTATGAATTTCAATATCCCACGTTTGTATGGACTTCCGAAGGTTCATAAAAACGACATACCAATCCGCCCAGTGGTATCTTTCTATACGAGCTTAGCCTACAAACTATCCAAAAGACTCAACGAATATATCACAGATAGAGTTGACTACCAATCACCTCACAGCATCAAGAATACCGGTGACTTGATCGAAAAACTGAAGAAAATACAACCTCCTAATAATTTAATACTAGCTTCTTTAGATGTATCTAATCTGTTCACCACAGTACCTGTACAACAAACTCTTCAAATCTTCAAAAACCTCCTAATTAACTCAGGCTTATCAGACAGTATAGTTGAGAGCATCTTCCACTTGACTAAACTCTGCCTTGAACAAAACTTCTTCATGTTCAACGGATCAATATATTCCCAACCAAAGGGACTAAACATGGGCAACGGCTTATCATCTTGTATGGCGGAGGTGTTTATGAAATATTTCGAAAAATCGTTCGTATTCCATGTCAATAACCCATTCAAAGACAAAATCCTCTTCTGGTTTCGCTATGTAGACGACATATTCATTGGATGGTTGGGTAGTCAGCAAGAATTGTCGGATTTCTACAACTGGCTGAATATTAGACACTCTAACATCAAATTCACCCTAGAAACAGAAGAAAACAACAGTATAAATTTTCTAGATCTTACTATAACTATAAGAGAAAATAAATTCAATTTTGACATTTATCGGAAACCAAGCCAAACAAACCATAGTATACATTCCAATTCTTGCCACCACCACACACACAAACTAACAGCATTTCGATCATATATACATAGAATGTTTAAAATACCATTAGATAAAAAAGAATTCGACAAAGAAGTCTCTACTATCAAGTACATTGCCCAAGAAAATGGATTCGACCCAAACATAATAGACAGACTCATCAATAAGAAAAAATTCAGACTTCTGTCAAACGACAGTCACCGAACAAACAAGGTGGAAAATTATATTAGCCTTCCCTTTTTTGGTGACATCTCCTACCAAATATCCAATGTTCTAAAACAACAGAAGAACCTAAAAATTTCATTCAAAACACAAAACACCCTGCAACAATTACTAGTATACAATAAAGACCCTTTACCCATTCTAGAGAAATCAGGGGTTTACAAACTCAAATGCGGTGAACCTAGCTGCAACATTGTCTACATAGGTAGGAGCGGAAGAAACATAGCGACCAGAATAAAAGAACACCTCATGAGTCAAAGGATCATGTCCAATAATAAATCAACATTCGGTAAACACCTCAAAGACACCAACCATGAATTCGACCCCAACACAGACGTAGAACTTCTTCACCCGGTAGAATATGGTTTTAAACAAGAAACTTGGGAAGAACTAGAAATATACAAACATTCCCAAAGCAGATACGAAGAACCCGTAAACATCATGTCTACGAACACTGTACCACCTCTTTTCAAAATTCTCAAAAATTTTTGTTTTTTCCATTTTCCTCTTATATTTTTAAATTTTTGGATTACTAACTCACATACAATTCTATGATTTATAATAATTGTCGATGCCCCCCCTATTCTCTAACCTGAAATTTTATCAATGTCAATTCCACTTTTAATCTGTTTCCCATCGTAAATCTGTATAATGTAATTTTATTGCTCTGATATTTAACATAATTATCGATGTGAGAACTTCGTTTAAAACTTGGACTAATTTTCTTGTTATGACTAGCTTCAACGTTGTAAGTAAATAATAACAACTTTTATCTAACAAATATGCTCACACAACCTTACTTACAGCGGATCAATTTTATAACCCGAAGATGGCATATTGCCGAAACATGTAGTTATTTGACCGAACAATAAATGAAGCGAATGAATAAGTGAGGATAAGACTAATTTCACCCCCTTACATTAATATTTTATGTTTTATAAAAGATGGTCTACAGGACTCCAGGGGTTTTAGACCGAAGATAAGGCGAATTATTCTTTTCTGGGCAACAAAAACAGAACCACTCCCAGACGACGCACCCCACAAGACCGTGTTATAATTTAAATGACAGTAGACAAGTGAATAGTACACACCCAGTATTGACTCGAGGGGGAGCAATGCTCTAAGTTGCTTCAAGGCATAAACTGCACTACTCAAACGCCTACAAACATAATCAATATGATTCATCCAGTTTAAATTTTTATCAACTTGTAGACCTAAAAATTTTACACAATCTGAGGACTTTAGGCTCCCACGAGGAAGCTCAAGCATGAGCCGGTCGTTGGTGTCACGCAAGTGGAAGTGTACGAGATCAGTTTTATTCACGTTGAGTATGAGACCATTTCTGTAACACCAGTCCGAAAAATATTCAACCAGTATCTCGCATCGCGACTTGAGCTCTGACAAATTGGATGCTGTCACCAAGAATGACACATCGTCAGCAAAAAATACCATCATAATATCGATGAAAAAAATTATAAGATACGACCTAATGTAATCCGGCAGATCATTAATAAACAGTAAAAACAACAGCGGACCCAATACCGATCCCTGAGGCACACCCATCTCTAAAGGATATTCTTCAGAGTCCCGCTGACTCACACTGACGTAAATATGCCGATCAACCAGAAAACTGCGCACCCAGTCGAGGAACACTCCCCTGAAGCCAATATTATAGAGCTTGTCGAGTAAAAAGTTGATATTAAGGCAGTCAAATGCACGCGACAGATCGAAAAACATCCCTGCCACACATACGCCGTCATCCAAGCATCCATAAACGAACTCCCCAAACTGACACGCCGCAGTCTCCGTCGACCTGTCCACCCGAAATCCGTGTTGGCAATTCGTAATTGTTGAAAATTTGTACAAGTATCCCAACATTCTCTGATACACCAATTTTTCTATAACTTTCGAGAGAGAACTCAATATATTATAGATATTGGTCGATAACTAGCTATATCATCAGATGCGCCTTTTTTTTTGGGAACTGGAATTATCTTAGCTGTCTTCAGAATAAGAGGAAACCTTCCAGAAGTGACCGAGGCATTGATGAGATGTGCCAAAATATCTGATATTTGAGGGGCAATAGTCTTCAAGATTTTTACCGTCTTATTGGAATAGGTCCTGTTGTAATGGAGCCAACTGCTGCTTTCATTTGAAGACTAGTACGCCAGGTTGACATGGCGTTTTTCAGGAACTTAACAATATTAGGATCCACCTTGTAAATGTTCAAGATAGTCAAGAGCCCTTCGTGAGATATGGAATCGAATGCTTTCTTGTAGTCTATGTACGCAGCCTAAAGATTCTTTCGCTTGGAGAACGCTTGATTGCAGATAACTGAATCAATTATTAGCTGTTCTTTGCACCCTCGGCTCTCTTTGGTGCATCCTTTCTGTTGCATGGCGATGATGTTATTCCTTTCGCAATGGTTGTGAATTCGATTTGAAATGCACGATGTGATTAATTTGTACATCGTTGGAAGACATGTGATTGGTCGGTATTTGGATGGGTCTTCTGTATTCCTTTGGTTCTTTCGGTAACAGGTACGT
Source organism: Coccinella septempunctata (assembly GCF_907165205.1). Classification (NCBI taxonomy): domain Eukaryota; kingdom Metazoa; phylum Arthropoda; class Insecta; order Coleoptera; family Coccinellidae; genus Coccinella; species Coccinella septempunctata. The sequence continues at coordinate 13,000,026 of NC_058196.1, forward strand.
TGTGCCATGTGTAAAGAATATTGGCATTCTTTCAGGATTTTCATTGACATCATTTATTGCGGAGGTCAATTCGTCATGCATGATCCAAAGTTTCTTGATCAAGAAGTTCTGTAATCCATCAGGCCCAGGTGTTTTCCAGTTGTGTAGTCCTCTGATAGCTGATTTTACTTCTTCAATTGTGATCATGTCATGTTGCATCGGCTCCTATTTTATAGCTTCAGACTTTTCATCTTCAATCCATCTGGTATCTCCATTAAACTGAGGTTTCGTTGATAATTGTTCGGTCCAGAATTGTTCAATGGCTTCCTTTGGTGGTAACTTTCCATTTTCTCCATCAGACGATGTGAGTGACCGGTAGAAAGTTTCTTCCAACTTTTCGAATGAATTATTGTCTCTTTTCCGGCTATAATTGCTTTTATATCTTCTCAGGCGTTCTGCATACAGACTTAGCTTTTGCTTCAGAGTGTCGAGGCAGTGGTGAGCTGTAGCATTCTCCGTCTCTCGTTCTGTGTGTGTTCTGTTTCTATCCATGATTTCTTTGGCAGCTTCCACAACCTTCCTTCCGCGATTCCCGTTCAAGTACTCCGTCAGTCGTCCAATGTCTCTTCTTAGTCTCTCTGTTTTGTGTTGAAGACGTTTCTGCCATGGTGGCGCATATAATTTGTGTAATTTTGGACCATCGTTGTTCGTTCGGCGAATTTTTGCCCCTATGGTTTTAGCCGTCGTTAGCGCTGCACAGTAAAAAACTAGATGAAGATATTCCAATGAACTTCTATTCTGAAGGTACTCAGGTAAAACGTCCTTATTCAAGATGTCGATTATGAGTGACAGTTTCTTGGATGTATTGAGTCGGGGAGGTGCTATTCGATGAAGAGGATCTGTTCCTTCCAGTTCGGCAAAGTATCTCCTCATCACAGAGTCAACTTATCGGTGGAGCTCTTCCCTATCCTGTCCTGGTGTTCTGCCTCACTTGGGTTGCAAGATGGACTTTCAGCGTCAATTTCTTCTGGCTGTTGTTGCCCAGGCATATGAATCTCATCAGAGGTGTTGGTGTCGCTCTCTGTTACTGGCGGACGCTGAAGTTCTTGTTTAATTGCGTCGATTCTGGCCATTGGTATTAGTTCATTTCTCAGAATTAGGCGGTACTGGTCTGCCATCCGTTGTTCAGTGACATTGAGATTTGGGTAGGCGTTGCAGAATTCCTCATGGAGCCTTTTCCTATAGTTGTTCGTGTTCTGCCCTAGTCCCGTGATGGAGTTATATATGCGCACAATAGTTTCATTCATGGACCTTGTCCACTTCATGCGCTTTCTAACTAACCCCGCTTGGGTGAGCACTGGCTGAATATCCTGCGCAGCACCTTCAGCGGTTCGAGTCGGCAATTGAATTGGACTCGTTGGTTGCTGTTGTTGCTTTGGTGATGTAGCTTCTTTTGCAGCAGGAGCCCGCTTCCTCAACATCCTGCCACCGACGTCCCTCATGCTGTCATGTCCAGCGCCGGCTCCAGACATGCTCATATTATTATTATTATTATTATAAATGATATTGCTACATGCTTTCGATTTTGCAGATTTCTTATGTACGCTGATGACCTGAAGATATTCCACTATATTCGTCATTCTACAGATAGATTTAACATGCAAGAGGACTTGGATAGGTTCGGTTTGTATTGCGAGAGAAATCAGTTGTTTCTTAACCTCTCTAAATGCTACTCCATCAATTTCACTAGAAAGTCTGATAAGGTTCTGCCATCTTATATCATTTCCAACCATGCCATTTCAAATGTAGACGTCGTGCGTGACCTTGGGATTACTCTGGATTCTAAACTGTTTTTTGACCAACATATATACAATATCACCAAAAAAGCGAATCGTATGCTTGGCTTTATCTTTAGAACCTCATGTGAGTCTGGGAGTCCTATGGTACTTCGTACACTCTACTTAGCATACGTCAATAGCATCCTGAGTTTCAGTTCGGTTATCTGGAACCCACGCTACAGGGTTTACATCGATAAATTGGAAGGTGTCCAGAGAAGGTTTCTCAGATGTTGTAGAGCACGTTTTTTCCCCTCCCTGTCGACGTTGGGAGAGATGTACCGCTGGATGAATTTATTGCCACTTGAGGATCGCAGAAGGATGACTGATGTAATGCTTGTCCACAAGCTCGTTAATAGCAGATTGGACTGTATCGAGATAGTTCATCAAGTCAGGTTGGTTGTCGCACCCTATAGCACACGACACGCGAACACTTTCTTCTTGCAGCAGGCTAGTACCTACTATTTCCTGTATTCTCCCCTGTGCAGAACAATGAGGTCCTACAACTTTTTGTCTAGGTAGAAAGGTTTGGACATTTTCTCTGTGTGTTTCTCTCAGTGCAGAAGTTCTGAACCATCATGTTTCGGTTTTTCTAAAGGTATTGTGTGGATACTTTTTTGGGTTCGTCCCGTTTGTATCCCAAGAGAAATAAATAAATAAATAAAGAAATAGTCAATTTAAATAAGGTAAGTAACATTATTAAGTTCATACAGATCAATACCAACTTTTATCCATGCTTTTTCAGGTATAGAATGAGGCTTTAAACACTGTTTGACATTATTTCTGCAGTAACTGATGCATGTTGGACAACTCAAAATTAAATTCTCTATATCACTAGACGAGCCTGGCCAATATAACACATTAAATGCTCTCAATTTAGTTTTTGTTATTCCTAAGTGACATAAGTGTAAAACCTTCAACATTTCTTTTCTAAGTGATTTTGGTACAATTATGCTATCACCTCGATACAAAACATTATTTCAGATATGGATTGAATTTTATTCTGGGAGGATTCTGCATTTCTTATTAAACTTTTCAGGGTTTTCACTCCTAATCTCTGACAAAATCAATTAAAAATGAAAAAAAAAACGATTTGCTCCTGCGTATATTCTTGCACTAATTTGTCAGGAGCAAATTAACTAGAAAAAATTGTTGCCTGACAATGAACTGAAAATAAAGAACGTTGAAATTATAATTTTATGTTGTAACGTTTCGGAGTCTATATCAGACTCCTTCATCAGACGAAAAATCAATTTTCGAAAATCAGAGACTCTGTTTCTATGTATTGAGAATTAATGTCAAACAAAAGATTCAATTCAGAAGATTTTCGAAAATTGATTTTTCGTTTGATGAAGGAGTCTGATATAGACCTCGAAACGTTACAACATAAAATTATAATTTCATCGTTCTTTATTTTCAGTTCATTGTCAGGCAACAATTATTTCTAGTTGATTTGCTCCTGAAAAATTAGTGCCAGAATTTACGCAGGAGCATATCGTTTATTTCATTTTTAATTGATTTTGTTTCAGGGATTGGAAGTGAAAACCCTAAAAAGTTTATTAAAAAAAAACATTATTTATTAAAACTATATCATCCCTAACATTCCAAAATAATCTTGTGTTTTCATTACATTCAGATCGTTTGTGAGGCCAGCATTTTTAACATATTTCATTATATTTTGTAACTGTTGATCTTTCCCAGTTTCAATTCTAAATTGATCGAGTTTATTTTGGCCAATTGAAAAATTTTCAGTCAATAGATTCACTTGAGCTTCATAGTCATTTTCTTTTATAATTTGTACATCATTCAAATTAGGTACATTTATTCTACTAAGAGCATCAGCAATATACATTTCTCTGCCTGGCTTATAAATCACATTTATGTGTAGATCTAACAACATTCTTTGGAGTCTCATTGGACACTTAACTAATGATTTTTTGAATAAACCCAAAAGAGGCTTATGGTCTGTTTCAATGGTTACTTCTCTACCAAATATATAATGAAGATATGTTTTACAGCCATAGACAATAGCAAGAAGTTTTTTTTCTATCTGAGCATAAGCTTGTTGTGTCAAAGTTAGTGATTTTGATAAGTAAGCTATTGGTTTACAATTTTGTAGCAATGCTGCACCTAGTGCATATTGACTTGCATCAACTGTTATAGTAATAGGCAATTTTGGATTATAATATTGTAACACAGGAGGTGTCATCAGAATTCTTTTTAATTTTTAAAATGCTTTTTCCTGTTCAATTTCCTATTGAAAATAATTTTCTTTGTTCAGAAGTTCTCTCAATGGCTTGGTTGAATCAGATAAATTTGGAATAAATTTGTGAACGTTATTCAAAATACGTGAAAATCTTTGAATTTCAATTTTATTATTTGGCACAGGATAATTTTTCATTATTTCAATTTTGCTTTCATCAGGTTGTATACCATTTCCACTAATAATATGACCTAAGTAGTTCATTCTGTTGACGTTACTTTTACATTTACTTCTATTAAACTTAACTTTATTCAATTTTGCACGTTCAAGGACAAGTCTCAATCTTTCATCAGGTTCTTTCTTATTCGAACCCCAAATTAAAATATCATCTATATAAATGGCTTTGTTTGTTGATATATTCATTCCACCAGTTTATTGTTGTGTTAAATCAATTGATCTTCTGAAATTTTCTCAACCTAATTTATTTAAGTCAAATATAAGACGTTTCGGGATCGGGCCCTTTTTCAATCTAAAAACAAACATCAAAACATAGTTACATATACAATTCTTCGAGATAAAGATCTGTTATCTTTATTTTAACAATTTCCAAAACTTCTGCTTGTAGTGCATGTGTCTTCTTCATTTTGTAATATAATGTGGCGCTAAGTCATTGAATTGTCAAGTTGGTGTCGATGTCACTTTTCTTTTTCTTTCGTTGTCGTTCTCCGCTGTCTTCTTTATAATCGTTGAATATATTTTGTTCAGACCATTCATATCTGCTCTGTCGTTGATAGAGTTGGGGTTTCATTTTATACAAATCATTTCCAAAAATTCCCTGGTTTTTTTATTTTTTTCCCTATCTAACATTTTGTATTCTCGAAATTGCAAGTGTGGTTGTTTTCTACCGTATGTTTGTATAGGGCTGTTTGAGTTTTAGAATATTTGTGTCCTTTTATCCTGTTGTTCAGATTTTGTTCCGTTTGTCCTATGTACAATCCATTACATTGGTTGCATGGATATGTGATTTTTGACCTTTCGGGACTATTGCCTTCAATCTTGAAAAGAATTGATTAACCTGTATAAATGGTTTGTGTGCAATCTTTATATTGGGGAATGGCTTTATTATGTTCTCTATTTTCTCAGACAGTGTTGGGATGTACCTATGGTAGGGGTATGTAAACTATTGGCTCGGTTTTTGGATTTTGGTAACTTAGTGAGTTGTAAAATTTATGAGTGCGTTGTTTTATTGTTTTCTTTATCATTTCTTTGCGGTAATTGTTTGTGGCAAGTAGGGAGGATATCTGATTTAGTATCTCCGGTCTATAACGTGGTGAAGTTAATTTGATTGCTCGATCTATATAATTGGTTACTATTGCTTTTTTCTGTTTGATGTTATGTACTGAGTTATAATCAAGTATCCGGTCTGAGTTAATGGTTTTTCCTCGGGTTTTTCTTAGCATGTTAGTTTCTATTTTGTTATTTCCTCTAATGATGGTCATGTCCAGAAAGTTGATTTTATTGTCCAGTTCTGTTTCTAGAGTAAATTTCAGTTTATTGTTAAAATTATTCAAAACTTCCATTATTTCTTTAATTTGATTTTCTGTTGTTTTTTTTTCACTTAAAGGCATCGACTGCTATGGTCATTAGCCTTGAGGAAATCATTTCTCCCATCGTCAGAATTTCGTATGAAGACCTGTAGAAGAAAATATGACTAGAATGGAGGTGCATGAATATGACTAGGATAATTGAAATTCATATTTTTCCCATCAAATGTGTCCTCTCTAGAAATTTTATAACTTTTTCTTCATGCTCAGGCTTCTCCATTAAAACACAAAGAAACATCTTCTGTACGACTGAGCAGATGTTTTCGTCTTCGCTTTTCCACCGTTTTTTTGACAGCCCTTAGTTTGGCATTGCTTTTGTCCCAGTCAGTTTGCCACTCAATCATAAATTTTTCTTTGTAATAAATCTTGAGGTCAGTTTGATTGACTCCTCCTTCTGTTGTTATATTTAAACAATCGTCCACGTACCTCTTGAAAATTGTTATTCTATATGATGAATTTAGCAAAACTTTTTCTTCAAAATATTCCAGCACTAATTTATATATAAATGGCTGTACCTTTGATACCTTCAAAACACTCTTGCATTTTCCGCTGAAACACTTCACTTGCACTTTTAAAACCATAAGGAAGGCGAAGGAAACGATACCGTCCAAAGGGTGAGTTGAAGGTACAAAACTTTGAACTTTGGATATCCAACTGAACATTCCAAATTCCATTGGAAACATCTAAAACTGAAAATACTTTAGCATCATTTAAATCCTTAAGAGTTTCTTCAAATGTCGGAATCTGAAAATGTTCTCTGTAAATTGCTTTATTTAAATATGTTGGATCAATGCATAAACGAAAATCACCGTTTGATTTACTGACAATAACCAAAGAAATAACCCATTCTGTTGGCATTGTTTCCTTAACTATAATTTTTTGTTTCACCAATTTATCCAATTTTGCTTTCAATTTATCTCTAATACTGAATGGAACTTTTCTACTTGCATGTACTATGGGAGTACTGACCTGAAAGGCAACCAATTTCTTCGAAAACTTCTTTAAATTCATCCAAAATATCTGTTCCTACATAATTTAACATTTTAGCAACATTCATATCATTAATTTTTGGCAATCCAATTGCCCCATTGGACCCAAGTTGGGTCCATCATTTTTGACAAAATTAAAATATATATTGTGAGTATTTTCTTTAACAACAATCCAAATATGCACCTTCTATGACATTTAAAGTGAGTAATTCACCTCTATTTCTTTTAAGTGTTATGTTACTGAAATATTTTGTATATGTACTATAAGAAAGGATATTTGCTTGTGCACCAGTATCAACTTTAAACTGTAAATTGTATTTGTTAACCCATAAATTCATAACCCATTCTTTAGCATTTTTATTACTACTTACACAACATAAGAATAAATTGTCTTCATCGGAATTGGAATTCTCTTCTATGTTATGGATGTTTTGATGTTTCTTGTTTCTGCATAAATGTGAGAAGTGGTTCAATTTATTGCATACTCTGCATTTTCTTCCAAAGGCTTTGCATTGTCCTGTACGATGATGATTTCCACATTTTCCACAAACAGCTTTTTGACGTTGAAAATTTTGCCATTTTGAGTTTGAAGAAGATGCCTGCGCATTGGGTAATTTTGAGACTGCGCGTTGGAATTGTGATGGTCTTCTTGGTATGCTCGTCCGATGTGATAACGGTTTTTTGTATGCGTTTTTTCTTAATGAATTCATTTTCTTCAACTTTCATGTCCGAAAAATTGGAACAAATTGCTTGTAAATGAATTTTTGAAGTTTCTGCTGCCTTACACATTTCCATTGCTTTCAACAAATCCAGGTTTTTAGTTCGTAACAATCTATTTTTGACTGCTGCGTCCTTAATTCCCAAAATTAATCTGTCTTTTATGAGACTATCAGTGAGAGTTGAAAATTCGCAATACTCACTAAGTTGTCGCAGGGAAGTTACGTATTCATCTACTGATTCGTTGGGTTTCATGTCTCTTGTGAGAAAAATATGCCTTTCATACGTAACATTTTCTGATGGCTTGAAGTATTCATCGAACTTTTTCAGTATATGCGGGTATGATGTAGATGCTTCTGTTTTTTCAATGTGGAATGTGTTGAATATTTTGAGTCCTTTATCTCCGATGTGATTAAGCAGGAGTGCACATTTTACTTCGTCCGATTCTTCAACTAGTTTCGATGCTTGCATGAATAGTTCGCCATGCTTCTGCGGGATCGCCATTAGTTCCCATCGTGCCAGGTGGTTTTACTTTTTCCATGATTTTCGACTGCAGTTTTATTCTACACAGGAGTTTTTTACTCATATATGAATAAGAGTATTCTTATTTTTACGAATACTTTTTTATATATTCCGTCGTTTAAACTACCGACTGCGCCATGTTATATCTGTTATAACTCAAATAAAAACAAGGTCTAGTACTCAACTGAACTTTATTGTTCGACACATCAAGGTGGCTGTAGTTATCCCCACCATATAGAAGATGCGTATAAGACAAATTCAATATCAATGCAATATATGACATAGAAAATCAATATGATTATGCCATCTGAGACCAGAGTCATCCTGCAACCCCAAAAACCTCACACAATCAGAAGATCTCAAATTGCCAGACTGAAGGCTCAAAAACAATTGACGATCAGAATCCCTCGCCCCAAAAAGGACTAAATCCGTTTTGTTCCGTTCAATATAAGGCAATTTTTATAACACCAACCACTCAGTGAAGCATTTCACCAGTAGCTCACATTTGTAACTGAGTTCCTCCATGGTTGCTGCAGAAACAATAAAGCATGTGTCATCTGCAAACAAAACAATCTTTAATCCAGATAATTCGGGAAAATACATCGCAATATAGTTCGATGAGTCATTAACAAACAACTTGAAGAGTAGTGGTCCCAAGACTGATCCCTGGGGCACACCCATTTTTGCTGAATACTTAGACGATTGATGCTGACTGACACTAGCACACAACCAACGATCAGTCAGAAAACTTTCAATCCATTTAAGGAAAACTCCCCTAAAAACCAGGCTATATAGTTTATCTAAAATGAACTTGAAATTGAGGCAATCAAAAGCACGGGATCAATAAAAAACAAACCAGCTACACACAGATGATCATCCAATCAACCGTTCACACAGTTTACCAGCTCACAGGCAGCACTCTCGGTTGACCTGTTTACAGTGAATCCATGGTGGCAACTCTTAACGACCGAGAACTTGTTCAGGTAATCTAGAATTCTATCATATACTATTCGCTCCAAAACATTCGACAATTGGGCGATGTCATCAGTAGCATACTTTTTATGGACAGGAATTACCTTTGCTGTCTCAGGTACAGCAGGAAACTTACCCGAGGTCACCGACAAATTCATGATATATGCTGAATGCTCGGATATGAAAGCAGTCAGAGATTTCGAAAGCTTCACCGAAATCATATCCATTCCACTGCTATTTTTTTTTGGGACCTTTCAAAACAGTCTCAACCTCATGAGCCAAAACAGGATAGAAGAAAAAAATTGGCTGTCGAAAGTGATGACGTTGTGCAAGGGGTAGGCAGGTTTCCATCAAAATGATTATTAACACTATATGTGTTGATACTTGAAAAATAATGATGTAATCCAAATGTTGAAGTCACCTTCTAAAATTATGTGATCGAATTTATATTCTCTTGTTGCTGATAAGAACAATTCCAGTTTATCCAAAAACATATTGACATCTGAGCCACTAGGACGATAGACCGAGGCCACCATATAAACAGTACCCCCAGTACTACTCTCAACAACAGCACACTAGAAGATACCACTGACACTCACCTTTGTAATTTCTTCAATGGTTTACATTTTATGTCTTCTCTTATGTATACTTATGGTGCTCCGTGGCTCTACAAAATTTTGAAACCAGTCTGAAATGTTTCACTGACTTGTTGTAATGAATTGTTCTCCACTCTTCCAATGTTAAACACACCATATAGCACACTCCGAATGATTCTTCAATTCAAATTCAAGTTTGTTAATTGCAGTACCCAAACCTTGGACATTCCAGTGAGGTATACTGAGTCTTGTTTTTCTTTCCTGATATCTTTTGTCGTATTCTTGATATTCACTTTGTTTTTCTCATTTCCCAAAAAAATTGTTCCATTATTTAGTTCTCGGTGTTTAATGAAACTAAAACGTTTTTCTCAAACACCAACTGGCCTAAAGCTTGCTTCATACATATCCTTCTTTCTGGAGCAGCGATACAAAAACTCTTACGTGTCACATTTGTTGCTAAATTTTTAACAGTTATTTGTCCGTTTTGGAAACCAGGTTTTTTCACTAAGTAATCTTTTATATTACTTCTGTGACTTTTTTTAATGCTGCAACTCATACTTGTCTTCCCCACGGAAATAATGTTTATTCTCATCATTTTTCGCTGTTCCAATTGTTTTCTTTTCAAAAGATTCAACCTTTCTCTAATTTTTGTGATTGTCTTGCTTCCAATTGCTGGATTCTATTTCAAACCAATGATTTTGCTGGTAAATTTCATCATTCCAGTTTTCACGATTTTTATTATAAAATTCATTGTTCCTATTTCCAACTCCTGTTTGTTTAGAATGTCCAGCTTGTGTCTGGGTATCTTTTTTTTTTTTTTTTAATGTATTTAAGGCCATCGACCTGAGTCCTGCAGCCAATAATAAATTCCGGTTACATTCTGTATGCATTTACAAAAAAAAAAAAGTATACAATATAAGTTACGTAATATCTAATACATTCAGTTTTTGCAATAATGTGCATGTGGAAAATTTTCTTTGTGGTTGTCTAGGCACATCGTCTTGTGCTAGGTCAGTTACATCCTTCAAGTCGTGTAGTCTCTTCATGAATTTTCTATTTAATTTTTTCATACGCTGTTTGATCGGTTCTACTTTGGTTAACTGGTATAGGAGATTATTAGGCGGGTTGTGTAGCCGGTTCCTCAACTTGGTTATTGTTCGTAGAGATGATGTTTCAGCCACTTGTAGTATTTTTAATACTGATTCTCTACAATTTGCATACAAGGAATGTGCATACTCAATCATTGGTCGGCATATGGTTTTATATATGGTGGAAGCAGTCTTAATGTCAATTCCATGGTCTCCATAAGTTAAACATTTAAAGTGTTTCGCTCTGCCGATAGCTTTCCTTTTCATGTTGTTGGCGTGGAGACGTAAATTAGCTCTATTGTCCACCTGAATACCTAAGTATTGGATTGACGATGCAGGTTTCACTTTTTTATTGTTTATAGATATTGTTGGGGAGTCTTGATTGATGTTGTGGTTAAATATAATCAACTGAGATTTATCTGGATTTACTCTGAGTCTCCATTTGGACAACCATGATGTGATGTCATTCAGGTGTAATTGTAGTTTGTCCATACAATGTTGTAATGTTCTTTCATGAGAAATAGCCATCGTGTCGTCTGCGTATAGTAGGGTATATTGGTTGCCTTTTTCTATTGGGCTTATATCGCTGCAGTAAATATTGAAGAGGAGTGGAGATAAAGGTGATCCTTGCGGTGTGCCCTGCATGGGGATGAAAGGTTCAGATAGTGTCTCGTTAATTTTTATCCTCAGTGTTCTATTTTCTAAATAGGATTTTAACAGATGGATGAGGTAGGAAGGAGCATTTGACTTGTAAATTTTGTATAGTAAACCTTTAGTCCAGACGCTATCAAATGCTTTTTTAATGTCGATGCTCACTGCTGCTGTTTTTTTGTTATTCAACTGTGCGTTTTGTATATTATTGAAGAATAGCGTAAGTGGGTGTACAGTGGATTTGTTTTTACGGAATCCGAATTGGTATTTTGGTATTAAATTGTTAAAATGTTCTTCTAATTTAGATTTGATAATCTTTTCAAGTAATTTCCCTAGAACTGGTAAGAGGGTTATTGGCCTATAGTTTTCTACTTTGGAGTGGTCTCGATTACTTTTTCCTATAAGAATGATAGTTCCAGATTTCCATATTTGTGGAAATATACAGTTATTAATGCTCCATTTGTATATCTCAATAATGTGCGAGTGAATGAACGGATCCAATTTCTTGACGATCTTCCAGGGAATGTTGTCTGTTCCTGGCGAACTGTTCTTAGACTTATGTAGGATTTCGTAATAAGTACTTTCTTCTATTTCAAATATTGTGTTATTCACCTCCTTGGAGAAGTATTCTGCATACCAACTCTCAACTTTCTCTTCTATTTTAGCTTCAAATTTTGGGTCCTTATCGTATTGATAGGTTTTTTCAAGGTATTGTGCAAACAGTTCTGTCTTTTCGGTGTCTGACCTATGTGGTTTGTTGTTATTGTCTAGGATCGTCGGGATATTGTGAAATTTTTTGTATTTTGATAATTTTTTGATTTCTTGGTAAAAGCTCCTTCCTTTGGTTTCGCAAATTGCGTTACAAGCCTTAGTCCAGGTGTGTTGTTTGAACTGTTGTATCATTCGATGTATTGACCTATTGTATTCATTAATCTGCGGTTTGAGAGCTGGATCTTGACGTTGTTGGTATTCTCTGACATTTTTCTCCTATTTTTTATCATCCTTATTATGAAGGAAGGTAGTTCGTGCAGAAAAGGGTGGTGTTTTTTCAGAGGTGTGTGTCTTCTGATGGAGTCGGACAGTTCATATAAGGATATGTAATTTTCGTCTATTCCCGTATTTTTATGTAAATCTATGAACTGTGTCATATCTTGGTTGACCTTATCTATCTCGCATTTGTCAAATTGTAAGCTTTTTCTCACCGCTATATTGTCAGGTTGTGACTGCATGTCTAAGGTGATCATCATCGCTAGATGATTAGACCCTAGGTCGGCGACAAGTTCTACTTTTTTTATGTTTCTTTTCAAATTTGTTGAATAAAATAATAGGTCAGGTGTGCTATCCGGATTGTTTTCCATTAGAAATGTGGGAGGTGTGGTGTATTTGCTAAACGCATCGTTTTGGAGAAATTTTTTAATTTGTTTATTTTTTGCTTGATTAGGGTTGAAATCACCCACTATAATCGAGTATTTGTACAGTGCCGCTTTCGTGAAAATGGTCTCTTCAATTTTTGCCCTTGGGTGTATATACACTAAGAAAATATGTAGTTTCTCATCTTTAAATGGAATGGTGAAGTGTAGTGCTTCATTAAGACAGTTGTTTATACTAGGAGAGTTGTTCTTACCCATATTCAAGCTAGGATGGCACTGGACTAGGCTACCTCCTCTTGTGTTGTTTATTTTGTGGCCTATCCGATGGATAGTATCCCAGTCTCTGTATCCTATGCTGTGTTCTTCTTTTATTTTTGCTTCCACAAACATTGCACACTTTATATCGTTCGTTTCTATGAAGTTATTGACGAGGTATTTTTTTGGCATGAAGCTGTTTATGTTATTGTAGAGAATTTTAACTTCAGAGTTGAATTTGCCGATTCACATTATTGTCGACAGGTTCAGTTGGTGATGGTTCGTTGGGGTCTTCCATATCGAACATGAGAATATATATTCGGTTGCCTGAAAAAACAGCGGTTGTATCTATTTTATATTGTGTGATGAATCTTTTCTTGAGTTTGTATAGAAGTTCTTCCCTGTTGATGTTTTTGGGTTTATTAAGTTTTCTGATGTATGTATTTATAATTTCATCATGAATAGTAATTGGAGCGTGTATCCGGCTGTTTTTTTTGTGCAGATCTTCTAGTTCTCTTGTTTTCCGGTTCAGAGGTTTGATGTTGACATTGGGAATACCTTCAATGGGCTTTTTGGGATGTTTTGGGCATTTGGCCGACCATGCAAGGTGCTCTTCTGATCCGCATGCACTACATTTTGGGGGAAGATTTGTTCTGCAATTTGCCGTCTTATGATTACCTTGGCATTTGTTGCACTTCGTTTGTTGTTGACAATTTTCTGTGATATGGTCGAATTGATGACATTTACTGCATGGACTTGGTGTGGGGTCAGTTGGATGACTTGCAAATACAAGGTAATGTCTATTTTTAAAAAACATTCCATCATTTAGAAGTTTTTCAGAAGTTGAAGCTTCGCCCGTAATTATTCTTATATGTGTTGTAGGTGTATTGAATGCTCTTGATATTATTCGTTTGCAAAATCGGTGTTTCAGGTTCATTTCCGTCAGGTGTTTACTAATGTCTTCATCTTTAATGTATTTTTCCACTCCTGTTATTACCACAGAGAACGTTTGTTGTGGTTCCGCTCTTTCTTTTCCCCTTATATATGGTTCAGTTTCTTTGAATTCCTTTATTATTTGCTCTGTGATCATTTTTTCCATTGCTGTGGTGAGTTTCATTTTCTCTTGATTGGATTTAATCAAGTAGCCAATTTTGGTTTTAATTATTACGTCTTCAGATTTGGGAAATTTTTTGTTCCATTCGTCCGACATCTTGATTCTATCTGTTATCACTTTTTCGTCTACTGTGAGGTAGAATAGATGCTCATAATTAGTGTTGTTTATTTCATTCATTCTTGTCGAAAAGTTCTTTGTATTTGTTTTGATCTTTTGAGATCGATTTTCAAGGTTGTCTTGTTGTGTATGTGGACCTTTAGGATTCGAAATTTGTTGTGGTAAAGATGAGTCGTCTGTTTCCATCGTGTTGTCGTTTAAATTATCTGGGATCAGCTGTGGCTGGCTAATTTCGGCTTCAGGTGTTTTGTTATCATTCACTTTTTTGTTGTTATCTTTCTTCAGAACTCTTTTCTTACGCTTTCTGTTTGTTGGCTTCTTGAATGAATAATCTTCCTCGGTGGATTCTTCCGTATTTTTCTGGGATGATTTTCCTTCAGGATTAGACATCCTTTCTGCAAAGAATGTTTCGAATTCCGAAGCGCTATATGAATTGGACCGCGATATTTTCACTTAATATTTCGTCAAATAATTTCGTGGATGCGTTATCAATATACATGTGCTCCGTACGGCTCACTGCACTGATGTGGGGTATCTTCATCTATCAGTTTTCGTTGCCAACCGGGTGTTTTAATTTTATTATGATTTTATGATATTATGATGTGTTCTTGCACCATGTTTCGAGTATGTTCATCTGTTGCGATATTTTCTAGCTCTTTGTCTGGTTTTAAACCAGCTGCAATTTTCTCTTGGAGAAATTGATTATTGATTTTTAATAAATTCTAATTTTCTAGTAAAAGGTTATATCTATCCTTTTTCTCCTGCAACAGTTTTTTTCAAGAACTCATTATCAACTTTTATTCTTTCAAGTTCATCTACTTCATTTCCGTTGTTTTTATTCTTTGCACTTTCGCAGCACACTATTCTGGTGTCACATATTTTCTTGCACTTATTTTATTTCTAATAGCACAGGATTGATGATTGATGTTAACACACCCCAGAGCTGTGCCTGATCTGTGATTTAATCTTGGTAAATATCTGAAGTTGCGCGCATTTTTGAAAAAATCCAATGAAGGGTATCGCAAAAAAATCAAGAGTTTTTTTGAGGAACACTTCGAACGTTTTCTCCTCGAAGCACTGAATGATTTTTATTTAGGATTAAAAGTAACTTATATCAACATATATCAAGTACATCATTTTAATTTTTTATTGTACGTGGTAGATTCAGATTATTTCATTATTCGAAGGAGCTGGTGCTTGCATATGTGACGAAATGGTGGAAATGAAAACTACAGATACGGAGGACGGGGGAAATATTATAATAGTCAATATTCCTGATAGTGAAACGAGAAAAATTTTGGGGAGAATAGTCTAAATATTTATCGCAGAGATGCACTGCGAAAACGATTTCGTTGAAAATAGATATTAATCTGGAAAATGCTGCAGAGCTGTGATGGTTATATAGTTTAGGAAGGTTGCCTTTTTTTTTGCAATTGAATCATCCAAACGAATACACAGGTCATTCATTGAGGCAAACTTCTTCTACACTACTTATAGACGAGGTGTCCAACATTGAGTCTTTGAAACAACACGGGGGATGGATTCGCTGCAAAATACGAATGAGATTCCTGGTAAGATATTGAGCATCAACGAATTGGAACCAGCAACTCAGATTACCTACTTTATTAATAGGAAAGGAGGACACACTTATTTCAAAATTTATATTTTGTGACCATAGATTTCGGCCCAAGGCCATCATCAGGTCAGCTGAAATAAGACATGGATGACAAAAAATATAAGACGACAATATAGATACATATGTAACTTGTACAATTTACAAAAAAATTTCTACAATGATATTCTGTTGTATAGATGAAATAAAAGCTGATCAAATGTGTTCAAGAGACTCAAGAGAGATTACTCTTCACTTTATGGAGGTCTCAGCTTTTGAAAATTATCCGAGACAGAATCCTATCACTTTATTTTTACATATGGTTTCAATTTTTAAAATGAAACATTGACCAATTGTACATTCAATGTTACTTTAACGAATGAAAATGACGTTTGAATTAGAGAATTTTTAGTTTATGGTAACCAATTAATCTTTTGCATAGTAACACTTTTCCTACAGGCGACCTTAGCGGAGAAATAGAACTTTTCGATGATCCTCTCAGTCGAAAAATTACGTTATTACCTATTGCTCGTTTGAAGATAATAGTATCTTATCTGTAGAATTGATCAATTATTCATCTCGAAAGAAAGTGGTATTTCCATTTGAAAAAAATGACAACTCTTTTGTTTGTGATCTTCTCATTGTTTTGTGCATTTTTCGATGAACATTTTAGATTCTTGCGTACCGTTCTCTTACATCTCCTGAGGTACGCTTCGTACAAATTATTGCATAAATTGTTATGAATCCTCAAATAATTCTTTTTTGTATGTCGTGCACTATATTCATTCTAAGGCACAATTCATCATTTATATCCGTCATATTGAATGGAAAATGCATAATCAACACAAAAATAGTTGTTGATGCAGATATCGAATTCATATCGCAATTCAGTTTGAAAACGTTCACATCCAATGAAATGTTTTAGATAAATACTTCCTTTTGGTGACTCCCCATATTTTTCACGCCTGCAGTCAGTGATTGAATACTCTGTGAAAATAAAATGTGTTGATTAGGAGAAACCAGAGGGTGAGTTCCTGATTTTTTTCATTTTGAGATATGTTACCCTGCATCAAAATGACTTCCGTGTATAATTTCATATATAATTTATTTCGAATATTTTCGGAATTTTCTTATCCGGAAATAACTGGCTGTAGTACCTATTTATTGAAGTATCATCATCAATAATTCGTTGCCAATTAAAC
The DNA here is from genome assembly GCF_907165205.1 of Coccinella septempunctata. Lineage (NCBI taxonomy): Eukaryota > Metazoa > Arthropoda > Insecta > Coleoptera > Coccinellidae > Coccinella > Coccinella septempunctata. The sequence goes on from NC_058196.1 coordinate 13,016,852, forward strand.
TAAGATGTCTCAAATATTGTACAGTTCCCACGAAAATATCCCGAAAATGATGTGATTATTTCCACGAATTCACTTCGATTATTCATAGCACAGGAAATATGAAGGAAGTAAAAATAAAATCTTTTGCACTGAAATATAAATGAGTTCCTACACTCATTCTAATTCTTTCGGAAAGGAATGATTGGTCAAATATACTCAGTATTTTTCTCCATGTCATTTTCATATTCTCTCCTTCACATAATTGTTCAATAAGTATTAACGTGTTACAAAATATTGATAATTCCATTTCAAATTGAGATATTCTTTCAGTTTTTTCAGAATATATCGGTGTGATAATACTTCCACCTCACGCGTTAACACAGCCTTCTTTGTTACTCTTAGCACAACAAAAACTGTAGCATGTTCTGAATAGTTCCAGCGAGTAATTTCTCATCGGACGTCCCTCTGAGAGATAACCGAAAAAAATCGTCTTCAAGTAGGCGTTAGAATTTTCAAGCTTGATCTTCTGTCTCGAAACGTAGAGCTCAGCTCGTACCACAACATCAACTTGTAGAGCAGTTTTTTATATTATGACTCTTAAAAGAAAATTCCAGAAACATTCTCTGAAAAATCCCAAAAAAACCGAAAAAAATCGTCTTCAAGTAGGCGTTGGAATTTTCAAGCTTGATCTTCTGTCTCGAAACGTAGAGCTCAGCTTGTACCACAACATCAACTTGTAGAGCAGTTTTTCATATTATGACTCTTTAAAGAAAATTCCTGAAACATTCTCTGAAAAATCCGAGAAGTTTAATTGATATTTTCATCGATATTCTAAACAAAATCACAATATCTTACAACAGTATCAGCCTACCAATACTACAAATATCGAGAGATTTGTGGAAAAATTGATAATTCGCCTTTTTTTGGCCGCGGTCATTTTGAGTTTACAAAAATTCTGAATACTGAATACACAAAATTTTATTGTGACTGAAACTGAAGACAAGTACTGAGTTCAAAATCAAACAGTAATCCGAAAGTGGGCACAAAACTAATTATTTTTTCGGACCCAAGTAAATGAGAAATAAGAGATGATAAATAATATGATTGTGAAGAGAATAGAACTCTTCCTCTCCAACAATTGTTGAGTTTGACAATTTGGGGATGTCATAAATGATTTAAATATTCATAAAGTCATATTAATTTCAACTTAAGAGAATGATTTCCTAATTTTCAAAATAAATTCCAGTAATTTCTCCCCGATATCAAAGTAAACTTAGCTATTTCGACAAACATTTCATTTCAAGCTCTAATAACTTTTTGAAGAGCCGTTTCATCGAAAAATTGTATGAGACAGATTTTGTAAAGCACCTAATTCCCTACTTAAAAATATATCGCTCAATGGAATGCGTCCATTGGTTTGCGAACTAAAATTTTTTAATCAGAAATAAAAAAAAATTCCTTACCACTAGTATAGGGAAAATGAGTGTTTGGACCAAAGAGGAAGTAATTTCTAGCAACTCCTGTAATTGCTGTAATGTTAATAATAGAGAATCTATTACTCATTCTGCTGAAAACCATGTCATCCAGTTTTCTGGAACGAGGAACAGGTTTTTAGGATCTGTCCCTTGTTGCTATTTCTTTACACCCGCTCCATTGTTTTTCAGATTGTAAAAGTTTGTAACACTCTTTTTCAAAAGAATATATAGTTTAGTTTAACTTAACATCAGGTACTGACCAAATGAATTCAATATTGAGATACGATTTTTTGTAATACTGAATAGTTACAACCTTCTCACCTTAATGAAAGTACAAAATAATAGCTATTTATGTAACAAGTACATAAATTAGGTCTTTATGGACGCAGAGCGAGCAAAGCGAGCGAGGCCAATAACTTGGGCAAGTCCATAAAGCCTAATTATGTACGAGTTGCATACAAAGCTTTATGTTGGACTGCAATGCAGAAATTTTATTTTCTGAAATGGCTTATTACTGAAAAACATTAAGTGTGCTTTCGATTTTCTTACCTTAGTAACCAGCGACCTTAGCAACCTTAGTAAACACAGTTGTTTACCTCCCTAATTTTGTGACAAACGTCATAATAATCCAAAAAATAGATAGTGCTGGAGAAGAAAGCTCAGATATTTCAGCCGTAAGCGCCAAAGAATCTCTCTTACCCACTAAATCTAAAAGTGCTTATGAAAATATGTATGCGGCCTATAATAAGTGGTGGAAAAGAAAGAAAATTGTAAAATCGACAGGAGACAGTATTCTGGTATACTTCAATATTGAATTGAAAGCTCACAAAAGTTCTTCGCTATGGACTACATAGATGAATCGAAAAGTACTAAAATAAGTGCTGACACCATAATATTGGGCCAGGAAGTAGTTGATTCTAGCATCAAGAGTATTGCAGATCGAAACTGTGCTTCCACTTCGAGCTCGACTTCCTCAGGCATGCATTTTCATAATGACAAAGAATGTGTTTTTATTATTCACTACCACACTAATGTTTAGAATAGTAATTCATGATTTTGTTTTTATGTCGAAGTTCAATTCTTCTTCCTTGAATAAAGTGTTGTTTGCATCTAGTATATTTACTTGACAGAATGATAGTGACAGTTGAGTCTAATAAAGTGGTGTCCAATAAAGTAGTCAATTATATTATGGACTCTAAACGAATTCATAAATAAAGTGTTGCAGTCGAACATAAACTTATTTATGATATGAGTGTTGAAAGTGATGTTTTATTTTGTGAGTGAAAAAGTTTGTGAAATAAGCGGAGCGAATAATTTTTTTTTATTAAATACACGAATAATTAAGCCATTAAGCCCATTTGCAACAAACGAGAATTCTTTGGAGAATTCTCTACCAATTTTTGGAAGAAAACGACAGAGATTATTTTGTATGCAACTGAACAGTGAATTCTACCGAAAGTGCGTATGTAACTCTAACGAATTCACGGCGCATGAATTCTCGAGTTAATTCACTACAGAACTCTCGGCTGTTGCAAAGGGGCTTTACAATACGAATTCAACTATACAATTATATTTTTATATTAATATCCCAAATGAAGGTCAGGGTATTCAGCACTTGAGGAATTTCAATGTTGAGGGCATCTTCTATTTTCTTAGGTTTTTTGTTTTTTGGTGTGTAAGCCTGGACATTGGGCTAAAATATGCTCAACTGAGAGATGGGCATTGAAAATGTAGCATTTGGGAACGTCTTCTCTAGTGAAGATATATGAGTGGGTAGGGGGAAGTAGTACATACGATTCGAGAAAGGAACGGAAATTTCCTCAAAATTATAGACCAATCAGCCTATTATCAGCACTAGGAAAAGTCGTCGAGAGGGTTATCGCCAAAAGGCTGAATGAGGAAACAGAAATGTTGAAGATAATTCCACCCGAACAATTTGGATTTCGACGAGAACACTCGACTGAACTCCAATTACTACGGCTCATAGAATACGTCACCGAAGGAATGCAGACCAAACAGGCCACAGGATTAGTTCTGATGGATATCGAGAGAGCTTTTGATAGAGTATGGCACGAAGGCCTAATCTACAAGATGAAAAAAGCAGGATATTCGACCAAGCTATGCAAGATTATAAGGAACTATCTGAGGAATAGAAACTTTTATGCGAAAATAGATGGAGCAACCTCTCAAATCAGACAATTAGAAGCGGGAGTGCCTCAAGGATCGGTACTTGGACCTCTGCTTTATGTAATATACGTCTATGATATCCCGAAGAATGCTAGAAATATGCTCACATTGTACGCAGATGACACAGGAATAGCGTTCAGACATCGACGCCCAGAGATCATACACCGGAGACTGCAGGAAGCCATAGATGAATTACTCAAATGGTGCATCAAATGGAAAATCCAAATCAATGGAAGAAAGACTCAAGCAATATTACTGCAAAAGAGAAGATTGAGGATGGAAGAAAACCTTGAAGTTGATGGAGAAGAGGTTGAATGGAAAAATGAAGCAACATACCTAGGAGTGACGCTTGACAGAGGACTTACATGGAAAAACCACATCAAATGTGCAGTTGATAAAACAAAAGCCGCAATGAGTAAACTTTATCCACTCATAGGCAGAAGAAGTCATATGAATAAGAACATCAAGTTGACGATGATTAAAACAATTGCGCGACCACAACTCACATATGGATCGGCGGCATGGGGCTTCGCAGTCAAGACCCACATCAAGAAAATACAGGCCACTGAGAATAAACTCCTTAGAATGGCGATGGACGTACCCTGGTTTGTTAGGAACAAACAAATCTACAAGGACTTGGAATGGGAACCAGTTACAGAATTTATGAAGAGAAAGGCGGAAAGGATATTCGACAAAGCCAAACAACATCCAAATGAGGAACTACGAAGATTAGTCGACTACGATCCAACGGAAGAAGCTAGAAGGTCAAGAACCTACTACCGAAGACCCAAAGATCAGGTAAGGATTTAAATGTAACCAAAGAAGAGCTTAACCTATAAAAGCTATAGGCAGCATACAAATATCAACACGACTATGATCGTGTGAGAGTCCAGAAACCATAAGAGTCAACTGGTTAATAGGCAAAATGCCCGGAACCTATGAAGAAGCAGTTAAGGGTTTTTAGTGGGTCTCGAGCTCGGAGAGTGAGAATCCCCACACTGTTCCCCCTCAGGAGAGGGTGTGTTCGTCTGTTTGCAGATTTTCCCCCTGCTACACAAAAAAAAAAAAAAAAAAAAAAAAAAAAAAAACGATTCGAGATGATGACGCTACGCTCGACACTGGTTGCTTTACGGATGCTACCCCAAATACGAAAGTGTGTCACATCTTTGAGCAATAGCCTGAATTACGTACTGAGTCAGTTGAAAAGTAAAAATTACCACGTGAGAGGTAATATTAGAAATTTTTAATAATTTTCAGTTATTCCTGAATTTCAGCGTAATTTTGGCGTATATCGCTATGGAATCTTTACAATATAAAAAGAATTGAATCGCCGATGTCACCCCGTGATTTTTGTTATCGGAATATGTCGAAAAACCGTCGAAAAATGATTGTGAAAACAAGTTATATTGACACTGAAATTCAAGTTTTTTATTCTCATAAAAAAACATCTAAATTGCAGAAAATAGACTGGGTGACATCAAGACGTCCTTTAACCTCGATTAAAAAAAATCAAGGCTTCACGTAAGAAAGTGAAAGCGTAAATTGGGAACGAGTGTATGCCATTTTTGAATGGAGATTCTTGAGGTATGACTTTCCCTTAAAGTGAGCCCGATTCGTAGTCTTCGTAGTGTAATTAGATTTCTCCTGTTGGCTACAAATTTTCAAGTGTGATTTTGGAGGGTTGGCTCTGTCTGTCTAAGCTTGGAAGGTGTTTGCTGCCATTTTATGTGCCATTCGGTCAAGACGGTTCTCTTGCAGAAACTGTTAAGGTCATATAACTATAGTTATGTCATTCACTCGTACCTGTATATCTGGCGTCATTTGTCTCCCGATCAGCTTTTTCGTTACCAGGTATTCCCATAAATATGTGATGGAATCCATAATAAGGCAGCTTTTTTACTTTATTGGGAAATTTTAGTGTGGTATCTAAAATTTCTCCGACAAATGGATTGGAAGGACCACTTGATTTTATTGAGAGAAGTGCTGAAAGTGAATCGGTGCAGATAACGGTGTTCATGAATGTATTCTTCTCAATATGTTTCATTGCTTGATGAATTGCGAATAATTCTCCAGTGAAAATGCTACTAGTTGTGAGTTTGAATTTATTTGTGTTTTCGGTTGTAGTAAATGCACAACCAACAGTATCTTCTGATTCAGATGCATTAGTGTAGATAATGCAGTCATGTTTGATGGAGTTCAATTTTTCGAGGAACATTTTTTGTACTATTTGAGGACACATGTCAGATTTTGTTTGATTAGCCAAAGAATCATCACAGACGAGAAAAGGCATGCTCAGGGGGCTTCGGATGTTGTTTTGAGAGTCATCACTTGTAATAATTGATTTTGAGGTATTTTCTGGTGTATTTCGTAGAATAGAGAGGTATTAAGTTTAGGATATCGATTGTATAAGGAAGTATATCTTTTCTGGTAGAGTGAATTTCTCACCGGGTTTGTTGTATCTGCGGTTATTCTAGCTGCGTATGTGAGTTGTAGCGATTTTCTTCTAAGAAACAAACGTAGTTTTCCTGTTTCTCATGGCAAACTTAATGAGGGGCTTATTCTTAAGTCGCCAAACTTAATGCCGTGTTTTGTATGCAATTGAGCTTTTGGAGCGTGGTCTTACTGGCAGAGGCATATATTATATGATACATAATTTTCGATCATCGCGCGCAGTTGCTGGAGGTGGACATTCCAGCGGAGATAATGCATGATACTTTGATTAGGACTTTTCGACCTTTAACTGAGCAGGGTATGCTTTTTTTTTCATAATGTGTTGTCTTCTCTTTCATGGAATTTCTTGGATGATGAGGGTGGTAACGTTGCGGATCGTTTTTGGTTGATGTCATTGCCGATGCATCCCACTTGTGTTTTCCTGTCAGGGTAATGAAATCTAGAGGTAAGGATGGTGGTGTCCATTGGTTCACACGTGAACTAAATAATATGCGTGATAACCTACATTTTCTTAATAACATGTATTCCCAATTTCAAACTGAAGATCTTAAAAGTGCTCGTAATAGCTTTACGTTGAAATATAAGCAGGGATTGAAGCAGTCTAGGATCGAGGTTAATGACATTGTTATTATACATTCTAATAATGTTGCTAAAACTATATGGTCTTTGATGAAGAATAAAAATGATTTTCAAAATACAACCAGCCCAAACTTTTCTTCAGATGAGTTCAATAACTTTTTCGCATCCGCTGCACATGAAACCTTGAATGATTTGGGTGATCAGGTTTTTGACCCCGTGGGTATACATAATTCCTATGATGGAGAATACTGCTTTTTCCTTCTCAGAGGTTACCTACAATAATGTCAGGGATGCGATTAATTCCTTGAAACCTAGCAAAAGCAAAGATTTTTATGGACTTTCTCCAACGTTGATCAAGAGAAAGATTAATAATATGGTGGAACCCCTCACCAAACTATTCAATCTATGTATTAGGGATGGTACTTATCCCAACTGCCTTAAGATGTCGAAGGTTTAACCCTTGTTTAAGAAGGGCGAATCTAGTGATATAAAGAACTATAGATCTTTGAAAAGCTTCTTTGTTCCAATTACTTCAATCAATCAATAACTTGTTCAGCGGTCATCAGTTCGGTTTCAGAAAGTGTAGAAATACTCTTGATGCAATCTTAAAGTTCATGGAGAATACGATTCATTGTTTTGAGGAGGGTAAGTACTCCATCTCCTTGTTTTTGGACGTAGCGAGGGCCTTCGACTGTGTGGATTGCCGTGTTCTGCTTGTGAACTAATCGGCTCCTACTTGACGAATAGATACTTGATTGGAAGTAGGTCAACCATGGAGTGACCCACGTTTCTATTCTTGGATCTCTATTATTTTTGATTTTCATTAATGATCTGCCACTGTTCCTGGGCATCTATTTAACAATTCTTTTTGCTGATGACACAACTTTTTCGCTGGCCTCTGATTTTCTGGCTGCCTTGCTTGAGCAAGTTGCGGCTGCACAGTCGAGGGCTCTCGACTGGTTTACTTCTAATAGGTTGGTAATAAATGAGCAGGAGACCGTCAAGCTTGTTTTTCCTTTGAGAGACATTGATTCTCTTTATGCGGACCGGCTCGCGGGGAGATTGTGTAGGAGTATATTTCTTCTCAGGAGTCTGTCAAATCGTCTATCTCCTAATATCCTTAGAACAGCTTATTTTGCATCAATTGAAGCTCTTCTCAGGTATGGAATTCTTGCCTGGGAGAATTCTTCTTTACGTGATAGGATATTTGGTGATTGCAGACTCTCGTTTGTTCAGGGTGGTTTCCTCACCTTTCCCTGTTCGTATATTCTGGAAGCTTTGATTTTTGCGCACAACAATGTTGTCCATTTTGCGGTAAATGCTGATTTTCATGATTACCCTACAAGAGGCAGACATCTACTTCGCGGTGATTTCTGTCTTCTCACTAGAACACAAAATGGGCCCTTTTATCTGTCGAAGAAGCTTTATAATAAACTACCATTGACTGTGAAGTCCTTTCATCCGGGGCTTTTCAAAAAAACCGCAAAGTCGATGTTGATGAAGTGTGCCTTTTATTGTTTGGATGAGTATTTTGATTTCAATTTCTCGGGAATTTGGCCCTTCAGTTAGTTTGGTATGTAATGTTTATATATTGTGATGATATTTTTTTTTCCCATTGTTGATAATTTTGTGACGAGTGTAAACATTTGTGAAATGTAGTTGACACAATAAAGTATCTATCTATCTATCTATCATACGTAGTCTAGTTTAGATCGAGTAAGGGTGCGGTAAATGGTAAGAAGGGTTTGTTCGTCAGCTTCCCATTGACTGTTTGATAACGCCTTCATGATGTTCAATCGTTTATGACATTCGGCTTTCAATTTCTCAATATGCGATTTTCATGTCAGTTTGGAGTCGAATATAATTCCTTAAAAGGGGTGGTTGTCAACATTTTCGATGAGGTTGCCGTATAGCTCCAGGTGATGGATGTTTTTTTGGCTTTTTTTTTGTGAATGACATTATTTTTGATTCTGATATGGAGAGGGTGAAGCCTGTAGTTTTTTCCCAATTTTCGAGTTGGTTGATGGCATTCTGCAGAAGTTTTATGACAGTCTGTTTGTGGCCTCTGCAGTATCAGGATATGTCAGCGTAGATTGACATTTTGACTGGTGTCTTCATAAATCCCATTATATACCTAATTCATGGCAATTATAAATAAGATTGTGCTGATTTAACATCCCTGTGGTACTCCATTCTCGAGGGTGTGTATTTCGGAGAGCTCATTTCAGACTCTAAACTGAAATTTTCTCTGTGTGAGGGAATTCTTGGTATATCGATACATTCTGCCATAGATGTTCCAGGATCTCAAGGTTTCAGTATTTCGAATCGCCGTATATCCAGGAAAACAGCCGTGATTTCCTGATTGTTCGCAAAGGCATCCAATATTTCAGTGTGAAACTGTACCAGATTGTCAAGGGTGGATCTGTGTTTTAGGAAACCACTTTGTGCATTTATTATCAAGTTATTTTTGTTAAGGTACCACCAGAGTCTGTTGTTTATGATTCTCTCTGGAATTTTGCTCATATTACATGTTAACGATAGAGGGAAAAGTGCTGTTGACCCATATTCTGTTATGAATTTATGGATTTCCCCAATATATCCATAAATTCATAACAGAATATGGGTCAACAGCACTTTTCCCTCTACTTGGAGACACGTCACTGTTGTTCCAATCCATAAAACTGGCTCACATACCCAAGAGGGTATGGTCAGGTCACACGTGTTTATAATATGACGGTTCGTCGTTGACAGTGAATAATTTTGATTTGAAAATATTCAACATATGCCTGGAGATGACCCTATTTTTGTGAGGGTCGCAACATATGTCGCGTTTTTAATGAAGAAAATTTTGAGTAGACATGAAGATTTCTTTTCCATTATCTAACACCTCTATAAAATAAGATGGGTAAAAGATTTGTTAAATAATCATTAGTCCAAACACAAAAACGAAAGTCAATCGTTTTTTCTGTATTATTGAGAAGTACTTTGCACCCTTCTGTTATCAAACATCATCGTTTTTTCCTGAAATACATGAATAAAAAATGCACTGCCAGTCCAGTTGGTATAAATACATTTGGGAAAATCCTCTCTATTTGTTGCCGAATTCCTCAAACTGCCAGAACCAAATCAATATACAAGCCACTGTTTTTGCAGATCCTCCGCTTCTTTGCTAGCAGAATAAGGAGCAAATATTACGAAAATAAAAAAACATGGTGGATGGAAGTCTACGACGCCGATGGCTATGTTGATCATTCCATTGCTTATAGACAGTGACGGCTTTTCTTATGAGGCCAAATAAATTCTGGAAATTACACGTATTAATCAAATATTTTATGAATCCATTTCATCATCCCATCGGTCCAAATTTCCAATCATACCGTACAGCACTGTATCTCTGTAGCCAATAAGGCTGTGACTAGAGTCCCGACTCGGGATTTGTGTCCAGTCCCGACTGACGAATTCAAATGACTCAATTACCAAACAAGTCTCTTGGCCTTACTCGGGATCCTTGTTCAGTACCGACAATTGTAAAAGAGTTTTGAGGTTATGTTCGCGAATCGTATAAAGGTGCATTTACACCAAACGAGCATTGTTTTCGAACGTTTCGAAACGTTTCGAAACGTTTTGAAATGTTTTCAATCGTTCGAGAACTCAGAATGGGAGGTGTTCACACAGCCCGCGCCTGTCCGAACGAGCAGTTGTTCTTGATAATTCAACGAGGTCTCTCTAAAGTGCACCGACATGGCACCCTCATTATCTATAATGCAATTAGTAAAAATTGCAATAAATTGCAATTTTTACTGAATCTATAGTACTCAGAGTCTCTGATAGTAATAATCTCTCAAATGAACTCTACGCCAAAGGAGGAGACGAACAACCTGGGTGAATTCTTTTCTGAAAGGAAATACCCAGCTGCTAGATGACTTGAGAGCGGACGAAACTGAACTTTTTAGAAATTTCTGCCGCATGTCATTATCGGACAAAATTGAGGAAAAAGTGTCAAGAAAGACACCAATCATCGAGAGAGCATTCCAGCGTCGGTTAGACTGGCACTAACGATTTTTGGCTACGGTAGGGTGACCAGACGTCCGTCATTGTAACGGACAGTCCGTCAATAGTCCAAGAAGTCCGTCACTGGAAAACGTCCGTCAAAATGTCCGTCAAAATCTTAAATTTAATTCAGTATTTTTCTCAAGATTATTTGAGATGGATATTAAAAAAGAAAGTGCAAATTTATGGAAGATCTTTCGAAAGAATTTCCATTTTTTAAAACACAAAACTTGATTCTGAAGTCCAATGTACGAAGTGTTTGGGCCAATTCAGATTGCATTTGAAGGAAGAAGAGATAATGTACGGCATGTTTCAAGTTACGAACATAAAAAAAAATTTAATGCAGCAGCGTCTTCCTCCCTGACCAAATATTTGAGGCATTCAAATTTTGGGGATGAAGAAGCTTCTCTAGAAACGCCTGAAGCACTCTTCTCATTCCACAGTGTAATGCACAACCATTATATTAATATTATTAAATTTTCGTTCTTGTGTTGTAATAGACTTTTATTATTTCTCTATTTTCAATAAATAGATTTTTTTTATCGCCATACCTTGTAGGAAACTGAGTAGCTGGAATCATATACAGGGTGAGTCTTTTAGACTCGTACAAATATTTCACAGTAGAATCTTGAGGTCAAAAGAAACACTTTTTTCCTATACCGTTTTTTCCGAATCGACTCGGTTTAAAAGATACAGGTTGTTAAAAAATATAAAAAAATGTTATTTCTAGGCTTTATCGAATGAAATGAATTTGGAAATATTGTTTTCGAGTAATTTGAAGTTCAAAAATAAAAGATATCTGTGAAATTCGAAAAATTGGGTAATTTTGACCGAATGCAACTCTTTTTGAAAGATCCACAGACGTCACAGATTCATTTAGTTATTTTGAAGGTAATTTGTTTTTCCAGGGGTGGCACAGCTCATTATGAAAACCTAAAATGGCTATATCTTCTTATCAGGGCTGAATCGGAAAAAATGGTAAAAAAAATTTTTCTTTTGATCAGGTCCGTCCGTCATTGAACATTGGATAATCTGGTCAGCCTAGGCTACGGGAGATTCTTATGGTGTCATGTACCTTTACCGAATTTCAAAACCATCAATATCGAAAATTATTATCGTCTGTCTGTGAAGCCATCGTAAATGGACTCCATGTCAAATGGATTGATTAATTATAAAATCACGATTCAAGAGATCTCACCAAAATTCAAAATAAATTAAATACCAAGACCCAATAACTTATCACGGTCCACCGGTGATTTCGATGATATGACGCCAGATGTGCAAGGAAATCTGAATCCCTTTGATGATTCGTCGGTTTACCGACATGAGATGGAACGGGATCGAGCATTTTAAAACGTTTTGAAACAGGCTTAGTAAACTTTATTCGGCGTCGATGAGTGTTCACACCGCCTGTGCATATTGCGTGCATTGTTCGCAAACAGTTCCTTATAATGAAACGTTACTTTACCGGCATGTGACGAAATGAGCTCGAACTCTCTGAAACGTTCGAAAACAGGGTTTGCGAACTCTGTTCGGCGCCGATGACTGTTTACACCGCCCGTACTACTGTTTGCAAACAGTGTTCGCGAATAATGCTCGTTTGGTATAAATGCGCCTTAATATTATTTATGAATAGTTGCGACAAAATTCAAGAAGTGATTCCTTATCAAAAAATAGTGTGGGCTTTTTCTGAATCAAGATTGAAAAGACAGAAGAAAATACTATCTTGGAATTTGAGAATGGAAACTGTAGCAAAGTATGCAATTCTAACTAGTGAGAAAGTTGAGAATTGTCTAGTGTAAATTGATACAGAGGAATTGCCAGACGTAATTTTTGATTCAGAAATGAACTTCTTCCTTACGGCCATTCTTTAATAAAAAAATGTGATCGAGAAAGGAAGCTGCCGAATATATTTGTAAAATGTATAATATTTTATACGAAATGATGATGCGGCTCCTCAATAAAATGTATTTTTATTTTGGGTGTATGAAAATTTAGCCAAAAAGGTAAAGGTTGTGGTTCTGTTTAAAATGTTCACCTTAAGGTGTATTTACACCAAACGAGCATTATTTTCGAACGTTTCACAACGTTTTGAAATGTTTTCAAACGTTCGAAAACTTCGAATGGGAGGTGTTCACACAGCCCGCGCCTGTCCGAACGAGCAGTTGTTCTTGATAATTCAACGAGGTCTCTCTAAAGTGCACCGACATGGAGCCCTCATTATCTAAAATTGCAATTTCTACTGAATCTATAGTAATCAGAGTCTCTGATAGTAATAATCTCTCAAATGAAAGAACTACGCCAAAGGAGGAGACGAACAACCTGGGTGAAATCTTTTCTGAAAGGAAGAAATTATACCCAGCTGCTGGATGACTTGAGAGCGGACGAAACTGAACTTTTTAGAAATTTCTGCCGCATGTCATTATCGGACTTTATTATATTACTCGCCAAAATTGAGGAAAAAGTGTCAAGAAAGACACCAATTATCGAGAGAGCATTCCTGCGTCGGTTAGACTGGCACTAACGATTTTTGGCTACGGGAGATTCTTATGGAAGTGTCATATACCTTTACCGAATTTCAAAACCATCAATATCGAAAATTATTACCGTCTGTCTGTGAAGCTATCGTAAATGGACTCCATTTCAAATGAATTGATTAATTATGAAATCACGATTCAAGAGATCTCCCTAAAGTTCAAAATAAATTAAATACCAAGACCCAATAACTTATCACGGTCCACAGGTGTTTTCGATGATATGACGCCAGATGTGCAAGAAAATCCGAATCCCTTTGATGATTCGTCGGTTTACCGACATGAGACGGAACGGGATCGAGCATTTTAAAACGTTTTTAAACAGGCTGCGTAAACTTTATTCGGCCTCGATGAGTGTTTACACCGCCTGTGCATATTGCGTGCATTGTTCGCAAACAGTGCCTTATAATGATACGTTACTTGACCGGCATGTGGCGAAATGCGCTCGAGCTCTCTGAAACGTTCGAAAATAGGGTTTGCGAACTCTGTTCGGTGCCGATGACTGTTTGCAAACAGTGTTCGCGAATAATGCTCGTTTGGTATAAATGCGCCTATAGATGTTTCATTTCAAGAATGTCCTTTTTTCTTTTTATAAATGTGATGATTTGAAAATGAGATATACTTTAACAAGATATTCATCTTTAACTACATGCACGATTGAAATATGAATCATTGTTTCTATATGACGGGGTATAAGCTTGTGATTTGTACTGAAAATTAAGTTTTTCGCTACTCCTTTCACTGCTTAATAATTTCATTGCACCAGTGCACTGCATCGTTGAATTCGGGACCGAATATCAGTCCCGAATTTTATGAACTCACTCGGAACTGGACACGAGTCCGGAGTCGGGACTCTACTCACAGCCTTTCAACAATATTCAAGCTCAATCTCATGATTCTTCTATTCATCTCACTTCCCCTTCAAGTAGTCCTACGCGCTTTCTTGTCTAGCGCGTAATCTACATCGATGAGACGAGAATATATCCACACGCCTTTGAAAGCAGCTTCTGCTTCTAATGATCATTTTGAGGCATGCCTCGGACCTCGAACCGCGATCGTTTCCTCGGCAAACTGCAACTATTCTGCACGGTTCGGGTTAATCCGGAAGTGGGAGATAGTTAGTTTTCATTTGTTGTGAATTGGTAGTTCCGCGTTTGCCATGTCTTGTGTGAGTTTGTATTTTGTTGATCTTTGAGAATATACTTAGGCCCGAATGCTCAGTTAAGGATTAAGCCGATATCTTAATTGATTCTAGATTAACCTGACAGAATTGAACGAAAATGTCAAAATCTAATGTAATCTAGGATCAACTGAGCAACTGGACTCATTGTAGTCTCGAATCTTGTAAGCGATTTATTGTCATTCTATAGGATATGCGATGATATAAATAAACATATATTGAAAGCTTTAGTTCAAAGAAAACGAGTACAACTAGTTTATGGCTGATCTACCAAGAATATGTGAAGTTTTACATAATTATCCGGCAAAGGATTATTTTCCTATGTGTAGATATGTATACACTAATGTTTGTTTATTACGCCTCCGTTTTTAGCCAACTTCGCTTATAAAGAACCAATTTTTAGAGAATAAAAATAATAATTGATTCCTGATAGCTATTTACATTTATCCTTTATAGCGAACTTTGGTTATAGCGAACCGTTTTTGGCGATTCCTTGGAGGTCCGTTTTTTTTCCTGATATGCCTCATCATCTCATACTGTCACGAGCGGCCACTGCTTATAGAAATGCCACTGCGGAAAAAATTCTCCCAACCTCTAACAAGTCAGCAGATTTTGGAATATCATCATCCAATATTGTACTTCTGGTTTCTACTAGTAATGATGGGACTGAGGATTCTAATAATGTGTTGCGAAGCTCCCTCGGAAGCTCCCTAACGTCGCAAGGCATTAATGTTAGCAATTGTTCTAGTTGTATGGTTGATATTAATGTTCATAAGTAATGATTGTTGAATATCGATAGGTAAAAAATTTGCATTACTGAAAGTATTATTTCAATTGTATCTGATCTCATCATAAGAAAATGAAGTGGTAAAAATATTCTTAATACTAGTGGTAATAGTTATTTTCCTATCAAGTGCGGAAAGTGATACTTGCCCGCGCGAAACTGCCGTTGCCGGAACGATGCGAAGCAGAGTTCGGGTAAGCAGTTGAGTGCGGGCAAGACACTTTCCGCAAGAGTTAGGAACAATATTTTTCTACAAGCACTTGAAATATATAAATGTATCCATTTCACGAAACAGATCATATCTCATTTGATTAATTCATATATAACGTAACGACAGACGTAATTCTTCATGTCATTACTATGGGTTTCTCATCGTTGACGTTCTATCAAACATGATAGAATTCAATTTATTCTATAATATTTGCGTGGGGGAAAAACCCCTGCTAATCCATTCTCGCACTCAAATGCGTGCGGGAAAGAAATAGCAGGCGTTTTTCCCTCACCTTTTGGGAAAGTGACTCTTTGCAACTTGAAATGCGTGCGGGAAAAAGGTTGAACGCGCACGCTTGTAGAAAAAAATATTTTTAACACGCTTCCACGAGAACAATCACTTCAAACACTGTTGGTTGTCATGAAATGTGTCACTTTTAATGGCAGTTGTACAAAAAACATAATACATCGTTTCATTCAAGCATTATGTCTTTGACGTATGAAAAGATGTTAAGATCAAAAAACAGCAAAACTCAAACTGAACCGTAGATAGAGGAAAGAGAAGAGCACAGCTACGAAGAAGAACTTTCTGTGACCAAATCAACATGTTTTTATTTACGTTAACCCCGATCTAGAGTCTTCTTTTTCAGCATATTTGCCACAATTTACACAATTTCCAGCCATGTCGACAACGAAATTCCTGATAATCAAGTCTCAAAACGAACGAAAGACCATTACACCAAACGCAAATACTATAATGAACATTCGAATATTGGGGAGAACGTAAACAAAAACGAAGTAGTCGCCCAGTAAATCTAAACATAAGCATAGAGATGTTGGACACACTTTTTCTTGTTCTTTATGCAATCTTCCCCTTCCTGTGTCTACTTAGGTCTACTTAGTGTCTACTAAGTCTCACTTATTCGTGATATGGGTAAAAAATGGCGAATGAGAATACATATACAGGATGATTCACGAAGAACGTTCTTTAAAATATTTCAAATGAAGACACAAGATTAACACTTGAAATTTTATAGTTGAGCTTTATTAGGAGAGATGAATTCTTGGAAAAAATTTCAGATTCGTTCGGCTTCTGGTTTCACTGGAAATGTTACCTACCAACTTTCGTTTTTTGATTGTAATACCAAATTTTTTCATCGATAATCAGATTACTCATTGAATTCTACATTGTTTGGATGTGTGACTTGCATATTATTCTCAAAAAATTCATCTGAAATCTGAAAAGCCCTTAAAATTTCCACAAAAAGAGCTTCATTCCGATGTTCATAACTTGTAGATTTCTGCATGAAAATTCCTAATTTTCTAGCTTTTATCAAAAAAACATTCCAATGCATCTTCTTATTCATAAATTAAAAATTTCATTGAACAAACAGGGAGTTCCCATTTCAATATCAAAGACAGTTACGACAAAACCTCATAATTCTTTTTTTTTTCAAAGGAGAACCCATTTTTTTACTGCTCAGCTGGAATCTACGTCAAAAAATGATGCATGAGTTTAATACATAGTACTGCTCTAATGCCCGTTTTCACCAACGATTCCTAAATTTTAAGGAATACCTAAGCCCGTTTAAGTGACGCCTAGCTTCAATTTCGGTTTCCCCAACGTTTAGGGAACGTTAAGGGAAGTGCTAGGGGACACCCTTAATTATAAATGCCTGAAAGTCGATCCCCTATCGAATCCCTTATACGGTGAGAGCGGATTTTGACAAGTCTGCGATACGCAAAAAAAATTTTTTTTGAGAAAGGGATAAATTGTAGTAGTGAACTTGTGAAAATGATCGCTCTTCGGAATCCCAATCATCAAATTTTGAGGGGTTGCTTTGAGATTTGTGTATTTATTTGAAGAAGAAGAACGGTTGTTTGGGAAGTGATTGAACTGAAAACCCCTTCACAGTGATAACTTCTAAACACCTATTTTTAGCAAATGAACAATAATATTTGAGAGTTTTCAAGAGTAGAAATGGTTCTTAGGAATGAATAGAAGCAGTTGTGTTGAAATTGTGTGAAAAACTTCGAACATATTACAATGGAAGTTTATGAAAAAATGCAGTCATGTTGGAATTTGGCGATTCTTTATATCTCGAGGAGGATGTTCGGTGACACCATATAGAATAATTTTTATGACTATCAACGCAAAGGGAATATTGGATTTATGTTTCTGTCTTTATGCGTATTAATGAAAAAAAAACTAGTACGGAACTATTTTATTCAGATTAATATTTCTTCTTATAGAAAGTAAGTTGAGTGAATTAATATCAATAGGAAATTGAATATTGGGGAAAAAATATTGAACAATATATAGAAATCAGAATTTTTTATTGATATGCTTGAGGAGAGTACTGAAACTTGGGTAATCAACATTAACACTTCACATAAAAATACTTCAACTGTTGTTGAAATATGCTTCAGGAGTGTTTCTCAATATAGCATTCAATCCAAGAAAAAATATACCACTTTGTTCTATTCTCATCTTTCTATCTTCACATAATGTAAAAACATGAGCACATTCTGGAATACATCTTTTCTTCTCATGAATCTTTCCATTTGGAATATTTCATATAGGTAACTCCCGAGGTAACTCCTTTTTTGATCTAACTTCTTTGTCAAGATTCTGCCACGAATTTGGTGTGTACTGAACTTTATTATGAAATGAATTTGAACTATTTTTTGAAAATATCCACTTCACTGAACTATAATCAAAATGGAAAACGCCCCGTGCAAGCCGAAAGAGATGGGTTGCTTAGGAGGATCACCTTTCTTCGTAAATAAATTTTAACCAATCACATCTCTGTTTCAATAACCAATTTCATTACTATGGAAACAGCTTGGACAGTACCGTACTGTCACGAACAAAATATATAATTATATAATATATCATAATAGTCCTTAAAATGTTGAAAGTGTGCTGTATTACATCATACAAGTGGGAGTCGAATCATAAAGGGAGTGTTACTTTCCGTAGGTATTATTGCAAGGTTCACATTTATAGAATACAAAACTAACTTCTTGAAAATTTCAGTTTCCCAATGACAAAATCAGAACTGTGGGTGTTACTACGAACTTTCAATTTTATTGTAAATAATTCATTTGTTGCAATGATTCATGTTAGAATCGACTGTGTATGTTAAAAAGGAAGTTTGTTTTCGATGGAGAGAGTTCATCATCGGTTCTTGCAGAACTTGACAGTATACAAGCTTTCTTAGACTGCAGGTTCTGCAACTCAATTTTGTGAATTCTTATTTCAAATGTACATTTTCTTTATGATGAATAAAATTGAATTGAATTGAATTGAATTGATTGTCAAAAAATTAAACTCTTTTCCAGAC
This sequence comes from Coccinella septempunctata, assembly GCF_907165205.1. NCBI lineage: Eukaryota > Metazoa > Arthropoda > Insecta > Coleoptera > Coccinellidae > Coccinella > Coccinella septempunctata. The sequence goes on from NC_058196.1 coordinate 13,035,628, forward strand.
ACGAAAACTTTTCCTCCTAAAATTATAAAAAATCTAAATAACAGACGGTCATTACATCAGTGGTCCTTCGAGCAAAAAGAACGGCTTCATGGAGAACAAATCTGCGAAGTCCTTACCTGCAAGAAAAAGCCACAAAATAATAATGGTAGACCTCCAAGTATACTTCATTCAAATTCATTTTAGCAGTCGGTTGGCCATGAAATAATTCTCTCAAGTTTTTGTAACTAGAACGAAGTTAGGTTGGCACTCATGACATGTCGTTAATGTCAGAATTACAAAAATTCGAAAATGCCGAAAGTGATTGAAAAAAGAGACAGGGTTTCAGGAAGTGCTATTTAGAATTCAGGTCCGCTCATTAAAATAGTTTTACCCTGATATTCTAAAATCAACAATACGTCAGACGGTAGCGCACATATTCAATGTAAGAGAATCTATATAATGTTTCATCTGAATCTAAACGACTTATATGTAAGCTGAATATTTCCACAATCAGAAAGATTGTGAATGAAGAGGATGACAAAGAATTTCCTTCCATTGGGAGACCCAAAAAAGTGGTGGCATTTGAGAATTTTATGTTTGAGTGAATTAATGCGAAAAGTTTACAACAGGATTTTCGATAAATGTCATCGGAGAATAAGTTCCCTAAAATAGATTTTTCTATTTTTCATTTGACTTGTCCTATACAATGTAAATGTCTTAAGGTACTAATAAATACCTAATTATTATTATTACACTCGTTATTACATCAATGTATTAAGATGAATAGCCACAAATACGCGCAAGTTGCCCTGTTACTTGTTTATTCATGTGAAATTTTTGTTCAACGATGAAGCATCTTAACTTGAAACTTCCTTCAATTCCTTTTACTTATATTCATGCAAGATGATTTTTGTTGAAGAATTTAACATTCTTGTAATTATCTGTTAATTCCTTCGGGAGATACCCATTCCCAACCACTGCATCATATGCATTTCATCTTCGGGTTAATATTTTTGAAATCTACAAATGATGTATGCCAAAGAAGATAACGAACATTAACTCTCCTCAAGCTAGTGCATATTACATATTATGATATTATACTGAGTGATCTCTTGTATTTTCCATGCAAAGAACTGGATTTAGTATGCCTTCAATCAGTTTGTATAAACTTCAATTATGTTCGTCACATATTTTCCGAAAAGATTCGACATTGTGATAAAATATGTAATAACAGAAACTTTTACGTAGAACGGGAAACATAGATTTGATTAAAAAACCAAAAATGTTTTGACAAGCTTCATAACCCCACATTTTCGTACTATACAGAGTGAAATGTGTCAAATTCCCATGGCCAACCGACTGCTAAAATAAAATTGAATGAAGTATAGATATGCATATGAAAAATCTGACTTTGACAACGTCAGGAGAAATGAAAATAAAAATGGAGTTTTCATGAAGTCCGAAAAAGAAATGGATGAGACCTCCCAAAACAAGTCAGTCACAACCCGGAAAAGCAGCAAAGTTTCGAGTTGAAAATCCCAAAGCTGTCAGGTATTAGAAATAGAACTCGAAAGAGAACGGAAATTGGCAGAAATCGAAAAGAAATTATTGGATAAAGAAACTGAATTGAAAATGGCACAACTAAAATATAGAAACTCTAGCGATCTTTCATACGACGAAGAAATAAAATCTGTGACCAGCAAGTCGTCTTTTGTAAAAAAGTGGGTGAATACGTACGATCCCAATCCAGAAAACAAAGATGTAGTTAATTCACAAAAACCTAAATATTCTAATAATCCTGAAAATATGCGGAAGAGCTGTAGATAAAACAATTTATGGCTCGACAATCTTTCAGCAAAGAACTTCCAGTACTTTCCGGAGAACCAGGGGAGTGGATGAACTTCATTCATCAATTCAGGGAAAATACTAAGATTTTCGGATTTTCAACAGCAGAAAACATGGTACGGTTACAAAAAAGTCTCAAAGGTAAGTGCTCTTCTAACATTCACACAAGAGGTAGACAGAATAATTGAGACCCTTGAGATGAGATATGGTAAACCAGAAGTTATTATTCAAGATCTCATTGACTCCGTGAGAAAAATTCCTGATATGAAAGAAGAAAAATTGGACAACGTTCTGGATTTCTCAATTAAAGTTCAAAATTTAACAGTAACTATCCAACGCCTCAACTGCGAGGAGTACTCCTCAAATCCTCCTTTACTGTGCGATGTCGTGAGAAGTCCGAACCTGAAATTGGAATGGGAGAGGAAAGTTGTGGAGCTGAAAAAAGAACTCAAGAAGGTTTCTCTAAAGGAGTTCTCCCAATAGTTAGCTGAAACTAGCGAAGCTGTTATGTATGTTGTACCAGAACATGATCAAGAGAAAAGGAAGAAATATGTGTGTTCTACATCTATCCAACAGGAGAAAACAGTTTATAAATGTAAATATTGCAAGAAAGACGGACATAACGTTGAAAAATGCAATTCCTTCAGGAAAATTGAAATCGATAAGCGTTGGAATTGGGCCAGAGAAAACAAAGTATGTTACAGCTGCCTTTCGTCCTCCCATCATACAAAATTCTGTAAAAGTAAAAAAATATCATATTTGGAAGAGCGAATCAATCGCCACATCAAGGGAAGAGAGAAGAACGAAGTTCTTGTAAGGATAGCCCCCGTTGAACTCACTGGTCCTAAAGGAAAAGTTCTAACATATGCACTTTTCGACGAAGGTTCCACCATTACTATGATCAACGCCAAGTTAGCAGATTAAATTGGTGCGACCGGACCTTGTGAAGCACTGAAGATAAAATGGACAAACAGTATGACCTCTGAGAGGACAGATTCGAAAAGGGTTAATATGCAGATACTCGGAAAAAATGAAGAAACTAATTATCTTCTGAACAATGTCAGAACAGTCAAAAATCTATGTCTTCCGGTTCAGTCAGTTGATATGAAAAGTATGTCACAAATATTCCGATACCTGCAGAACTTAAAATTATCATCTTTAGTCAATGCACAACCAAGAATTCTTATTGGACAGGATAATATAGACCTAATTGTTGCCAGAGAAGTTCACGAAGGAGGGAAAAATGATCCAGTTCTATCAAAGTCAAAATTAGGATGGGTTTTACTGGGAAATATCGGCAGAAATTATTTGGGGCGAGTAGACGACGAATTTTCCTACTTTGTTATGCATCAGTATGAAGAATTGGAAGAACTCGGGAAAAATTCATTCAAAATTTACCGTTTAGGAGTGAAATATTATAATTAAGAACAAAATCCGGACGTACTACGAGCTGAAGCAATCCTAAAAAAACCACGCGAATAATTGGTCCAAACAAATGGGAAACTGGCCTCTTGTGGAAAAACGATGATGTCGAATTACCGAACACTGAATTCACTGCTTTGACTAGGCTCAAGTCTATAGAAAAAAAGATGGTTATAAATGAAGCATTTGGAATCGAATATGAAAAAAAAATTGAAGAGTATGTGGAAAAAGGTTATGCTAGAAAATTGTCCTACAGTGAAGTACAACAAAAAAGTGGAAGTAGGTGGTTTTACCGTGACCAATAAAAACAAACCAGGCAAAATACGATTCGTTTTCGATGCTGCGGCGAAAACAAATGGTGTTAGTCTAAACGACGTTCTTCTGAAAGGTCCCGCTCTGTTGAACTCCCTGCTTGGAGTAATTTTTAAATTCAGACGAAGAAACATTGCAGTAACAGCAGACATTCAAGAAATGTTTCATAGAGTTTTAATCAGACCAGAAGACAGAAATACACAGCTTTTCCATTGGAAAGGTAGAGGAACGTATGAAGGAAATCCCGAAGTGTACGAAATGGTGGCCATGATATTCGGTGCGGTTTCATCACCAACCTCACCTCAATTCGTCATGAGGAAGAACGCTGCAGAATTTAAACAATCCTATCCGAAAGCATTCGAAGCACTCACTGAAAGACATTATGTTGATGATTACCCGGATAGCTTCGATACCATCGAGGAGGCAAAGGAGGTGACATCGGATGTAATCAAGGCTTAAAGATGAGGTGGCTTCACAATCAGAAACTGGGCGAGTAATTCCAAAGAAGTTCTGGGAAATATTCTGGAGGAATACAGAAGTAAGCATCAAAAAAAATTGAATCTCGAAAAAGAAGCAGTTCTACCAACCGAAAGAATTTTAGTTTTTTTCTGGTACCCTAACGAAGATAGTTTCTTCTAGAAGTGACTTTAAGTACTCAATTTCAATACGAAGTATCTTGTTTTCCGTCTTGAAAAAAGTTTCGTCATAAGCTTGACCTTCTTCAGATGCTACGCGGTGGCAAGTAGTATTCTTCCTACTGGCTGCTTTCACTAAACATGAGGGATAAAATATTTCATCGCACTTGGAACATTTGGTGTTTTCACTCACTTTTTTTTTTCGATTGCAATAACTGCAAATTCTATCTGAATTTTCCGAAACACTCGGACTCGCTGAGCGGTCATATAGCACATCTTCACACGATGACATCTCGACACACAATTATGCGAGTATTTGTTGGCATGAATAGATGAAGCACATCTAGGATTGTTAGTTCTTATGTCACTTTTGTGTAAATCCATCCGATTTCTAAGCCACTGGGAGGTCTGGCCTACATAGGTTTCATGACAGTCACTACACTCTATTTTGTACATTACGTTAGATTTCACCTCTTTAGGGATCGGATCCTTTAATCTTGAATATAAGTTAGATATTTTCCTTTTACACTGCGGAATTATTTTTATGTTTTTGTCATCTTTGAAATACTTTTTAATTTTATTGGTGAGGAAATGGATGTTTGCTTTGCTTCAGTATTTAAAATCTTCTGTCTCTTCTACGGTGTCTAGTTGTGTTGGATTTTCGATTGTTGGTATTGAGGATGCAGAATATCAACAATTGATAAAGTTTGATAAAGTGATAGCACACTGTATCAAACCTTTGAGTATTCAACTGAATGCCCATAATCAGATCTGGATCTTTCAACACATTATTGTTTTGTCGTATGAGAAGTTTCGTTCCCTATGCCAATTAGGTAACATAAGTTCACTTTCCTCCGAGCAAGCAGATAAAAACAAAATTTTTTGTGTCATCGCAGATACGAGATTATCATAGGGACAAGAAATTTCTTTTTAGATACAGCACTTCGAATATCACAGAGTGATATTCGATTGTCATTTGGTTTTTCGAAATCCGAATACTACATACAAGATATATAAACTACAGAACTCATAGGACATTAACAGAATAGTTCACCTATAAACAAATCTTTTTTTTATGACTGCAAATATAACTTAATTCTTTTCAATCGAGGTTTGAATTTTTTGCCAATTTTTTTTTATTTCACTGTTTGAAAAAGAATGTTCAGACAACCGCTAATTATATTGATTTCCAGAAGAATACAATGATACCAAGGAAAGTCAGTTCCCATACCCTTATTCTTTGGACTATATATGGGCACTTGATCACAGTGACGAATGGACAACTAGACAGTGGATTCGGGGACTGTATTTATCAGGAAGAAAATCATCAGGAAATTTCCTCCTTCCACCCACCGCCACCAGATTATGGCAGTGAAACAATAGCAAATAATGAGGAAGAAGAATATAACAACAATGACGATTATAATAATGGAAGGCTCATTTTCAATGGATTTCCAACGAACAGAGAAGTACCAGCACAGCCAAAAAAGCGTACCGTAATTTGCACAAACGCACCTCCTTACTTGAGATCCGGTTACACTGTATGTGGTGCTTGCTGGAAATTGATCTACAAAAATAGTAATATCTCAGTTATCCCAACAAACACACATCAAGATGCACCGAAGCTAGAAGAACTCCAGATGGCCGAATTGGGAATTGAAAAAATTCAGGCTGGTGCTTTTGCAAACTTACCCAGTCTGGAAGTTTTGAGACTCGAAAAAAACAAGCTGAAAAAAATTGTCAGAGGTACTTTTAACTCCATCATGAATCTAAGATATTTGAATTTGAGCCATAATATTATAAGTGAGATCGAGGAGGAATCATTTCACGGATCCTTCAATATTCATATTTTAGATTTGAGCTTCAACAAGATCAGATCTATAGAAAATATTTTCCATCACTCTAAACTCTCTCTCTTGAACATATCAAACAATTTATTGGCTACCATTGGAAACGATTTCTGTGCTTCGGTACCTCAACTGACTAACCTCATTTTGGACCATAACTTATTGACTAATATTCCCGCCTGTTTGAAAAACTCAATTGTTTCCCATCTATCTTGTAATTTCAATTCCATCGCTTTTCTGAACGAAAGCAGTTTTCCCCGATCACTCAACATTTTATACATCGGAAGCAATCGAATCAAACAAATGAACGAAGATGTTTTCGCATCCCTTTCAAATTTGCAAGGACTTGATATCTCTTGTAACGCTTTGGAAAGAATCGCACCAGCATGCTTCAAAGACTTCATATTCCTCGAAGGTTTAGACCTTTCTGACATAAACTTAGGGACGATTAACTCCGAATTGTTCAGTTCCATGAAATCGTTAAAAGAGCTCCGAATGAAAAAAAATCATATCAATTTTCTCCAAAGAGGAGTTTTCCGTTACTTGTCGAATTTAACTCTCTTGGACCTTTCCGAAAACGGTATAACTTTTTTACAATCGGGAGTGCTAAAAGACTTGAAGTCTTTGAAATTCTTATATTTATCGCACAATAAATTGGAGTTTCTTCAGTCAGGCGTCTTGAACGGTATGGAAATGTTGAATTCCATTGATTTAAGTTGGAATCGTTTAGAGTCGCTTCACTTTTACATATTCAATCCTTTAATAAACCTGCTTACACTAGATCTGAAACATAATCAAATTGAAAAGTTGTTTATTGAACACCAAAGACACAGAAAGTATGTTCTTGCTGTTGAACTGGATGGCAACAATTTCACGTGCGCTACTTTACATCAAATTAAATCACAACTTTTGTTCAATAAAATTGACTTCATAAGTGGTCAAACGTTCTCTTCAGAAAATATTGATGGTATATCTTGTAAGGATGATAGAGAAAGTATGCTTGAAAGGAATACAGAGGACATAATGGCCGGCATGAGGTATTTTTTCCAGAACGATTTCCGAAATACATCTTTTTACAATTTCTTCAGAAATTTTCCTAGTACCAGCAATAATAATGCGAGCATACAGAATCTTGAGAGAGCTGTTGGAGATTTACAAAATAACCTAACGTATGGTTTTTCGAATAGTTTAAATGCTCACGTAAAAGAATTCATAAGATTCGAAAATGCTTCTTTCGGAAATTTTTTGAAAGAACTAGCTCTTATTGTTAATCGACTGGAAGATACAGAGAAACAAAACGAAAGTATATCGTTAAAAGATTTATCCAACACATTCAAAACCGAAATCAAGACTTTCGTTACCTTCGAAAATTCTTCCTTTCAAAACTTTATGAATAGGCTTTCAGATATAGTTGACAAAATGGTGGAAAACCAAAACCACTCGGAACATATCCCAGATATAATTGAAAAGGTAAACGAAATACGCGCAGATAAGTTGATGTACTCGAAAGAAGAAAACGGAACGACAGAATTGATAGGCGCCATTAACCAGTTGAAATTATTCGTTGTAATGTGCACATTCATGGTGATCGTGCTCAAAATATTCCCATACGCCAAAAAAAAATATCTGAGAGCTGAAAGTTCCGAGGTACAAATTCATGAAATGCCAATTTTGTCATGAATTTGGGCCACTTTAATTCGAAAACAAAGTAGTTCTAGAATATAAAAATATTTGCATGTTTACACTCATGATACCTACTTTCTATTATGTAATATTCATAATTTTTGCAATCTGAAGATTTAAAATATTTTTATAAGATTATTTTTGCATTATAATTATTATTATATTCAGTGAGAACCCTTAATTTTTCATCGAATTGTATTTCTGTGGGTGATAAATAATTATTAAGCTTCCTTCTTTTGTAGTAAAAATTATTTAAAATAAAGAATCAATTGTTTTCTCATCCTTGTGAGTGAAAAAATATAAAAGACGAATGTTAGTTTCATACTTCAAACATATTTCAACAATCTCTTGTTCATTAGAGAATTCACGTTAACATTCTATGTTATGTTATATTTAATCACAAACTCCCAAAAATTGCTTACGCAGTAGAAAACACATAAAATTATAAAAAATTGCAACCGAAACATTTATTGGTGGAATCGCTTAAGATATGTCCCAATATGAATATCCTAAGTTCAACTTCCTTGGCGGGATTTCGCAATTTTTTCGGAAAAACCTACAACTATAGAATTTGAGGAACATTGAATTCTGCTAATTTTTTTTCAACCCAGTTGAAAACCATTAAATTTCGAAATTTCGATCATTAAAGGAAAAAGAAAACATAGCAAAAGAAAAAAAAAATTAAAACCAATTGAAAATTTTTCAATGAATTTTAAACTGTAACGAGTCCTCTTGATTTGACAGTCAGTCAGTCATCATATCCACCTGTATAATTCCCTAACACACCATGCTCTGTCATTTTCAATCAAACAGCATCAGCACATGAAAATTTTCAATGACTAAAATGCATCAACTCAAAACCAGTCAACCGCTTTCTAACACGTATTGAAATAAAGAAATGCTAGAATAAAGTAATATATTACAGTGTTGAGTTATTCGCAACAAAACTTAGCAAAAATATATGAAATTGGAGCTCACATTTCCTTAGACGAGGACTCTTACAGAACTTACTTTTCACTCTTATGACAGTTTGTTGATTTAGATTTCCATTTTCTTTATGAAGTTATGAAGAGTTATAATAAGTAGTATTCAAAGAGTTGAAAGCTTCAATTCCTGATTCCTGTTCAAAAGTAAGAATTTATTGTTACATTTCAATGTACCTCGTGTAGGTACATAATAAATTTTGTTTATAGCTTTGGATATCAAATTATTGTTATCAACTCTGATTTTCACTTCAACGGAAGGCTATTTTTTGTTCTAATTTTGACGAGCTCAGTTAGGAAAACGTGGTTTCAACTTTAGGAAACCATAAGTTTAAAAATGACGCCGAATTTTTTATGTTGAGTCTGTTCTGAATGACATTTGTGGGTCAAGAAGATGAATCATAACATATCATAACAGACAGGCTAGTTGGCCTATAGATCTGATAAAGATAAAAAAATTTTAATGACGCTTAATAAACAAAACATGAAATGTTGAGGAGATGTGCAGTTTAATCTATTTTTAAATGAGTTCACACTCCAGGCACCCACAACACTCTCTGGTAAAGATTTCCACCTGCTTAATATCCGGTTCAGCAGAAAAAACTCTAGCATGGCTTTGGTACACCTCATGGTACAGTTTGAGCTGCTGACCGCGAAGATTATTGTCGTTCATCGAAAATTGTGGGTGTTCAATATGCGATATGTCATGATGAGGTCACCGCGGACACGACGTTCGTAGAAACTGCTTAACCCATAAAACTGGAATCTATCCTCATATGATGGTTTAACTGTACCGAAAGGGATCCTAATCACAGATCGCTGAATTCTCTCCAAATGCTGCTGATCAAAGATCAGGTAATAGTCCGAGAGCTGGCGACGAAAATCGGCAAGAGTTTTGTAATGGCTCATATTTGAATATTAGTTAGTTTTGGTGGTGTACATGAGTCAGCACCCAATCTCATAGCAAGGTAGTGCAACATCTGGCGGCGACGCTCTTTGATTTATGTAAAATTACCATATCCGCACTTTGGATGACTGCTGACCGCCTCTGTTCTATTGATATGTGGACTGACTATTTTATTCTCAATTAATACATGATGCTTGAGCAATAAATGCATTTTCAGTCATTACAAATCTCTTGAAACGACATCGTTAAAGCAGCAACTTATGTGGGGTAATGACCCACCGCGTTTTATTTTAATTAAATTGAGGTCTGACCACTTTCTCAAGTTTTCTGTTCTATAAACTAGCTGAGTGAGTATTTTCAATCATTACAAAATGTAGAGTATATTGTAATTTTATATACCCACATCAAAGCGCGTTGCCGCTAGGTGTTCCACTACCTGGCCTTGAGAGTGGGTGCTGACTAATGTACACCCTCAATACTAAATCATATTTAATTATGAGCCATTACAAAACTCTTGCCGATTTTCGTCTCCAGCTCTAGGACTATAAGGAAACCAGGCGGGGCCGGCGTATTCGAGGATTGTCGGATGTAGGTCAACTATAGCTGCCTGAACGTATTTATCGAGCATCCAGGAAATACTCTTCGGATCAGGAAAAGCATCCTACTTGCTCTAGATGATAAATGGCTCGTGAGCCAGTTATCGTGATAAAAGACCAGGAAAGATCTGAAATAATCACACCAAAGTCATTTGGCTCCCTACATGTTTCCAGGACATTGCCATCAACAAAATACTGGTGTCTCTCTACCAAGATGTAGAATTCTGCACTTGTAAACCTTTAGCGGGAAAAGCTACAGACGACGCCACTCATCCATCCGCCTCAGATCTCGTCGAGAGACATCAGGAAATTGAGCATCATAGAACAGGTTGGTGTCGTCGGCATATTGTGAACAAAAGGCTGCCAGAGACGACGGGGGGTCTGGAACGTAGGCCAGAAATAAAATTGGACCCAAGACAGATGCCTGTCTACTGCTCTGCGGTTCGATTCTCGAGTCCATTCATTCATTCATTCATTCATTCATTCATTGCTGTATCCCGTTACCGGGAATAAAACTACAAAAAAAAAATTGCCAACAGACTTGTAATTTCTTAGGGCTAGTTGCGACTGTGTGCCCTCCTGTGACTAAAGAGACCCAACCGTGACCTGCAGATCCTTCCACACTCAGGACATGAATAGTCACCAACCAGATCTGGCCGCCGCTGTATCCTTCTCGATTCTCCATTATAACTGTGTCATTTCTTAGGGCTAGTTGCGACTGTGTGCCCTCCTGTGACTAAAGAGACCCAACCGTGACCTGCAGATCCTTCCACACTCAGGGCATGAATAGTCGCCAACCAGATCTGGCCGCCGCTGTATCCTTCTCGATTCTCCATTATAACTGTGTACCAAAGACCTCCGCTGTGACCTGTCTAACGCTAGTTGTTCCCAGTTATGATTGGCATTAACTAATTTTAGGGATTGATGTAGTGTATCCTTAAACCGCTTATACTGGCCTCCTGTTTTCCGGGCTCCCTCAGTGAATTCGCCATATAGAACTATTTTGGGGAGTCTTGTGTCTTGCATCCTCAGAATGTGGCCGCTCAATCTGAGTCGGGCCCTCGTTATTTGAGTCTCAATTGTTGTACAACTCGCGCGTTGCAAGACCTCTTCATTCGAAACTTTGTGGAACCATCTGATGTGCATTATCTGTCTAAGATGACGTTGTTGCGTTTGTTCAAGCTGTTCAATATGTCGCCTGTAGGGCGTCCAGCTTTCGCTTCCGTAAAGAAGCGTTGGGAAGACCACTGCTTTATAAACAGCTGTCTTGGTCTTCAGACTGATGTCGTGATTTTGAAACACTCTGTCCTTTAGCTTCCAGAATGCCCGTGATGCCGAATTGATACGGTTTTGTATTTCCGGGTCTAGATTAGCCCTAGTATTTATGAAGCTTCCCAAGTATTTGAACTGCTCGACCTGTTCTAGAGAGTCCATACGCTACGTAGAGTGTACGAGACACGGCGCACGGATGATAGCGCATAGAACCCTTTCGATCCATTTTCGAAACTATCGACAACGTATAGGTGGGTCAAAATCACCAAGGTGGCAAATTCCACATTCTTTTTTATGATGAATATACCTAGCAGCCATTACTTTGATAATCAGCTCAAATTATCACTCAACTTGTATATGAACTATATTCTCTTTGGCAGAGCATAGAGTTGAATAGTTCACTAGTAATTTCATTTTTAAATTGAGCTATCGCATAAAACAGTCATTCCGGGAACGTTTTTTTGATGTTGATAATAAAATGGGGGGATAATCTAAGTAATTTTTTTCTCTCTGTCTGAAAGCAGTAGTGCGCAGTTAATAATCTAACACTGAAAAACTCTAATGAAATCCCAAGCAAAAACATTAAGGAGCAGGAGATCGCTATGAATTGAGCTTTATGATTGTTTCTTGGTATTGAATTCTGCAAATATGCTAATATCGCCGAATTATATACAAACAAATAATCTGTAGGTATGAGGAACCCTATTGATTTTAATATAACCAGATCCTGTTCTTGAATATCTGAAATAATACAGTATTATTTGAGTTTTGGGTGATGTTCCCGGAAATGACGACGTGTTCACGGAATGATGTATGTGTTCCGTAAATGACGATAAAGATAAAATGTAAGCAGATATTTAGATGTCATATTTATACATTTGGTTTATTCTTAATTATTAATCATTCTAAAGTCATCAACCTTTACGTTTTTAGCTTCATTTACACACTTCCATTGAAAGTATGCCACAGAATCTGTATCATCACCTGGCTCAAACTTTGGATTTTCAGAGTTATCACATAAACCATTCATACAGTCATGGGAAGTTATATCGCAACTATAATCCATGATATTCTCTCAACACCTCCGTACTTGATATTTTTTAAGTTTTTTAATTTGTTCAGTTTTAGTTCGAAACTTTCGTGCTTGACACATAAACAAGTTTCTCTATCCCTTAATCTTGGGGCAACTATCCAAAATGTTTTTGCCCTTAATAATATTGAATAGGACAAATTTATTGCAGCTCCGTTGAGTAATTTTGAAATCAGTTCTTTAACGGAGGTGTAGTTGTTGTTTCTTGATGCCTCTCTTCTTCACGAAATCTCTCTTGGCTGGGCACATCCTACTAACGTCATCCCTTTCGAAGAAATCTTCAACTTTTTGTTGAACTTTCGGCTTCAAAGCCATCTTACGCATTTTTGTATCACACACAGAATCGATGAACTGTTTCTTTGTTTTGGCAAAAAAGAATTAGTCATTTTTGGAAAACGTCCCTCTCTTTAGAATTTTTTCTTCGAAGTACTGGCTTTGTCTTTCAATTGCGTAGTCATTACTTCGTTGAATAAAAGAGTCTTGCGTATTTCAGGAGGTTCGTCGATATTTCCTTGCAATGCATCTAGTTTGCTTTTTGGTGTTGTTGTACCTGAGTTTTCTCCTGTCCTCTTTTTTTCATTTCTTCTCAGTGTCCTCTAAAAATTTTCATATTTACGTTTAATTTCAGCTATCATTTTATCCTGCCGCATTATTTTGCGGTATGCTTTGGATCTATCTTTCCGCACAATTTTTCTTCCCAATGACGTTTTCCTCAATGATAGTGTTGAGCTGCATCATCATTGGAATGTGAAGAATTATTTTTCATTATATTTGATATAAAAATTTCACTTTTCTGGCATTAGCCTTTTCTCGATTTCGTAAGTATGCTGAACTATTTTTCTTGAGTTGTTTTTTCGTACGTTTTTTTTATTTTCTTCAGACTTATGAGACTCCATATAGTTGAAAAATGAAACATTTATTAAAAACCGAGTTTACACCATACAAAATGAATTAAATGATCAATGGTTATAACATATACCATTTTGGCAATCAAATAGTCATCTCGGGAACATCATAGTCATTTCGAGAACGCTCCATCAAGTCCGGGAACGTTCCCGAAATGACCGTTCCCGTAATGATTTTTTCAAATACGAACCCCATTTTCTTACGTCAGTCATTTGCGATATCACGTTTGGCTTGGGTTATGTAAAATATTTGAAGTAAGTATTATTGGTTAAAAGTAACAAAGAGTTATCAGTTAGATTATCATCCATTGAAGAAAAAATGTCAACAGTAGATAAGGATAAAACACAACAAAAAGGAGCGAAGAGAAGGCTTAGAAGTGACAGTCAAAACAATGAAAATGAAAGGAGTAGTTCAAACATACTCCAAATCCAAGATTTAGAGGTTATCTCTCAGAACCAGAGAGAAGCATCAAGGAACACCAGAAAGTACAATAATCAGAAACAAAATCTACAGATAACAGACATAAACACTACACAGGTGGCAGAATTGGAGCGGTTTCAAAGAATGAAAATGAATGAAGTAATCAACTTAACGTCGTATGCAGATAAAGTTAACGTCAGTGGCCAAAAAGGAGATGAAAACAATCAAAGCAATCAAAGCGAGAATGAAGTCGGAAATGGCAAACAGTGGACTACAATCGTAAGGAGAAGACGGAGCAGTTATAGTAAGCAAAGTATCATCTGCACAGGATCAAGCGTTCAATCAGAAAATGGTAAAATTAAGGGAGCAATACGAAAAAAATGGCTGTACGTCGGACGTCTCTTTGGAAAGGACATATCCCCAGAAGATCTAAGGGAGTATATCGGAGAAACTGAAGAAAATTCTGTCGATATACGAAAGCTTGAAACGAAAGGCCCGAACTCGGCATTCAGTGTAGGTGTTGGAAATGATGAATTATTTCACAAAATAAACTGTCCAACTTACTGGCCAAAAGGTGTAGTCCTGAGACCTTTTAATTTCAAAAATTTTTTCCAGAAGATAAAATAAGTGTATCATCGAAGGAACAAGTTACTACAAAGAATGAATATTTTCAAGATAAAAGAAATTCAGCACTAAACTCTATAGTACACCAAAATGTTCAGTCTTTAGGAAATTCTGTCGATCACCTGGAAACTCTCATTCATCAAATATCCCCTTCGAACAATGTGATGGTACTATGTTTGACAGAACATTGGAAAAGCCAACAACAAATAACAAATTACGGTATTGAGAATTTCATATTAAGCAGTTCATTTTGCAGGGGAGAAAACGAGCATGGTGGTTCTGCAATATACACTAGAAGTGGACTTATATGGCATGAAAGGAGGGACCTGGTTAAGATGTCCCTTAAAAATGTAATTGAGATAGCAGCTATTGATCTTGATTGTGGAAATATTAGAAAAACCATTCTGTCAATTTATGCACCACAGAGACAGACAAAAGAATTTTTTGAGAGAATGGAAGAAGTTCTTTCTCACATTTATCTCTCCACAAACATCACTATTATCTGTGGAGATTTTAACATCAATCTCTTGGATGATTCCAATAAAAATAAGGATGTTTTCTGTGAATTGCTGAGGTCCTATGGTTTTACCGCCACTATAAAAACTCCTACAAGAGTAACACCAAAAAGCAAATCATGTATTGATAACATAATTACGAATGCAGTGCAGGGCACTTTTGCAGTATCTACAGTATCCACAACAATGTCTGATCACAACTTTGCACAGGTTATAGGTTTTGAATGTGAAAGCCCACAGAAATATACATACAAAAGAATGCTCCAACATGAGAGAATAGAGGATCTGAGGCATAGATTAGAACATACAGATTGGAATACAATACACAATATAGATGAAAAGGATGTAAATGAACAGTGGAATCTATTCATCAAATTATTTCATACTGCTTTTGAATATTCCTGCCCCCTAAGAAAAATATGCCTAAAAAGAAATAGTAAAACCTATCTTGACAGTGAAAAAATTAAAGAATGCAAAAAACGGGTTGATATATTGCATTTATGCAAAACAAGAAATTCCATCTTTTCAGAACCATACAAAAGAGCAAAAAGAGAATATGATAAATTATTAAGAGAAGAGAAAAGCTTAAAATACAAGAAACAAATATTAACTGCAGACAATAAAAATAAAAGTTTGTGGAATGCAGTTCGTGACATCAAAGGGCATACACCAGTGAACTCAATTGAAATTGAAGGAAACCCTGGAGAACAAGCAAACAAGTTCAACAACTATTTCTCTACAATAGCTGAGGATGTTGTGGGGAATATGGGAAAGATACCATTCGAGCACAGAATTCCACAAAACATTGACAATCTGGTGTTTAGGTCTGTGACAGAAAAGGAAGTAGTGGACATAGTTTCTAGGCTGAAGAATAAGAGCAGTTCAGGGATTGATAACATTCCTGTCACAGTGGTGAAACAAACTTTTCAACAGATAAGCAAACCTGTGACTTACATATTAAACAACTGTTTAAAATATGGTGTGTTTCCTGATCAATTGAAGAAAGCGGTGATAGTTCCTATCTACAAAAAGGGAGAAAAAGATAAGTTAGAAAATTATAGACCCATAAGCCTACTACCAGCCTTTTCCAAGATATTTGAAATGTGCATCAGTCAACAATTGCTCGTTTTTCTGGAGAAACATAAGATCTTTTCTCCCCAGCAACATGGATATATCAAGGGAAAATCAACAAAGACTGCAATCTTCGATCTTCTGGTGGATATTCTAGATGCACTGGAGGAAAACGAAATGGTCATTGCTCTGTTCCTAGATTTGTCAAAAGCATTTGACAGTTTGAGTCATAAATTTGTTCTCATGAAGATGGAGCAATATGGGATAAGGGGTGTGGCTCTGAATTTATTCAAGTCATATCTTGAGTCGAGGACCCAAGTAGTGGCGGTAGACAACAATGGTCTCCGAGAACTATCCGAAGAGAAAGACATAAAGATAGGAGTGCCCCAAGGAAGTATTCTTGGACCGTTAATATTCATTTTATTTGTCAATGATCTCCAAAACATTTTTGAAGATACGGGGGGTGATGAAGAAATAAATACACCCTGCTTGACTGTGTTGGAAAATCCTTGTATGAAAGACAGATCCCAAATCTCCGGAAGACAATTCGCTGATGACACAAATATTTTGATAAGAGCAAGAAGTTTTTCTGAAACAACGCACTTGACAGAGAAAATTCTACGGAGGAGTGATCATTGGTTTACAAGTAATCAGCTTTGTATGAATACAGAAAAAACAAAAGCCATTATGATGAGGACATCTCATACTACTAGCGACACTCCACAACAACTAACAATGACAGCTAATGAAATAAGCTTGGTGAAGTGCACAAAATTTCTGGGAGTCTACATGGATGAAACTCTTTCTTGGACCACACATATAGATGACTTGACAAACAAATTAGCCAGCACATGCTACTCTTTGGGAGTCTTAAGAAAATATCTAGACATACATGCAATAAAGCCAGTTTATCAGGCAGTTTTTGAGTCAAGGTTACGTTATGGCATAATGTTCTATGGAAGTAGAAAAACTGCTAACAAGATCTTTATAATGCAAAAACGAGCAGTAAGAACAATGCTCAAAATGGGAATAAAAGAATCATGTAGAGGTAAATTTCGTGAATTGGGAATATTAACATCACCAGCAATTCACATTCAGGAGTGTCTTCTCTTTGTGTTCAAACACAGAGAATATTTTGAAGAAAAAACAGCAAATACATATAACACCAGGACAACACAATTGAAGTTTCCTAGGCACAGATTGACTCTAACTGAGCATGGACCAAAATATTGCTGTGTGAGGTACTTCAACAAGATCTCACCAGAATTAAGAGCCGAAAGAAACACATCAGTATTCAAGAAGAAGGTATACAGGCTACTACTGGAGTTGGAACCGTATACCATTGAAGAATTCCTTATTGATAGTTAGTTGGATTGTTTTTGTTATGTTAGTTTGACACTATTTCCATTTTATACTGTGGTTTCATTTGGAAATAAAGTTATTTATTATTATTATTATTATTATTATTCTTTACAAACACAATAAAACATATATTGTTCAATACACATAATAAATGAACGCGTTCCCGGTATGATGACCTATTGATGTACGGTCTATAAAAAATGAATCGAAAGGTACTTACCATTTATTTTCAATTATTTAGATGAAAACCTTACTAGACAGTCACTTCCTTTAGACCTCCTACGACACTGGACCACATCTAATGTAAATACTGCGTTAACAAACATAGTTTTTTCGGGCGATCAAAACTGTTCACTGAGATGACGCTCTTATTGTCGGACATGATATTTTGTATCGATTTTCTTTAATTCAATTTTTTTCTTCAATAAAACCCTTAATTAATTGATTTAAGATACAATTTTAGGCCAATGAGAAAGAAAACTTGTCTAATTTATTCCATTTTATGAATATTCACGATGTTAGTTTCCAAAGATTGCTATTCCGGACACGTTCCCGAAATGATTTTTTGTACGTATTTCTTCAAATAATGATGAATATGTTTCATTTTTGAAGTAAAATATATTATGTATAGTTAAAATGAACACAGGTGTGAATTTACAAATGATAATTTTTTTGGAGAAAGGCAGAATTCAGTGATTTATTTTCTGTCAAAGGTAATTTTCCACCTTGGTGATTTTGACCCAGGTACGCTATGGAATTGGGTGACTCGTACTATACATTTTGGAAACATCGCAAAATTGTGGGTTTATCTGAATCGAATGAAGCTGCGCATGTCTCAAAGGTTAATATTTTGAATTCAAAATAGTTTCGTTCAGGGAAAGAAAACTTTGAGTTGGAAAAAATGATAGCGAAATAATCTTATCTACATCTCTTATTGTTGAGTTAAGAATTTTTGAATATAGCATTCTAATATGTATTGAATAGGTAGTTGTGGAAAATTTAAGGATCCAACCACTTCATTGATAGCTCAGATAGCTGTAGTCATCGACTTACAGCTAGAAATATGTTGAAAGCATCATCCATTTGATAACTACCAGTCGCAAAGAATCTTCTGAAAATTAAAAAAAAATACAGGGTCTCCCAAGATGTCCCATACAGCCAATTTCTCGGCTCTCAAATAAGTTAGAAAGTTCAAACAAGAACTATACTGAATTGCATCACGAACTATACCAGAATCCGTCATCAATTATTTTCATTTAACACCCCTGAAGAACTATTCCTAGATATTTTCTTAAATTGCAACCTCAAATCTAAAACTCTAAACGATTTCCCAGTGTAGGAGAAAATATGTTGAAACAATTTTTTATTTTTTAACGTAAATTCAACCCTTAAAAATCTTAAAAATAGTAATTATAAATTCGGGCATATCCACCATCCTTCCGATTTATAGTTAAATATTTTTGGTGTCCCAAGATTTTCGATACTGATAAAAAAAAACATTATATTTATGGTATAGAATAACCAACTTTGACAACTTTGTTTTATTTCGACACCTTATTTAATTCAGTTGCTTAAACATATTTTTTCCTTAATGAGGGAATCGTTAAAAGTAAATGAAATATAAGGGTACAATTTAAATTTTTCTCTCAGTAGGGAATCGTTTAGAGTGAAAAACTTATAAGGGTACAATTTAAAAACGAATCTGGGGGTAGATTTAATAAAAATATCTTGACGAGGTATCATCAAATATTTTGCCTTCAGTTGAGCATCTAGAGCGGAAGATCGATAATCCCGAAGGTTGGGCTATGTTGCCACCTTCTTTTTATTTATGATTGAATTATTTTATTTCATGGAATTTACTTATTACAAATGGCAGCTTTTATAGTCTTTGGAAAGCTGAGGTCGTGGCTAAGGAAAATTTTATAATTAAAATTGAATTAGGTATTGGGCGCCACCAGATATTTACTTTAGAGTTTTTTTTTATTATTTGGATGTTACATTTCACGTAGATCTGGAAAGTGTACAAATTAATTGAAAAATTACAATATATCGTTGTGACGTGGCAAATTTCTGCTCCGCCAAAAAAGAAAATTTCTTCACCGACACTTTCATGGTGGGACCTGACGGCCGAGATATTTTGGAAGGAGGCCGTTATATTGTCATAGGGCTTTGCCGATTGAAATTGTATCATTGTTTTCTACCTACCGGGCTTATGTTTCTGGCGAAACCGTGTATCTTTTTTTTCACAAATACTGCCTAAACTCTTTTTCCCTCTGTAATAGTAATATCTAATAATAATACTTTCTGGTTCATCGGGATGAAAACAAAATATAGGTGTATTATATGCTTGAAAAAAGTATCAGAAAAACCGTATTATTTTTTCAATATGAAAGAACGAAAATTCTAACAGAAAAATGTATAGTGCTATGAAAATAGACATATAATGGGAATAACAGTGAAATTTATTTTTATGTATATCTAACCAGATATATGAAAATAAAAATGTTTCAATATGTAGGTACAAAACGCAATATAATCGCAATATTTTGTCAAAAAAAATTCTCAAACATACCTTAACGATGCAACACTAAACTCGAAAAAAAGCAAAATTTTCAATATGTAATACAACAAAATTGTGATGACGAGAAGGCAGAATCATATATCCATTTGAAAAGCAATTTACAAAAATTTCAGCTTCATTCAAATTATGAATGTGTGTAATTTCTACATTTCAATCTTTCAATAGATCTATTTTTGGTTCACACCTTCGAGATGACGAACATTGCTTCGATATTAACACCAATGTGAAATTGTTGCATCATTGTGATTTCGGGTTCAGGCAGGAGATACTTGAAGAAGTCGAAATATTTAAACATATGCGGGACAACCGATATAACACACTCAATGCAATGCTCACTAATAATATAAAAGAAACATATAAATTAATATCACCTAGCACACGAGATTGATGAAGAAGATGATTTTTATATCTGTTTTGTGTCCGTGTTCGGAAGATTTAGTTTTGTGTTCCCCCCGTCTGTCTGACATTGATGTGTCACCTTTTTAACTTTTGACAGTCGACCTGATGTGTCTTTGTTGTTTTACTGTTTATGAGTAACTATGTTTAATTGTAACTTTACTTGAAACTAAGAGCTTATATATTTTTACTTGGATGACTGACTATCATGACAATTTTGGAACCAAAATCGTAAGTTTTTATTCGTTTTGTTGTTTTTTATTCATTTGTTCATTTGTTTATTTATTCATTCCAATGTGTAACCTACAAATTTTATATTTACATTTCTATTTGCGTCTTATTAATTTTCCATTGTTCTTTACATTTTAGATATTCATGGTTTGATAATGGCCGAAAAAGGCCGAAACATGCCACCTGTATGATATAAATATATGGTTCCAAAGTATAGAAGTGTTTTCAAGACTTTTCACTGTTTGTATATGATGAATCGTATAGCCCCGAATTCTTGCATTCGGACAGTCATTCGGCTCCAGCCGCAACTCTTCGTGTCCGTCAGATACGAAGTTTTAACGAGTGAAAGGGCTACGATAAAAGTCGCCCCTATCGGCTTCAGTCTAGCCGAGCCACTAGCGCATAGACAACCTAGCGTGTGTTCGTATTTGTTTACGTTTTGAAATAATGGCGAACAATAGTGTTCAAAATATTTTAAAAACTGATTTCGCGAGGCTTTCGCTGGCGGAAAAAAGCCGTATTAAACTGCTGGGTAGACCGACTCCCGATTTAAATTTAACCCATTCAGATAAAACTCCAAAAACTTCTTACAAAAGACGATTCTCAAGACAAGTGTATAACGTGTATACCAAGTGATGACGTATGGCCAAGGGCAGGATTTAGAAATTTGAAGCACCTTAATGAAAAAATTAAGAAGCACGAGCTATCTGCCAAGCATGTAAATTGTTCGACAGAATTAGCTTTTCTGGCTTCGACTTATATCGCTGCTCAATTAGATTCAGCTTACCGGAATAATATTATTAAGCACAACGAGCAAGTAGATAAAAACAGGTATGTTTTAAAAAGAATTATAAATTGCATAAAATTTTGCGGAAAACTGGTTTTAAAATTTCATTTTTTTATTATTATTCTAAAAATAGCTCCCTAGTGAACTAGATCACGAGCCGCCACTGCTACGCGGTATCAAAACATATAATTTCGTGTAACTCAAAAACTACAATGCTCACTGGCCAGTTATTTTTGCCAGTGAGAGTCTGTACCCTAAATCAGTTACAGCTAGATTTTCGTCAGAAGAGGTAGGTACTCTTTTTGAAGATTAAAAACCATCAGAAGGCAGAGACCTAGAAGACGCTACCACCCTAGTTTTCACTGCTACCCTTGTCCACTAATCATTTAAGTCTACCCGGGCTCTCTAATTCTTGGAGATTCTGTGAAAGACGTGGTGTTCCACTGATTGCCTCACTGGCGCCCGAGCAAAGGTAAGGAGCGGATGAGAAAAAAGTCTATCACATCGTATGTCAGGGAAATGAATATATACAAGTCTGAACAGTATTAATCTCTATTTCACAAATCGTTATCAAACCCCAAGTTACCTTGTTTAGACCTAATCCTAATCTCAACTAATTTTTCTTAAACCTAAATCTAATATATTACAAGTTGATATAATACAGGCTTGAATTTCTATTCGCCCTTTTCAACACAGCAGACAGATCCCACTTTGTGGATTGACGAATATTGTTCCTCTTCGACGTTCTTCTTAAGGTTGAAGAATTCAAATGGTTTGGGTGGTATATCTCCCAGAGTCCCTAATGATAAATTACAAAGCTGTACTTAGTCACAACCAAAATTCACAACATTCCAAAACTATAGAGACTTATCCCTTAATTAAAACACTCTTGTAGATTTACCGGAGATACTTATAAGGTATACTTATATAGATATGTAAGATACTTTATTTCGAATTTGTAGGTAAAACTCTATAATAGGTATTCTTTCAA
Source organism: Coccinella septempunctata (assembly GCF_907165205.1). Taxonomy (NCBI): domain Eukaryota; kingdom Metazoa; phylum Arthropoda; class Insecta; order Coleoptera; family Coccinellidae; genus Coccinella; species Coccinella septempunctata. The sequence goes on from NC_058196.1 coordinate 13,058,083, forward strand.
ACGACGCAGAATCTCCATGAAATCTTTTATTCCTTTTCCCTCACATATGGAAACTAAATATTCAGGACGACTATAATGTCTGCGCATTTGCGCTGGCATATTCGACATAAGCTAATGAAAGGTAACATTTGAATATTACAATGTGTGGCTTTACAGTATTTATGAGATTCCTTACCAAATCGATTGGCAATCGGAACAGTCCTATAAACTGTTTTCCGGACAATATGAATGGATCATTCCGTTTGTAAGTGTCAGAGTTGCAGAAGCAGAGTTGTAAACCTGATTAGATGTTCGAGATGCAATGAAGCCTTTCACCTTAGCTGTGCCTTAAGTGCTGGATATACCATTAAATGATCAAACTCTTGTTGTGCTGAAGAGTCTGCATCTAAAGGTGAGTCTTTTGACCTGTGTGTTAAATAGGACGGTGGCGGATCTATCTTTGAAGTGTGATGTACTCTCTAACGAAGTGGAAGCTATCAATTTGAAAATTAATGGAGTAAAAGCCGAATTTAAGGGTATTCAATCCAAAACTGGAACACTCAATAAATATGATGAGGAAGTCCTATCTGCGGAAATAAGAGATAGAATGCTGCGTTTTAAAAATATAATGCTTCTAAACATTAAAGAAAATACATCATCATCGCAGTCTGAACGTATTGAATACGATAAAAATGAGGTTAAGGGTATTTTTGAAGCATTGGATACAAGTGATGATTTTCGTTCGGTCGACAAAGCTCTGAGACTGGGTAAGAAGATGACTAAACCGAGACCTATTTAGATTATAATGCAATGTTCAGAGGTGATAGAACCAATATTGAAGGCTGCCAGTGAGTCATTACCTAGACATCCTGAAAAAGCCTTTCTGGATTCGCTTAAAAATTAAATCGAGGAGGTCGAAGAGTGAGAAGGTATGTCGAAGGTAGCGTACTATTATTTGTAGTGGTTTGATACCGCATGAAATTGATTTTGGGGGTAGATTGATGTTCAAGTATCATGAAAGTGAACGTCAGTCGCCGCGTCAATGGTGGGGTTAATGGTGGCGACGCGACGTGTTGAAGTTGCCGAAAAAGAAAATTTTTCAAGTGATTTGATACCGCACCAAAATCCGTAATATGATAGTTCGGACCCTTCTGAATGGGAAAATAACCGTCAGGCGCGTGTATAAACTCGACCAAATTTAAGAAAATAAATCATTTGATACCGCATGAATTTCAGATAACTGACTGTTTATACCTCGAAACGAATGACAATCATTGTCAGCTGCATCTTCAACGGTGGAAATACCGTCAGTCAGTGTCCTGAATATGCGCGCGTTTAGTGCAACGGAGCGTCTTATAATTGATATTGAAAATGAACTGACTGTCTTTACCAACAGATTCATTTACCGGATAATAATTTACATTCGAATTGTTGAAAAAAATAATAATTGCAGAATGTGTGTTCAAAATTCATAAAATATTTTGTTCATTGAGGAGAAATTATAACATTTTTCATTTTCATTATTGAATGAAAAAGTGGGCAATGAAAAGAAACGCCCAACCACATATGTTCCATACCTGGAACATTCATTCGCCGTTTAACGCTCTGCAAGAGAGATATCTATTGTTTAGCACGCCATGATTTTGATTATTTTTGTGAATTCAAAAATCGCCGATTTTGAATTTGAACAACCTGTGCCTTTTTGGCAAGTACAGTGCAACGCCAGTTCGAGCCTTCTATATTCGTAGGGCCCTCCACGCCATCGTCAAAGGTCTCCCAGCTACGAAAGAGTTGATAGAGCTAAAGGTAAGGACGTTTCTTAGCCCAGTTGAGTTTATCCTAAATTTATTGCCAACCACTGTGATACGTTCTCCTATTTCGAACGCCTATGCGAAAACGGTCCATTCTCTCTCCGGTAGCTATCAAAAGAGGTGCGTTTATTAGCTATAGTTTTCTTACACCTCAAGTACATTTAAGCAAAAACGCCACATTGTCCTTCGAGCCGGATACAGATTGCAACCTTTTCGCTCAATTTTGCTTTAAATTTAATTAATTTAAGAAAAAATAATTGAAACAAAGAAAAAAAAAATTTTTTTTCTATGACTGTTCAAAGTGATATTGAAGAGTCTGGGAAATATAGTTATCTATAAATAATTCTTAATTATTCAACGTTTCAGAATAATCGCACTTTTCAAAATTTTTGAAATTCGAACAATCGAATTTATTAATCACTTCCAGTCTGGGTGAAAGATATCCTTATCACACTTCTGTTCTCAAGCTACATATGCCAATTGTTTATATACATCAGGTTTTTGTATACCTTTGATAGGCGCGCTCTTTTTATTCTATTACAAGAATAAAATCATTCATTATGTCCGATAAACTACGTCGTAATGTCGCTTTACGGCAGAGTGCTGTGAATGAAATCAATACTTTGCGAGAACTAGCCATCGAGTGTCAAAAGGACAAATCAAAGTTAACCAAATTTAGGGTTCGATATTCCCCCATCGAAGACATTAAAGAAGAATTTTTGAAATATCATAGTGCATTAGTAGCGACTTATTCCTCTGAAAAAGAATATGATTTAGAGAATGAAGATTTATTTAAGCTCAATTTTTAGAGTACTATTATGATATACGTTTTACATATACTTTTCTTTTCTCTGAAGATCCCTTCAATTCTACCACTATTTCGAATTCAAACGCTACCCGGACTCCTTCAGATTGACCACATGTAAAGTTGCCAAAACTTGAACTGAATAAATTTTCTGGTGATATTCGCGACTTTCCAAGTTTTAAGGACATGTTCGATGCGGTTGTTCATAACAATAATAGTCTTCAACCCGTTGACAAATTCAACTTTTTGCGCTCATCGCTTGAAAGTACCCCCTTAGATTCAATTAAGAGATTGAATGCTACGGCTGAAAATTATCAAATTGCCTACGATACGCTTGTGAAGCGATGTACTAACTCTCGCGCTCAGGCTCGAGCTCATTGGTTAGAAATCGAAAATTGTCCTGTAATCAAAACAGAAAATCCTTCACAATTAAGAAAGTTGTTAGATATTTTGGCTATAAATTTGGAAAGCCTGAAGAATATGAATGTCGCTGTTGGTTGTGATTTCGTTTTGACGTATATGTTGCTTTCTCGCTTGGATCCAGATACGTCTCGTGCTTTTGAAAGAGCACATAGATCGACTGCTATACCCTCTTATCAAACCGTTTTCGATTTTTTGTAAGAACATTGAAACGGACTAATCAATTTAAACACTAGTATTCACTCTAAAGCTCTACCATCTAAAACTACACACGCGATCGAAAACCGTAAAAGGAATACTTTCATAACACAAAGTAAATCCAAACATCCGAAATGTGCGTTTTGTAATGCGGATCATCCTACATACAACTGTAGTGGATATTTGGATAAATCACCACAGGAACGTCATCTCTTTTGTAAAAATCAACATTTGTGCTTCGGTTGTTTGAGCAGTTTTAATGATATAAAAGGTTGTAAATCTAAGTCCTGTTCCAGAAAATGTTCGAGCAGAATGCATCATACCACTTTGCACTTCGATCGTGAAATTTCTAATAGCGACGCCACTGGAAATCCAGAAATTCGCGAGAGTCCGACCGATTCGCTCACGACATCGACGCAAACGCCACGCTCGCTGGTGTTGTGCTCAGCCTCGTCCCCGGTACCACAGCACCAGGTATTACTATGCACTGCCTCAATAGAAGTCCAGACGGACGAGGGAAATTTCAAACGGTTTCGAGCGGTGTTGGATTCTGGTTCGGAAATTTCCATCGTTTCACAGAAATGCTTTTCCTCATTGAACTTAACTAAGTCATCTTGTAATACAGTCATTAACGGAATCGGAAATTCATTTGAATTACCAAATTTAGGTAATGTCGATCTTTTTATCAGGCCAATCGGGACAAGGGATGATACGCTTATTGTAAACGCAACTATTCTTCCAAAAATATGTGGAAATCTTCCTCAGCGCAGAATTGATTCGCATTTTTGGGCTTATCTGAATAATTTAAAATTGGCAGATCCTCGGTATTATATTCCCGGAGAGGTTGATATCTTGTTGGGGGCCGACGTGTTTTCTAAGATTTTGCTCGAGAATCGTATTCCGGGGAAGAATGGAGGTCCAGATGCCCTCAACACAATTTTCGGTTATGTTTTGATCGGAAAGATCGATAATACAAAGGAGATAAATACTGATGTTCATTCGGTTAATTCATTATTTTACGGAACACATTCTGTTGAGAATTTGAATGAAACGATGAAAGAATTTTTCGCCTTTGAATCGATTCCGAATATGGATGAAGATTCTTCGTCAAAAGATGTTTTTGAGGATATTTTTGTGAAGAACTTTTATAGAACCGCTGAGGGACTTTACGTTGTACCACTTCCATTCAAGGAATCGTGTCCTTTATTTCCGCAGAGCCGTGATTTAGCCATTCAACGTTTTTATTCACTTGAACGTCGTTCACTGAAAAATCCGGACTTGCATAAAGAATACTGTGCGGTTATAGAAGAGTACTTAGCGCTATCACACATGGAAGTAGTAGAACCAGCGCAAGAAATAAATAATTTTTATCTACCCCATCATGCTGTATTGCGACCGGACAAAGTTAGTACAAAGTTGAGGATAGTTTTTAACGCGTCGGCAAAAATGACTAGTCGGGACAAGTTGAATGATTGTTTACACATCGGTCCTAAATTGCAGAAGGATATTTCCACCATTCTGGTAAATTTTCGACTCAACAAAGTTTGTTTCACTGCCGATATTGAACAGATGTATCGCCAAATTTTAATAGCACCGGAATTCAGAGATTATCAGCGCCTAGTATTCCGATTTTCTCCTCTTGATCCTTTGATGGATCTTCGTTTGCTGACTTTAACGTTCGGTTTTAATTGCGCACCTTTCCTTGCCTTGCGGACTATGCGTCAACTTTCTATTGACGAGGAAGAAGCTTTTCCGAAAGCATCGGCGGTGTTGGAAGACCATACACATATATTGATGATGTGTGTAGCGGAGGTGATTCGTTATCTGAAGCAAAGAATCTGCGTAATAAACTAATTCAAATTTTGTCTAGAGGTCGTTTCGAGCTACGCAAATGGGCTAGCAATGAGCCAGAATTTTTGGAGGATCTTCCTCGAGAATACATTTCTCCTGCTCCCTTGTCATTCGAATCAGGTACAGATACTACCATTACGATTTTGGGTCTCTTTTGGGATTCGAGCACAGATTGCTTTTTCTTCAAGGTCAATCCTGTAGAACGCCCCATAACGAAAAGAAATCTACTTTCGGAATTAGCTAGAATTTTTGATCCTTTGGGATTCTTAACGCCAGTAACATTTCTTTGTGAATACCTTATACAGAAATTGTGGCTCTTGGGCTTAGGCTGGGATGATGCACCCAATCAGGAAATCTCAAGAGTTTCGTTGAAATATAAAAATGAATTGAACCTATTGTCAACAGTCCGTATACCTCGTTATTTTGATTGGGATATTAATGATATCATAGAGAATTTCCATAGCTAGAATGGAACTTTGTGCAGCGGTTCTATTGACAAAGGTGGTCAAATGGGTTCATGCGATTTTGGTGAAGAAAATTTCGATAAGGGATATTTATGCCCATTCACAGATAGTTTTAGCATGGCTGAACGCTAATCCAAATCGTTGAAAGACTTTTGTGGCAAATCGAGTAGCATTTGTTCAAGAGAGTCTCGATGCATCACATTGGAGATATGTGCAATCGACTTCGAATCTTGCCGACGCGGCTTCTCGCGGTTTGTTCCCATCCGAGTTCTTAGGTAATAATAATGTTTGGTGGCACGGTCCTGAATTTTTGATTTTAAGTCCAGTCTGGAAACCGGAGGAAGTTGAGCTTGAGACCGATGAACGTTCTATTAGTTACGGGCGAATCGAACTTGATAGATGATTTGTTGAGACGCGTATCGTCATTTTCACGTCTTCAGCGGGTTTTGGGCTTCATCTTACAATTCATTTATAACAGTAGAAATCCAGATAAGAAACGTTCCGGGTTTATAACCTCGCTTGAATTGAATAATTCCTTGAATTTGCTCGTAAGGCACGCGCAAACTAGTTATTTTCAGTCGGAAATTTCGTCTAAAAGATTTTCAAAGCCTCTTTGTAAACTGAACGCTTTCTTTGATCACGATCAGATCCTACGAGTCGGTGGTAGGTTAACTTATTCAGATCTGAATTACGATAGAAAAAACCCTATCTTGCTCCCAAGAAAAGGTCGTCTCGTCGAACTGTTGATAGAGCATTATCATAAAAAAATGCTTCATGCCGGTAAGCAAATGACTCAATTCACTATTTCGCAGAAATTCTGGATTCTATCGGCACGTCGGGCTGTTAGATCCGTACTTTCGAAATGCCTCAAATGTTGGAAGGTAAATCTTACTCCCTTTCAACCTATGATGGGTAATCTGCCTTTACCACGTATTTCTCAGGTAAAACCTTCTCTCCGCTCGGGAGTAGATTATGGGGGTCCTTTTTCGATATTTATGAGTAGATACCGAGGCGCTAAAACATGTAAGGCCTACATATGTCTATTTGTCCGCATGGCCACGAAGGCCATTCATTCAGAATTGGTATCAGATTTAAGTGGTGACGCTTTTCTTGCCTGCTTACGGAGGTTCGACTCACGTCGGGGCAGATGCACTCATCTCTATTCCGATCGAGGTACAAATTTCGTAGGCTCCTCTAACGAAATTAGAAATATGTTGGAAGCCACAGCGAATACAGAAAGCATAGTGTATCATTTTCTTCCTGGAAACGCACCACATATGGGAGGATTATGGGAATCGGGTATTAAATCGGTAAAAACGCATTTGAGAAGAGTAATTGGCGAGCAAATCCTCACTTATGAGGATTATGAGGAGTTCAGTACCTTTTTTTTTTTAATAGCAGAGGGAATCTGCTACCGTGAAAAACACGGAGCTCTATCTCTCGCCCAGAGGAACCCATTTCTAGGGAACACTGTGGGGTTACTCACTCTTCCGAGTTTGCGACCCACTAAACCTAACCTGCTTTTTTGGTTCCGGGCATTTGCCTATAAACCATTTATCCCTTGATCGGTTAATTTCTTCTTGCACATTGTGGTGCTAGGGTTTTTTTGTTCGTCCATTTCGGATATCTCTTCTTAGTATAGTTTTAATAAGTTTCCGTTCTCATTTTAATCTCTCCTCAATTGATCTCGCGGTCTCCTTTTGTGAATTCTCATTCTTCCTCTGTCTTCCTCCGGATCTTAGTCCACTAGTCTCCTGAGTTCTTCGTTTGGATGTTCCTTCGCTGTTTCGAATAACTTTTCAACTTTCCTCTTCATAAATTCGGTGATAGTTTCCCACTTCATATCTCGATATATCTGTTTGTTCCTGACAAACCAAGGCGCATCTATGGCACATCATAGTAGCTTGTTTTCTGTTGCCTGAATTCTTTGTATATGGCTCTTTGCCGCGAATCCCCAAGCACCTGATCCATAAGTCAGTTGCGGTCTAGCAACGGCTTTGATTATTTTCAATTTTGTCTCATTTGACATGTGGCTCTTTCTACCCAACAGCGGGCAGAGCATATTCATTGCTGCCTTGGTTTTGTTGACGGCTTGTTTGATATGGCTTCTCCAAGTTAGACCTCTGTCTAAGGTGATACCTAAATATTTCGCTTCGTTTTTCCATTCGATTTCTTCTCCATCTACCTCTAGATTTGTTGTAGTTCTCAGTCTCCTCTTTTGCAGTAATATCGCTTGGCTCTTTTGTCCGTAGAGCTTTATTTTCCATTCAATACACAAGTCATTTATTACATCTATAGCTTCTTGTAATATTCCTTCTAATTCCTTCTATGATTTCTGGCTTGCGATGTCGCATTGTGTAAGCATAGGCCTTGGAGATTTTGGTATATTGTGAATATATATGTTATACAGTAACGGCCCAAGTACTGACCCTTGAGGCACCCCTGCTTCCATATATCTGGTTGTGGAGTTTTCTCCTTCCACTTTCACGTAGAATCTTATGTTCCTCAAATAATTCCTAATCAACTTGCACAGTTTGATTGAATATCCAGCATATCTCATTTTGTAAATCAATCCTTCATGCCATACTATGTCGAATGCTCTGGCGACATCTAGTAGTACAAGACCAGTTGCTCGTTTATTTTGGAATCCTTCTGTTATGTATTCTGCGAGTCTCAGTAATTGATTTTCTGTTGAGTGATCTCTTCTGAATCCGAATTGCTCTGCTGGAATGAGATTCACATTTTCAGTTTCTTCTGTAAGCCTCCTAGCTACTACTTTTCCTAGGGCGGACAATAAACTTATCGGCCAGTAGTTTTGGGGAAATTTTTATCTTTGCCTGGTTTGTTGAACACTATGATTTCTGCAGTTTTCCACTTTTTCGAATAGTGTTCAGTCCTCATTATACCGTTTGCAATATTTGTGAGAGCAGCTATACCTTTTCAAGGTAATTTCTTCAACATAACATTCATTATTTTATCACTTCCGGGAGCTTTTCTATTTTTCAAGCATCTGATTATCTCCTTTATATCGAAGGGAGATGTTGGTTTTTCTATTTTGTCGTCTACTGGTGGTTCGTCCATTTCTTCTTCGTTGTTCTCAACTAGTTCTTCCAGATCATCATTATCTTCATCAGGTCTGTAATTTATTCTCGATTCTCTTTCGATCGAGTCCGCCAGTGCTTCTGCTTTATCGATATTCGTATATGCCTTTCCTCTTTCTCCGTGGAGAGGTGGTATTTTAGTCTTTTCTCTTCTCAGACATTTTTGCATTTTCCATGCAGAATGATATTTAGTTCTTGAACTCTTTTGTGCCATCTATTTGTTCTCATGTCCTTCAGGGCATTTTTTAGAACTTGGCTGTATCGCTTTAGATTTCTCTTATTCATATCTGTTTTGTTGAGCCTGTATGTTTTTCTTAGTCTCCGATTTTCCCTGATGAGATCTTTGATTTCTCTGGGTGTATCACCGTGTGGATTTATCGGTTCTGGTCTCGTTATTTTCTTTGTGCTCTTTCTGTAGGCATCTAGTATATTCTTTGCTAATTTATCAACTGCTCTTTCTAGGTCTTCCGGTGTGTTCTCTTCTTGGCCCTTCTTCTATTATTAATTCGATGGGGTTGTGGTTAGAGGTTCCGTCCCACAAGGTCTCTATCGAGAATTCTCTAGTGATATTTTTCATGATTGCGATATCAATTATATCTGGTAATCCATTTCCGAATGCTACGTACGTGGTTCTTTAGGTTCAATAACGATAGCTTCATGTTTTTCAGCGAGATCTTTCAGTTTTCTGCCATTTCTGTTTTCCATCCTGCTGTTTCATTCTGGAGATTTGCAATTAAGATCTCCGATGCAGATTTTCGGGTTTGTTCCATCTAGTGAGTAGTTGATTTCTTCTTCCATTAAGTTATTTGCGGGTCTTTTATATGCCGATGTGACTTCGACTCTTTGTCGATTTATTTCAGCAACAATCGTCACTGTTTTTTGACTCGTCAGATCTTCCTTTAAAATAGTGTTTCAGATCTCGTCTAACCAGTAAGGCAACACCTCCTCCAGTGTTTGTGATTCTGTCACATCTATATATCTCATAATTCATGATGTTCAATCGCGTATTTGGTTTTATTATTGTTTCCTGTAAGGCTATAATATCAGGTTTTCTCTCTGATATTATTTCTTCTATCTCGGATTTTCGAGTTCTGACCCCGTTTATGTTCCAGGAGACTATCTGTATGGAAAAGAGCACTTGTTTTGGGCATGTCCATACCTCTGGCATCTGAAGCATTGACTTGGATTTTCTGCCCTTATTTTTTATTCCACTACAATGCTGAGATTGTAGAGGCGTCTTATTTCGAAAATCTCCTTTCTCTGAGTTTTGACCAGGTATAAGGGTATGAACTTTTTTGTTTGATTGGATGTCATTCTGGACACCTCGGCGTCATGGATTCCTTGGACTTTTAGATCATTTTTGATTATATCTAGGTCAGCATCTATTGGGAGATGCCTTATGACTGCGTAGATCTTTTTCTCTTCCTCCATCGGGTAGTTAAAATACTCCTCACCAATCTGGTCAAAATATTTCGTAATGTTTCTGTAGTCGTCCATAGTCAAGGCTACGATCCTAATTCCGTCTTTTACGACGGTTGCTCTGTTGTAGCTGAATTTCATGTAGAGAGCTTTTGAGATCTCTACCCAATCGGCTGTACTCATCGTCGTGATGGGTGGAATTTTACCTTTTTTAGGTAACTCCGTTGCTTTTTTTGCGGTCTCTTCGTCTGAAGATGAACTTTCTTTACGCGCGCGTTTTGTGGGCGGCGCGTTCTGGGTTTTTAGAACTTGACTTGCAGAATTTTTTCTTTTTTTCCGGTTCTGGAGCTACTTCCTGTTTGGAGGAATTTTTGGGGACCGCTTCCGGCTTTGCAATTTTTGCAAATGTGGGGGATTTCTGTGCAGTAATCTGTTCTGCAATTTCAGCAAAACTAGGGGATTGAGGCGCTTTATTCTTATTAACTTCCTCTCTCAAGAGGCGTATCTCCCCGACCAACTGAGCCACGGTTTCAGTTAGCTTATTTATTCGAGCCTTCAACTGCCCATTCTCTTCTTTGAGCCTTACAAGCTCCTCGTGTTCGCCGTTGCTGAATTCTTGTGCATAGTTCGCTTCCATATAGGAACCCTCATTATCTGAGGTTTCCGACATGGTTTTATACTCAGATTTCTCAAAATATCAAAGAATTTGAAAATAATAAAATATTCAGGAATCTTCACTGTCTAATATAAAACTATGGTATAAAGCCGAGAGTTACGTTATGAGAAAAATCAGAAAAAAGATACGAAAAATAAGCTCGCCTGATGTTTTCTGCAGTACCAACGATTAAAAAATCTGGACACTGGGGATGAAAATTTTAACGAATTAAAATTCCGATAACAAATATAGAACCTACACAAACTTCACAGACGGAATCAAATATTCCGTAGCTTTGTTAGTGGGCACTTTCACTTCGACTTTCTCTTCCGCTTTCTCTTCCGCTTTCTCTTCCGCTTTCTCTTCCGCTTTCTCTTTTATAGCACTAGGAGCACTATAGCACGTCTTCTTTTGTCAAGATTTCACTCGAGACTCGAAGTTCAGTACCGTATTGACGCAAATTGAAGCCCTTTTAAATTCATGCCCCTTAACTCTACTAAGTTCTGATGCGACTGATCTAACTGCACTGACACCAGGTACTTTTTTGACGCTCGAGCCACTCAACGCCGTTCCAGATTTCGATCTAAATGACATTCCGTTATCACGACTTTCCCGATGGCAATTAGTTCAGCGCCTTCAGCAGGATTTTTGGCGCAGATAGAAATCTGAATATTCACATACGCTGCAACAGCGGAATAGGTGGATGATTTCGTCTACCAATCCTACGATTTGTACTTTAGTTCTCCTCAAGAACGACAACCTTCCCCGCTTGCAATGGCAAATGGGTCGCATTGTAGAGGTTCACCCTGGTAATGATTAGGTTGCACGGGTTGCAACGGTAAAGGTAAAAACAGGTGTCCTTTAAAGCCCTCTCAATAAATTATGTCGCCTACCATTGCTTGAGAACATAAGTGGTGGTATTTTTTTTGTAATTGATAATTTTTTAATTTTTTTTTGTTTCATTTTTTTTCGATTGTTTTCAGCTAGGTACATTTATTTTTGTTTATTTTACTGCTTTTTTATTAAAGCCACGCCCTAGCGTGCCTTGGGGGGGGGGGCGAATATGTTCAAAATTCATAAAATATTTAGGTTCCATACCTGTCATAATTTAGGTTAATTATTATCATTAATTTACCGAAGGAGACCAAGAGATCAATTAAAAAGAGATTAAAATTACAACAGAAACTTATTGAAAATTTCAACAAAGTGTTGATCCAATAGAGGATAAACACATAAATCCCAGCACGATACTGTGCGAGAAGAAAACCGACCAAGAGATGAACGGTTTATAGGCAAATGCCCGGAACCAAAATTCAAGAAGCAGAAGGGTTTTTAGTGGGTCTCGAGCTCAGGAGAGTGAGAAACCCCACACTGTTCCCCCTCAGGAGATGAGGGTGGTTCGTCTGTCTTGCAGATTTTCCCCCTGCTACACCAAAAAAAAAAAAGAAAATTTAGATTATTCTTGTGAATTCAAAAATCGCCGATTTTGAATTGTGACTTTGAACAACCTGTGCCTTCTTGGGGAGTACAGTGCAACGCCAGTTCGATTCTTCTATATTCGGAGGGCCCTCCACGCCATCGTCAAAGGTCTCCCAGCTAAGAAGGAGTTGATAGAGCTAAAGGTAAGGACGTTTCTTAGCCCAGTTGAGTTTATCCTAAATTTATTGCCAACCACTGTGATACTTTCTCCTATTTCGAACGCCTATGCGAAAAGGGTCCATTCTCTCTCCGGTAGCTATCAAAAGAGGTGCGCTTATTTGCTATAGTTTTCTTACACCTCAAGTACATTTAAGCAAAAACGCCACAGAATATACAGAGTGTCCCGAATAAGATGGGAATCATTTTAATGTGAGGCTCCTTTATAAGATTCTGATCAACTTATAATATTGGAAGACTTTTCTTCCTTTTCTGAAGAAAGCAGCAATCGATATTTCAAGTGGCTTAGCAGCCACTTCAGATCTAGCGGCCGTAGGGTACTTTTTTTTTCGCGTACTTTGCATACTGCAACCATTTTTAGGTCTCGGAAATGAATGAATTATTTCAAACTCGGAGGGTTTATTCATTAGAAGTTGATAAACACTATTTCAAAGATTTTTTATTCCTAGAATGTTGAAGTGTGAAATATAATCCAAAATAGGTCTAAAAAATGAATGAAGGATTTTGAAATTCGGTCTACATATTTATAAGGCAATATTAAACGATATTTCGATGACAGTTTTTTCATTTGCAGGACTTAAAAGGGTGAATTTCACCCTTTCTTCTCAGAGCCCACAAAATAATTCGAAAATAGGTCTAAAAACTGAATAAATGTTTGAAATTCAGCGCATGTATTTATAAACCTTCAAGAAACGATATGCCCAGAGCTTTTTTATTTGCAGGACTTGGAAGGGTGAATTTCACCCCCTCTTCTCAGAGTCCACAAAGAATTCGAAAAGGAGTCTAAAGAAAGAATGAAGGGTTTAAAATTCGGTGTATGTATTTATAAACCCTCAAGGAACGATATTCCAACAGTTTTTTTATTTGCAGAACTTGGAAGAGTGAATTTAACCCCTATTTCTCATTCTGAAAAAACATCTAAAATAGGTCTCAAAAATGAATAAAGGATTTGAAATTCGGTGTATGTATTTATAAACCGTCAAGGAACGATATTCCTAGAGCTTTTTAGTTGCAAGACTTGGAAGGGTGAATTTCACCCTCTCATCTCAGAGTCCACAAAATATTTCGAAAATGGGTCTAAAATAATGAATAAAGGGTTTGAAATTCTGTGTACGTATTCAGAAGCACTATTGAACGTTATTCCGAGAGATTTTTATTTGCAGGACTTGGAAGGGTGAATTTCACCCTCTCTTCTCAGAGTCCACAAAAGAATACGAGAATAGGTCTAAAAAAGGAATAAAAGGTTTGAAATTAGGTGTACGTATTCAAAAGGCACTATATAACGATATTCCGAGAGATTTTTAATTTGCGAGACTTTGAAGGGTGAATTTCTCCCCCTCTTTTCGGAGTCCACAAAATAATTCGAAAATAAGTCTAAAAAATGAATAAGGTTTTGAAATTCGATGTATGTATTTATAAACCCTCAAGGAATGATATTCTAATTTCACACCCCTTCATTTTTAAACTTTTTTCCGAATTACTTTGTGGACTCCGAGGTGGAATCTGAGAAGAGGGGGTGAAATTCACCCTTTCAAGTCCTGCGAATGAAAAAGTTCTCGAAATATTCGAGGGTTTATGAATACATACAGGGTGTGGCGTAATGAATGGATAATAGCTCTCTACCTGCAGGTAGAGGACTCTATGGCGGTTCAGAAAAATATATTTTACGTTTAGTAAAAGTGCCTTGGTTTTCGAGATATTCGAGATTTTCGAAAATTCAAGAAAATCACACCCTTAGCCACTCCTTTTGCAGGCAAGACTCCAAATGAAGGGATGTTTTCAAACTGTTTTTTGGATAGTATTCCTGGATAGATGCGCTATCGAATGTAAATTATTTTTTTTGAGGCGCATGAATAGTTTTTCATAAATAAAAGAATTAACTCAAACTTTTCGTTTTGCTTATTTTTTTCCTAAGTTCAACCCAGCGTGGTGAGAAAAATAATATGGTTACTTGAGTGCCAAAGCGAGAGAAAACATGTCTGTTTCACTGAGATTCTGAAATGGTATAACTCACTCTATTTTCAGCATTAAATACAAAATAAATTTCTATTACAATGAGTCAAGGCAGAGTTTGACGTAAGCCTTTTTCTGTAATTTTTAGCAACTGAAATGAGACTTGCAAGCAGAATAAAGCAATTATTCATAAGAAGTTGTAGAGCATCTAGTACAGCTCCTGATGCACACTTTGAACACTTTTTCTAAAACTCGATTCAATTAAACAATATTTTAAAATTGTTTTTTTCCCTCCTATTCTTTCATTATTAAGCCCTATAGTTATAAAGTTAATAGTTGTTAAGCGAATTTCAAGTAACGAAGTGAATTTTAGCACTTTTGTAATTAAGAAAAAAAGCTGAAAATTAGTAAATTTTTATTACATTGAATCAAGACCGTTGTTACAAAAATGCTGAAATTTAATGCATAACTTGAAAATATTGATTTCACAACGTTGGGGTTCAATAATAAAAGAAAACGAGAAAAAAATAACAATTTTAAAATATCGTTTCATTGAATAAAGTTTCACAAATCACGAATGATGCTTAAATTGACCACCATGAGTTCTGATACATACTCTATAGTCTACACTTTCTAATAAATCATAGCTTTATTGCATAGATATCAACAATTTCAAAATGAGTATCGTTTCATTGAATTAAATATCACAAAAGAATCTCTAAGAGGCCATTATGAGCTTCAGTAAATGCTCTATACCTTCTTATAGACGATTGCTTCATTCTGCTTGCATTTCTCATTTTAGATGCTAAAAATTTTAGAAACACTGTTTACATTAAACTAGGCCTCAACTGATTGCAATAGGAATTTATTTTGTATCAAATGCTGAGAATACAGAGAGTTATACCATTTCGGAATCTCAATGAAACTGGCATGTTTTTTCTTGCATTGGCTCTTAGGTAACCATATTATTTTTTACACAGCGCTAGTTTGAACTTATGAAAAAAAATTAGCAAAACGGAAAAGTTGAGTTAGATCTTTTTTTCATGAAGAACTATTCATGCCCCTCAAAAATAATGAATTACATTCGATAGATCATCTATCCAGGAATACTATCCAACAAACAGTTTGAAAAAATTCCTTCATTTGGAGTCTTGCCTGCAAAAAGAGTGGCGAAGGGTGTAATTCCCTTGAATTTTCGAAAATCTCCAATATCTCGAAAACTAAGGCACTTTTACTGAACGTAAAATATATTTTTCTGAACCGCCATAGAGTCCTCTACCCCCTGGCTCAATATTATCCATTTATTACGCCAAACCCTGTATACCGGATTTCAACCCTTTATTCATTTTTGAGACCTATTTTCGAATTATTTTGTGGATTCTAAAGAGAGGGCGTGAAATTCACCCTTTCAAGTCCTGCGAATGAAAAAGCTCTCTAAATATCGTTCCTTGAGGGTTTATAAATACATATACCGAATTTCAAACCCTTTATTCATTTGAGACCTATTTTCGAATTATTTTGTGGATTCTAAAGGGAGGGGGTGAAATTCACACCTTCAAGTAATGCAAATGAAACAGTCCACGGAATATCGTTATACAGGGTCTTTCACGAGGAACCTCACCCATATTTATACGGGAAACTACTGAACGTATTTTCATGAAATTCAGCACTTATAAGAATTTCACGATGCTGATGAAATCTAAAATATTTTCAAGGCATGAGCACCTCCGGTTTTTCCGGAAATAACGTCAACTTCCGTTTTTCAAATTAGAAAACCATTTTTTTATTGCAGAAATAGATTCCTTAGAAAATTTTAAGTTATTTTGATGTAACATTTTTCAGTTTTGGTTGGAAAATTCTCTCTGAGCGGGAAAATTCGAAAAAAAAACCGCAAATAGAGCTCCGCTGAAACAAGAATAACTTCGAGGTTTTTGGATGGAAAATTTTCATTTTTGGGATTTTTCCAGATGTAAGATTGATGTATCCACTTTAAAAATCGAAATCGCGATTCATGATACAGGGGGTGAAAAAATCGCTTTCAAAGTTAGGGATGACAAAATCGTGAAAAATCAATTTTTTCAAATTAGAACCCCATTTTTTTATGGCAGATATTGAATCTACGTTAAAAAATAATGTGAGTGTATGCATCACACCCTTGCCCTAAAGTGGATATTTTCTGAGTTATTCACAAAAAACTGTTTTTTGTCTTGAATTTTCAGCTATTTCTTTTCCCTTCACGCCAAAAAGATGAAATTTTCAGGAACTGTTACTTAAACCATGTTTTAGATTTTACTACCCTAATATGCAAGAGAAAAAACTTACAGGTTGTTCCTAAATAGATGGCGAATTTTGATTCGAATTTGTATCGGAAACCTCTTTATTTCAACTAATCGGCCATCGGTTTTCTCTCCAGTGATAAATAAATAATTCTTTATGAACCATATGCAGAAACTTACCATGTTTTACATTCTTTTTTTTAAGGATAGATATCATTAATAACATTTGCCAAATTCCTCTTTATTCAGTAGCATTTTGTGTTTACTATTAATTTGGTGATAATTCGTATTAAGTTATAAAATCGATCACTATGCCTAATTTTACCAATGAAGATTATTTAAATCTCATTCTACTTCATGGAGAATGTAATAAAGTTGTAGATAGAACGATTCGACTGTTCATTGAGAGGTTTCCTGACCGACCCAGACCAACGAGAGATACCATTAACAGAACCATGACAAACTTGAGAAATGTCGGATCTTTCGTTAAGAAAACTATACACAGAGAAAAAAGTGTAGTAGAAGATGAGAACAACGAAATTACAGTTCTTGCATATTTTCGTGTGAATCCTCAAAATTCTCTCAAAGATGCCGAGATTGATCTGGGATTATCTCAATCGAGTGTTTGGAGAATATTAAAAAAACATAAAAGGGGTGAAAAATCTGTAGCATTTTTCAAATAACAGTTCCTGAAAATTTCATCTTTTCGGCGTGAAGGGAAAAGAAGTAGCTGAAATTTCGAGACGAAAAACAGGTTTTTGTGAATAACTCAGAAAATATCCATTTTAGGGCAAGGGTGTGATGCATACACTCACATAATTTTTTATCGTAGATTCAATATATTCCATAAAAAAAAGGGGTTCTACTTTGAAAAAATTGATTTTTCAAGATTTTGTCATCCCTAACTTTGAAAGCGATTTTTTCACCCCCTGTATCATGAATCGCGATTTCGATTTCTAAAGTGGATACATCAATCTTACATCTGGAAAAATCCCAAAAATGAAAAATTTCCATTCAAAAACCTCGAAGTTATTCTTGTTTCAGCGGAGCTCTATTTTCGGTTTTTTTTTCGAATTTTCCCGCTCAGAGAGAATTTTCCAACCAAAACTGAAAAATGTTACATCAAAATAACTTGAAATTTTCTAAGGAATCTATTTCTGCAATAAAAAAATTGTGTTCTAATTTGAAAAACGGAAGTTGACGTCATTTCCGGAAAAACCGGAGGTGCTTATGCCTTGAAAATATTTTAGATTTCATCAGCATCGTGAAATACTTATAAGTGCTGAATTTCATGAAAATACGTTTAGTAGTTTCCCGTATAAATATGGGTGAGGTTCCTCGTGAAAGACCCTGTATAGTGCCTTATAAATACGCAAACCGAATTTCAAACCTTTCATTCATTTTTTAGACCTATTTTCGATTTATTCTGTGGACTGCCAGAAGAGGGGGTGACATTCACCCTTCCAAGTCCTGAAAATGAAAAAGCTCTTGGAATATCGTTGCTTAAGTGTTTATAAACACATATAACGAATTTCAAACGCTTTATTCATTTTTGAGACCGAGTTTGAGACCTATTTTCGATGTTTTTTTTATTATGAGAAATAGGGGTGAAATTCACAATTTCAAGTTCTGCAAATGAAAAAGCTCTTGGAATATCGTTTTTTGAGGGTTTATAAGTACATATACCGAATTTCAAACCCTTTATTCATTTTTTAGACTTATTTTCGAATTATTTTGTGGACTCTGAGAAGAGGAAGTGAAATTCACTCTTCCAAGTCCTGCAAATGAAAATGATCTCGAAATATCGTTCCTTGAGGGTTTATAAATACATACACCGAATTTCAAACCCTTTATTCAATATTTTAGACCTATTTTCGAATTTTTCTGTGGACTCTGAGAAGAGGGGGTGAAATTCACCCTTCCAAGTCCTGCAAATGAAAAAGCTCTGGAAATATCGTTCCTTGAAGGTTTATAAATGCATACACCGAATTTCAAACCCTTTATTCAGTTTTAAGACCTATTTTCGAATCATTTTGTGGGCTCTGAGAAGAGGGGGTGAAATTCACCCTTCCAAGTCCTCCAAATGAAAAAGCTCTCGTCGGAATATCGTTACATAGTGCCTCATAAATATGCAAACCGAATTTCATACCCTTTATTCATTTTTTAGACCTATTTTCGATTTATTCTGTGGACTGCCAGAAGAGGGGGTGAAATTAACCCTTCCAAGTCCTGCAAATAAAAAAGCTCTTGGAATATCGTTCCTTGAGGGTTTATAAATACATATACCGAATTTCAAACCCTTTATTCATTTTTGAGACCGAGTTTGAGACCTTGTAATGAGAGAATGGTTTTTCAAACCTACCCTCTCATTTTAGAATAATTATTTTAGTTCATTTTTAAGTAATTTTGTTTTGAATTAATTTTCCGAGAAATCTTTTCAAATTTTCAATTCAGGATTCCGACATCGTTCGGAATTGTAAACATTCCGCACCGTTTTTATTCCGTTATCATTTCCAAAAAACGATGTCGCACCGTATAAAACATCGTGAATTGGAAGATAACCGAGTTTTTTGTTCGCTAGCACAGATAAGTCGAAATTAAGACGTCTTCATCGACGCATATTTTACCGAATTTCGACTGTCAGGGCACATCTGATTTCCGCACCCCCCCTGTGGGTATAAAATCAGATGTTCCCCCGCAGGCCACTTCACTTACGATTAACCTGCTGTCACTTACGTTTTTCGCCTGTTACAAGAACTTGCCTACGACTAGTGCCGTCCGCCGTATTAATCAGAAGATTTCTTTTTAGTTTTTTTTTACGGATAGAATTCCAATTTTCTGTTTTTGTTTCCTTATTCGTACTTGGGCGATTTTTTCTGTTTTGCGAGTGCAAGTGGCCAAACCGATAGGTAAGACGACACTCCGTTTTTTTTATTTATCATTGGAACTTCAGTCTCCGTCTACATCCCTCTTATACCCGAGTCTGAGTTCCACCCCTACTGTCATTAACGTACACAGTACCGAAGGCACTTTGGGGTGGCTCACCTTTCCCTGAAATTTCCCGTCTCTCTTAGTTCCACCCCTACTATCGTCAAAGTACCCTGCTGGTGTGGATACCCGGGGGGTACCGAGGGGTGGCGCACCCTTTCCCCAGTTCCCGTCTTTTACCTCGTTCCTGTGTTCACCTCTACGGTTAGGGAGGCATTCTGCTGGTGTGGATACCCGGGGAGTGCCGAACGAGCCTAAGGGTGAGCCGTCGTGACTCTGTGTTGTAATTTTCCATCCCCTAACCTGGCTGAAGTCCGATATATGTCCGTTAAGTGTGCGTCTTAGGTTCTGGCTGGCGAACAAGTCCGTAAACCCCCGTATAACTTTTGAGATCGGATCCCCTTTCATTCCGTCCGTTTTGCCCTGTAAATTCACTGATCTCGAGTCACTGTACGAATTTCGTAATAGTGCCATTTGTGTTTCCTTGTAATAGTCGACAAATATAATTTGTGTGCGTTGATTTTGAATTTCACTGGTTGTCGCTAACACCCCAGACACCAAGGAACCTTGTCTTCGGCTAGTAGCTGCCAGGGTAGGTTTGCTATTCTCCCTTAAAGAATAGCTGGCGCTCGAGTGCACCGAGGAAAACCCGTTACAAAAAATTGCGCCCGAGCAGGGACCGTTCAGAATCTACCAGGAAACAACTGAGGTGAGAGACATTAACCGGACAGTGAGTGAATTCCCGAAACAGTGAGTAAAACTTCAGAACAGTGAGTAACTATTTCTTGAACAGAAAAATGTGAAAAATGAACTTGAACTGTGTTTTATTCCCTGCCACTCTGTATGAACTGTTATACTGTGAATTGAATTGGACTATCTTTTGGAAATTTCCCTACTGTTGAACCCCATTGAAAATAACACGACTCTACAAAAAAATTTTTGTTCTTTGTCCTAACGTTTATATTAGGATTTTCCGGTTAATTATGCACAAAAACGAAAAGAAAATAACTTTTTTTGGTATAAAGTTTGTTTTTGTGATAGTTATAGTATCAATAGTCGTTCTTCATTTTTTTTTATAATTTTTAATAATTCAAAAAGACCGTCCGATGAGAGTGGGGTGTTTACGTTTACAAGGTGCCGCTAGAGGGCACTCGAGTCATAAACAATGATCAGGTGTTGTTTACTAGCCCAGACAAACTTCAAATATCGTCAAGAAAGTGTAAATACGATGCTGATGCATTTTGTTTTATATGTGGTCAATTTATTATAATTCGTGACGTGAAATACGAATTAAAGACATCTCACGTTCTCTCTGAAGCCTATGAAGCATATTTTGACTTTCCTGTTTGGAATCAAGACAAGCCATGGGCTCCCCATGTTGCTTGTTTTTATTGTAAATGCTATCGTTGAATCAGTCTCCTAAACACAGAAGCAAACTTTTTCATGCCATATATTTTTTTTCTGAACTGTTATTACGCCGTTATATCAGTGGAAATAATTTCGATTTCTTATTATTTCTGATTTATTGAATTGAACTGTTTTAATTTCACATTGAAGGTGAGTGAATTTCCGGACTTATTGTCACAATTGATAAAATTTAATAGTGAATCACCTATTACCCTGTTGATAACCTATCTACCTGTTTTCTATTTTCTCTTGACCTGTACTATTGAAATTTACCGATTATTTCTGAAAACCGAAAGCCGATTATTGTGATTTATTTTCTGGCTATTGAACTTTGAAAACTGTTTGGAATTTGACCTGTGCGTTTTGGTGCTATTCGAATTTCACGAATATTTCCGGACTATACGAAGTGACTTGCGATTGTGTGCGGCATTTCCGAATATTTTCGGACTTTAGTGGGACTGATTGAAATTTTTTTCGATTAACGTTGGTCTTTAAAAATTTTTAAATTTTTTTTGTGATACATCGGGACTTAGATTGTTTTTGGTGCGCCGGGACTTAAACCTTTTTTTCTGATACACCGGGACTTAGACTTATTTTTTTTGGGGTACACCGATACCCACTTCGAACTTAAGTGAATAGGTTGGCTAACGATTAACTTACCGGGTTGGACTTAGAACTTAAACGGATTGTGAAAGACATACCAAGTGTGAAATATTGGTGCGTTCTGAATCGGACTTAGTTGAATATAATATGTCGAACATGGATGTGAACCGGTTACTCAGTGATGAACTTACATACGAATTACAACTGAGGGGACATTCGATACCCGGTTCTGTGATGACTAAACGGAGTCTGCTACGACAAGTACTTCAGTCTAATGAACCTCTACTACCCCCAACATCATTGAATCTCGCCTCCGAGATTGAGATCTGTCAAAATAAACTCACCGATTTGGTGGAATCCCTTCAGAACTTCAATCATAATAATGCAGCTAACGAATTTTCGCGAATTCACACCAGATTAAAGGCTGATTCATGCTAGACCGTGTCGGGTCCGGGCCGGGACCCGGACGGGACACGGTAAAAGAATTATATGAGCAATTTCAATTGACCCATCCACACTACACCGGTTGGGACACGTGCCGTGCCCGTGTTTTCAGAGTGGCGACCCGGTTGCAACGGCCCGGAGTCGGTCCCGGCCCGGCTCCGACACGGTCTAGCATGAATCAGCCTTAATACACATTCAAGGCAGGCTGGACTTTATTGTCACTACAGACACAACACAGTTAAAATTGATTGAACAAATGAAGGCGACTACAGATAAGGCGTTGGAGACACTGGAGGGGCTGCGTGGGAGGAGTGATCGTGAACAGCCGCAGACATCCAACCGAGTTCAGAGGTCTCTTTTGGATGTGGAGGTGCCCAGTTCACCTGGGATGTCGCCGATCCAACCGGAGAGGATATCAAGGGTTGAGACATCACTTATCGATTTAGGAGATGGTGTCGATCCTCCTGCAGTAGTCAATGTCCCACGTACCGGTACACCTGTAAGGTATCCAACATTAGAACAGGTCATGAATGAGACAAGGCAGACGTGTAGAGCATTACTGCGACAATTACCAGCGATACCACTCACACAGTCACAGGACTGTGGGACAGCAACACCTGAGGGTCCGACACAAAGTATATGGGTTAATTCCACACGAAGGGTGTCTTTCCCACACTTACCTGCACCATGGATAAATTCTGAAAGGCCAGTTACCATGACACCTGCCAGATCGGAACCGGAGTCTCGATCAACAGTACCAACTGTCCCGGTACACAAATGGAACATTTCCTTTGATGGCACTGGTAGTGTGACCGGATTTCTTGAGGAGGTGGAGAGGCTGGCTGAATCGCGTAAAGTATCCCTGGAACAAGTTTTTGAATCAGTGTATGAATTACTACGAAAGGATGCGAGGGATTGCTTCATTCCCAGGAGAGGTACTTTCGAGGACTGGGAGGATTTTAGCAACCAACTGAAAGAAGCATTTCTGCCAGTTAACTACCCCTGGTAGAATCTGTTGGAGGAAATAAAAAGGCGAACACAGGGCCCTGAAGAAAAGTTGCTTTTATATGTTACCCGGATGCAGAACTTATTCCAGAAACTCACCTATGCAAAACCATCCGAGGTGGAGCAGATCCGGCTTATCCGACCGAGGTTGATCCTGCCCTTACAACAGGCCTTGGCCTTCCAGGAGACCACGACTTATATGATGAACTTCTCCGTAAGGGAAAAGTTTTTGAACTGGTCCAGTGGCAGATCAGCCAGTACACCCGGCCACCCTCCAAACCAGGTTTTGTGGAGGAACCTCACCTGACATGCAGTCCCCGTCAACTGAACCGATATCAAGCAAGTTTTTCTATGGATACCGGAGAACAGGTTCGCCAAACAACTGATCACAGGGAATCAGTCCCGCCGACACCGGCCAACCAGACACGACTTTCTCCGCCGGGGGAAAGCCGTCCGAAGCCACCCAGGTCCAGATAGTCAATAGCCCAGCGACAGGAATCTCACCGTCCGACTTCTGGAGACAGTTACGAAGGTCAATCCAGACCTTCAACACCGCCACCCCGCCGTCAAGCCGAAAATAGCCACGCTGACCGGACCGAGTCACCATCAGGGAGGAGAGTGTCTTTCCAGACACAGTGTTTCCGATGTGGTGGATATGGCTACATGCGTCGAGAATGTCGCAGGCCACCGAAAATCTTCTGTTTTCGATGCCAGAGGCAGAACATTCTCTCACGAGACTGTCCTTGTTCGGGAAACTGAAGGGGAGATTGGAGGAGGAGTCGACCACATCTCCCGGAATCTTGACTCCACTGGCACCGACTACCTGTAATGATAACCGTCCGTTAGTAGAGGTCAGAATAGCCGGCAAACCCTTTCGAGCACTGATAGATACCGGAGCGACCAGGAGTTTCTGCGGTCAGGCCGTATCCGACCAGTGTGAAAGTAAAGGAATCACAGGACAAACAATGCACAACAGTTTCGCAGTAATAGCGAACGGACAAACCACCGTCACACCTAAAATGTACACCACCACCCTCAAAATTTCCGATCACACACTGCCTGATTTGAAATTCTTACTGGTACCAAACTTACCGGTTGACATTATTTTGGGGATGGATGTTCTGTCGAATTTCAAGTTTTCCGTAAATCTCAGTACCGCCGAGTGCTTTCTGGAAGGCCGACTGATCTCGAAACCGATGACTCCCGTCGAAACCACCGCAGAAGTTCACACCGCATAAGAACACCTGTTGGAGCTGACGGAGTCTCAGAAACAGGAGCTGGAGGAATTTCTGAAAGAGGAATTAAAGAAGTTTGAATACCTATATGGTACAACCGACCTGATTGAACATAAGATCAAACTGAAACCGGGCACCGAACCGATCAAATAACGATACCGACCCCTAAACCCGAAAATGCAGGAGATCTTCAATCAGGAAGTAGACCGTATGCTGGCTGAGGGAGTGATTGAACCCTCCAAGTCACCGTGGAGTTCACCGGTGGTGGTATTGGTCGGAAAGAAAGACGGAAAATACCGTTTTTGCATCGACTTCCGTGCCGTCAACCAGGTATCTGTAAGAGATGCATACCCGTTACCGTACATTTCTGGGATTCTGGATGAACTGCGTAATGCCAAGTACGTCTCCGCACTGGATCTGTAACAAGAATACTGGCAGATACCGTTAGCAAAGGAGAGCCGTCCGATTACTGCCTTCACAGTTCCAGGAAGGGGATTGTTCCAGTTAACCGTCATGCCGTTTGGTCTTCACGCTAGTCCAGCCACATTCCAGAGATTCTTAGACACCGTTATTGGCCCAGAAATGGAACCGGAGGCGTTCGCTTACCTGGAAGATATAGTTGTCCTGGGGGAAACTTTCGAGGAGTACCTGGAGAGCTTAAGAGAAGTATTCCGGCGGTTGAGAGAAGCCAATCTTCGTCTCAATCCCGAAAAGTGTGACTTTGTGCGAAAATCCCTAAAATACCTAGGACATGTCGTTACTTCCGAAGGAATTCTGTACCGACCCGGATAAAGTTTCCTCTATCGTAGCATTCCCAGCGGCGAAAACCATCCGTGAATTGCGCCGTTTTCTGGGAGTTGCTAGCTGGTACCGCCGTTTTATAGAGAACTTTTCCGATGTCGTTTCACCGTTAACTCACCTGTTAAAGAAGAAACCACGTTGGAAGTGGGGTGAGGAACAACAAAAAGCGTTCGACCTCCTGAAACAAAAATTGACCGAATCACCGATACTGGCCTGTCCGGATTTCAATCAACCGATCGTCCTGCAAACAGGCGCCAGTGACGTAGGCCTTGGAGGAGCCCTGACCCAAGTTCTGGATGGGGAGGAAAGGGTGGTCGCCTATGTCAGCCGTACCTTGAACACCGCCGAAAGAAATTACTCCGTGTCCGAAAAGGAATGTCTCGCCATCGTTTTCTCTCGAGAAACTGCGACCATACCTGGAAGGATTTCATTTTACCGTAATTTCCGATCACATGAGTCTGAAATGGCTGAATTCCATCAAGTCACCGTCCGGAAGAATTGCTCGATGGGCCGTTTTCCTTCAGCTATTCGACTTTGAAGTGCAATACCGGAAAGGTGCCCTGAACAAAGTCGCCGACAGTCTGTCCCGAAACCCGTTACCGTCTATAGATTCCGTATGCCTGGCCGACGTCGAAGTTCGCTGCAGTTGGTACAACAAAAAGCTCCAAGAGGTAAAAAGAGACCCAGAAGATTTCCCTGACTAAGCCGTTGAAGATGTAAAACTGTATCGTCACTTCTGGGACTCTTCCGACTTTACTGAAGTTGGATCCGGACAACCATGGAAGCTCTGTGTACCCACCGAACAACGACTGGAGGTCCTGAAAGAAAATCACGATTCTGAATTAGCTGGTCACCTGGGAATCTCCAAAACCATCTCTCGGCTAGCCCGGAATTATTACTGGCCAGGGATATTCAGAGATGTCGCAAAATACGTAAGAAACTGCCTATCCTGTCAAAGGTACAAAGTATCACAGCAGAAGACGCCTGGAAAAATGCAACCACATAGAATGACTGATGCACCGTTCCAAGAAGTCTGTATAGTTGTGGTTGTGCCACTTCTCCGTTCCAAGAAGGGAAATTCTTACGTGGTGGTGATGCAGGACCGTTTCACGAAGTGGGTTGAATGCCGCCCGTTGCGGAAAGCCACCGCAAAATCGTTCACTTAGCCCTATATGAATAGGTTATACTTCCATATGGCTGTCCGAAACTGGTGATATCTGACAACGGGGTACAGTATGACAGTAGACTGTTCAAAAACAGTCTCCGAGAGCTAAACATTGCTCACCGTTTCACCCCTCTGTATACACCCCAATGCAACGCCGTAGAACGAGCCAATCGTACGTTGAAGACTATGATAGGTCAGTTCTGTGAAGCCGACCGCCGTACTTGGGATGAGAAATTAGGTGAACTAACTTTCGCCCTGAACACTGCCAAACAAGAATCTACAGGATTCACACCGGCATTTCTGAACTATAGAAGGAAATTAGCAGTTCCAAAGGCAATCTATTCGTCAAACACCCAAGACGACGACACCAAGGAGACAAACAGAAGCCCCGAAGAAAGTAGAGTAAATCTTACTCACCGTACAGAACAAATCCGTCATCTTCAGGAGGCCTATGAGATTGTCAATACCAGGTTGTACCGTGCATTTGAGCAGCAGGCTCACCATTACAACCTCCGTCGAAGAGAAGTTCGTTTTTATGTCGTTGATAGAGTTCTGCGCCGTGCTAATATCCGTTGTAATCCGCCGTTGATAGCTTTGCAGCCGAGTTGGCTCCGAAGTTCTCTGGTCCGTATACCGTTGTGAAAGTAATTTCACCCGTTGTTTATGGCCTGAAAGATGACAGTGGTAAGAAAATCACCAATATTCATATAAAGGATTTAAAACCGTTTCATCCGTCAGATCGTTAGTGAGTATACCGTATATGACCGTTTAGAATATCTACCTAACTTACCATTTGGTCCCGGTCTCATTCGAGGGGTTTCCCGTTTCGTCCGCCAGAGCCCTCCGGCCGTCGGTGGGTGTTGACCGTGTTGAACATAAAATCAGTTTCAGATGTCCGACTTGCAGACAACCGTATCCGGGGCGTGCTGGCGTTGTGGCCTTCCCAGATCGAACTGTCTGACTAGGGGGTCGTCGGCTCGAAGCTGTGACCGTTGTGGCCTGCGGGACACACTGGAGGCCTGTGACTGCATCGAGGGTAGGGAGGATACCCCGTGGCCGCGTCGGATGCTGACGAGCGAAGAGCTCGCACTTCGAGCATGCCCGAGATGCTCCACCGATTTGCAGCACCTCCACTTGGTAAACTAGTTGAATAACCGTTTCACCTTTCCTACCCTCGGCAGGTACCATTTCCACCGTACTCCGTCCTACTCCAGGTGTGCAGTCCGTGGCCCCCATGCCGGGTTGTGAATCCGCACCGTCCGTTCTTCAGTATATCACAAGTTGTCCGGCCCCTAGAGAAAAAAATAATAAATGTTTTTTTACTTAATGAGGATGCGGCACCCGGACCAGCCAGAACCGTGCTGTCTATGAATATTTGTACTAACACTGATTACCGTTATAGGATGGAGAAATACTGTTTAGAGGCCATTCTGGGGGAAGGCGGCTTTGGCCGCGTCTTTAGTGCCAGGGAACGTGGTTAATCACATTTATTTTTTTTTTTTTTGGTGTAGCAGGGGGAAAATCTGCAAATCAGACGAACCACCCTCTCCTGAGGGGGAACAAGTTTGGGGTTTCTCATTCTTCTGAGCTCGAGACCCACTAAAAAACCCTTAACTGCTTCTTGAATTTTGGTTCCGGGCATTTGCCTATAAACCGTTCGTCTCTTAGTCGGTTTTCTTCTCGCACATTATCGTGCTGGGATTTATGTGTTTATCCTTTATTGGATTAACACTTTATTGAATTTTTCAATAAGTTTCTGTTATTTTAATCTCTTTTTAATTTATCTCTTGGTCTCCTTCGGTAAATTCGCATTCTCCTCTTGTCTTCCTCTGGGTCGTAGTCCACTAGTCTCCTGAGTTCTTGATTCGGATGGTTTTTCGCTGTTTCGAATAATTTCTCTGCTTTTCTGTTCATGAATTCCGTTTTGGTTTCCCATTTTAGGTCCCTATAAATCTGTCTATTCCTGACAAACCAAGGTGCATCTATTGCACATCGTAGCAGCTTGTTTTCAGTGGCCTGAATTCTTTTGATGTGGTTCTTTGCCGCGAAGCCCCAGGAAACTGATCCATAAGTCAGTTGAGGCCTAGCAACAGCTTTGATCATCTTCAATTTTGTCTCTTTCGAAATGTGGCTTCTTCTTCCTATTAAAGGGTAGAGTCTATTCATCGCTGCTTTCGTTTTGTCGATTGCTTGTTTGATATGACTTTTCCAAGTAAGTCCTTTGTCAAGTGTTATTCCTAAATATTTGGCTTCATTTTTCCAGTCGATTTCTTCGCCGTCAACTTCCAGTTTCGTTGTGGGTCGCAGTCTTCTCTTCTGTAGTAATATTGCTTGGCTCTTTTGTCCATTGATCTTGATTTTCCACTTTATGCACCAGTCATTTGTTTCGTCAATAGTTTCTTGTAGAACTCGTTCTATTACTTCTGGGTTTCGGTGTCGAGTTGCTATGCCTGTGTCGTCAGCATATAATGTTAGCATGGTTCTTGGATTCTTCGGAATATCGTGAATCACATCTATATAACGATCCTACTTACCAAATATGGTTATGCTCCGGCGAATAGCTTTCGTGTTATGAAATTTTGAAATTTAGGGGAGGACTAATCACCCCCTGGGTCCCTATGCGAGTCGCTGATTTTTCTTGTGGGTAAACACATCGATATATATATTTTTTTTTTTCTTAATCACCTTTGCAGGGTGAGGCTTAGAGCTTGCCGGTTCCTCACAGAACAAGGCAACACTCAATTGCTAGTGAGGAAACTTCTCACAATTCTCGTGGTCCACAAGATCACTTCCTTTTGCGCCTTCTCTATTAGATCTTCGTGCAGTCCAAGTTTGGCTGTGTTCCCAGCCAGGTGCATCTCAACCAGCCCATTCGTGGTAATGACTAGAGGAAGTATGGTTATGTGGGTAAGTCTGTAGAGTTCTTTTAATTCAAATGCCAGATCGTGATATTTAAATATCTTTTCAGCGTACGCTTTTTCAACGTTGTCGTCGGCCGGTACGGTGATGTCAATTATAGTGACTTGGTTTTCCATCTTTTCAAGGACGACAATATCCGGCCGGTTATGCGCTATTGGCCTGTCCGTTATCAGTGGATGGTCCCAATACACCCTCACAGCATCATTCTCCTGAACTTGTTTAGGTAAGTATTCGTGTATTTCTCTTTCTGTTTTTAATAATCCATATTTCAGGGCGATGGCTTGATGGAATACTTTTGCCATGGCATTGTGTCGATCAGTGTATTCCCTGGGAGCGAGCACTGGGCAAGATGATGTGACATGCTGAATTGTTTCTGGTGCCTGAGAGCATTTACGGCATCTGTCGCTGGGAATATTTCTTCCCGTTATGTTTTTCTGGTACGCTCTCGTAGGAACCACCTGATCCTGGATCGCTGCCAGTCTACCCTCCGTTTCTGGAAAGAGGTATCCAGCTTTGAGGTATGAGAGGGATCTTTCTGCATCTATATTTCTGTTTTTTAGGACCGTTGGATATCTTCCGTGGAGTGCCTTGCCATGCCATTCTTCGCATAGTTCCTCGATGGTTGAAGGTTCAGCCAGATGATGTTCAGAAGCCAGGTTCAGCGCCGTAATACCTTGATCTTCCCTGGAGAGAGCTTTATAGAAAGGTAAGTGTTTTGATTTAAAATATTCTCTCATATCCTTGACTGTATTGTGGTGTATGGTTTCGATGTTTAACACATCATCAGAGGATCTTCAACAAACTACCAACAGAACCTACCGAGAGATACTCACTACAACGTGGAATGAGATCAACCCGAACAGGATATCATACCCAAATCTCCTCTCAAACAGAGTCCGATGGATCCTTCAGAATGCGAAATTCTCAAGTGTTGAGCTGGAAAACATCAAAAGAAGCTACAGACCCCACACACCAACACCAACCCAAGACCTCACAGAAACTGAGGAAGTCAATCGAGAAAACCAACATCGACAAAACCCTCAGATAAAAAACACCAACAAAATCTTCAACAGAAATTTGCAATTATACAGCAAAATCTCCCCCCAAGATAGACCTAGTATCCCGAGACTAAGAGGATCTCGAAAAATCTTTGAAAGCGTGGAAAGAACAAACGAAGTCATAAAAATGCATATAAATAACAACTCAACTCTTGAAGATATTGTGGATTTCGTCTACGCCGGAGCCGTCACAGTGTGTGAAGAAAACAACATGGGACACAAAACAAAGAAACCAGAGATGGAAAGACAAAAAGACCCTCCATGGAAAGCCCGCCTGGAAAAGAAAATAAACAATATTAGGAAAAGAATTGGCACACTTCATACTTACCTGAACACCGCTTCACCATCTAGAAAGGTAGTTAAGAGAGCACTCCGAAAAACACATCGATATATATATATATATATATATATATATATATATATAATAATGGTGATTGAAGAAAATACATAATATATAAATATATATATATATATATATATATATATATATATATATATATATATATATATATATATAGCGAATGGCGAACCTCGCTGATTCTGAGAACTGGAGCTACTATTATTAAAACTGCTGACATCGCAATCAGACGAGGTCTATTTCAAGGGGACACACTTAGCCCCTTATGGTTTTGCCTGGCACTGAATCCCCTCAGCATGCTCATCAATAAACAGAAATACGGATACATCCT
This sequence comes from Coccinella septempunctata, assembly GCF_907165205.1. Classification (NCBI taxonomy): domain Eukaryota; kingdom Metazoa; phylum Arthropoda; class Insecta; order Coleoptera; family Coccinellidae; genus Coccinella; species Coccinella septempunctata. The sequence continues at coordinate 13,088,985 of NC_058196.1, forward strand.
AGACAAAAACAGAAAGGTCAAAATAACCCATCAACTATTTATTGATGATCTCAAGTTATATGCGTCCAATGAAGAACAACTTGAAAAAATGTTAGAGATCGTGGCAACATTTAGTGAGACCATAAAAATGGAGATGGGGCTGGACAAGTGCGCAAGGCTAACAGTCAAGAGGGGAAAAATAATTGAGAATAACTCCAATATCTTGAATCCAAATGCCATTCAGAACCTCGGCCGGGATGAAACCTATAAGTATCTAGGTATACAGCAAGCTCTAGAAATTAAAAACGCTGAAATGAAGGAAGCCTTTAGTAAGAAACTTTTTTATCGGGTGAACCAAGTGCTCAAGTCCAAATTAAATTCAAAATCTTTGTTTCTAGCCTTGAACACATGGGCATTGCCCATAATGACGTACACCTTCGGGATACTTACATGGTCGGCTACAGAACTGCAGGCATTGGACACGAAGATCCGCACCATTTTGACGAAATACGGAGTACATCACCCTCACTCATCCGTGGCAAGACTCTATCTCCAAAGACATCTAGGGGGAAGAGGAATGCTTAACCTAGAAACAACACATGACAAATCCGTATTAAAACTAAGGGAATACTTCATGAAGCAGAACTCACCTTTTGTCAGGACCCTTCGTTCAGTCGATGTAGGATGCTCCCCATTGCGGCTATCGGATTCCGACTTCACACAACACACAAAGGCTGGGTTTGTGTGTTTGTCTGCTTCGCCACCTCAGCAGTCCACCTCGAAGCCGTAAGTGATTACACTACCGAATCATTTATCGCTGCGTTCCGTAGGTTTACCGCTCGACGAGGCATCTGTGAAACCTTATACTCAGACTGCGGAACCAACTTCATGGGAGCCGATGCCACTCTCAAGACCATGTTCTCAAAGGCCTCCTCACAAAACCAGGTCATCGCCGAACTCCTCTTGAAAGAAGGTACTAACTGGTGCTTCAACCCACCGGCAGCTCCTCACATGGGAGGAAAATGGGAAGCAGCAGTGAAATCTTTCAAATATCACCTCGCCCGGGCTACCAAGGATCAGCCATTCACCATGGAAGAGCTGATCACACTCCTCACACAGATCGAAGCTATCCTCAATTCTAGACCTCTCGAACCGCTCAGCGATGATCCTGAAGACTGCTCCGCTCTCACACCAGGCCACTTCTTAATAGGTACAGCTCTGAACACCGTACCTGAGCCATCTCTCGAAGACCTCTCGACTTCTCGACTGTCAAGATGGCAGTTAATTCAGCAACGCACCCAGCAGTTCTGGTCCAAATGGTCAACTCAATTTCTACAACGTCAACTGTCCATCTCAAAGTGGCACCATCCAGCCCATGACATAAAGGTTGGGTCACTAGTACTCCTCACCGATGAAAGATTACCTCCATGCAAGTGGCCATTAGGGCGAGTAATGGCTGTGCACCCAGGGACAGACGGCCTTGTTCGTGTCGTCACTCTCAAGACCTCCACGTCCACTCTAACCAGACCGATCTCAAAGTTGGCAATCCTGCCAGTGTCCACTCCAGACGAAGCAAGACAGAATTTCAACCCCTCAAGTCTTCTCGATAACTAACGCTGTTAGTTATGGCGGGCGGAATGTTAAAAATTCAGCCCCTTCTCAACGACGCCACTGGCAGTTCTCAAGGATGTTCCACTCGACAGCATCGACGGCGCAGCCCCCTCTACAAGATGTCAGATGTCCAGTTTCCGCTGAAGCCATTTTTAATTCATTTCTCTTTGTTAGCTCTGTAGTAGTAACGTCTCTTAGCTTTCATAGTGCTTTTCTAACCTCTCATTTTCACGCTCACCTCTTCTAGTTATTAATTTTCAAGTCATCTCGCATCAATCCTGGTGCTAAATTGTTCATCTCTTAAGGTAAAGTACTCTCAGACTGCTCAACATCATACATTACACCATTTTCATGATAATTTCATTATACTGAAATTAGTCCACGTGCAAGAGATTCAGAATCTAGAAATAGATTCCGAATCCTTGTGAGCACTGCTCAATTGAAATGTCTACTCAACTCAAATCGAACTATTGTCCTCTCAAAACTATATATTTTATCATATTTCATAATTTATATAGATTTTCAGACTTCTCTAGATCATCTCACATGAAAATGGGTATGTAGCACCAGGATTGAAACTTCTCAAGTTCATCTTCATAGAATTGATATCTGATTCATTGTCTTCTCGTAATATTCTTTATTATTAGAATCAGTTTTATCATTTTTATAACAACTCTTATGATCACCTCTTATACATATGACTAATTCATTGGTGTTGAGTTTCAGATGAATGAATCCTCATATTCTCCAGGGTGGACCCTGGATGTAGCTGTTATTCTCAGAAAAGGATGTGAACACCTCAACGTTAGTTAAACGATCAATGACATTGCTCGATACACCTCGACCTAGGCTCCACCCTGGAACGTCTGCACGAACGCTCATGTCTACTCACTTGGTATGGTCTACTCTTTATAATATGTACTCTCATTGTTTCTCTTCTATATTCATTCATCGGACTCAACATGCATGTTAGTTTTCTCAGCCTTCAGCACATCTCAAAATCTACGATTAGAGATTTATTCAACTCAGTACTCTCATGACTTCTCTTAATTTATCAATTGTTTCTTCTATTTTTCTGATGAACGTTCTAATCGTGCTTACTTGTAAGCAGTTCGTCTCTGTAAATGCTGAATACATTGATAGATTTTTGCTCTCTTCAAGATCATCTCAATGTAAATGAATTATACTATGTTCTTCTCATATTAATTATGATTGTCCTTTTCATTTAATTAATTATTATCGAACTTCTCATTTAATCAGAATTTATTGCCCTTTTCATATTATTTTTAATATTCTAGTGCTTCTCAAATTCATTAATTCTGTGCTTCTCATTTAACTTGTGCTACTCTTGTTCTGCTCATACTTACATTAACATTATTGATCAACTCAAATTTAATGTATCGATTTCTCGTTGATGATCAGACTTCGACATTGCAGTTTCACCTCGGGCCTATTTCTCTGTACTCTCGCGTCTTCTCTTTAACATTCAATATTCTAACCTTCGCGTTTTCTGATAGAAAAAGGAGGCTCTCGCAATCAATTTCAATTGATTGCCCTATCACTGTGTAACCGTTGTGTTGATATTGAATTTATTGAACTCCTCAACGTCTAAGTCTGACATCAAATGACTTCTCATTTGAACTGCTCTGGACCATCTCTTGTTTTTTAATTGAATATTGTCTCTCTGAGTTTATAGATGTTGTTAATATTAGTTGCTTTTTACTGTATTAGCTTCATGCAGGTGACATATTCATTTTATGGTTGTGAATGATTCTTAATAAATGTTTTTATACCATCTCCAACTCAATTATCTTTTAATACAGTCCACTACTCAATGTTCAAAAATCGAGGGTGTTATGATTTTTAATTAAAGAGTAGTGGACTGTATTAAAAGATAATTGAGTTGGAGATGGTATAAAAACATTTATTAAGAATCATTCACAACCATAAAATGAATATGTCACCTGCATGAAGCTAATACAGTAAAAAGCAACTAATATTAACAACATCTATAAACTCAGAGAGACAATATCCAATTAAAAACAAGAGATGGTCCAGAGCAGTTCAAATGAGAAGTCATTTGATGTCAGACTTAGACGTTGAGGAGTTCAATAAATTCAATATCAACACAACGGTTACACAGTGATAGGGCAATCAATTGAAAATTGATTGCGAGAGCCTCCTTTTTCTATCAGAAAACGCGAAGGTTAAAATAATGAATTTTAAAGAGAAGACGGGAGAGTACAGAGAAATAGGCCCGAGGTGAAACTGCAATGTCTAAGTCTGATCATCAACGAGAAATCGATACATTAAATTTGAGTTGATCAATAATGTTAATGTAAGTATGAGCAGAACAAGAGTAGCACAAGTTAAATGAGAAGCACAGAATTAATGAATTTGAGAAGCACTAGAATATTAAAAATAATATGAAAAGGGCAATAAATTCTAATTAAATGAGAAGTTCGATAATAATTAATTAAATGAAAAGAACAATCATAATTAATATGAGAAGAACATAGTATAATTCATATACATTGAGATGATCTTGAAGAGTGCAAAAATTTATCAATGAATTCAGCATTTACAGAGACGAACTGCTTACAAGTAAGCACGATTAGAACGTTCATCAGAAAAATAGAAGAAACAATTGATAAATTAAGAGAAGTCATGAGAGTACTGAGTTGAATAAATCTCTAATCGTAGATTTTGAGATGTGCTGAAGGCTGAGAAAACTAACATGCATGTTGAGTCCGATGAATGAATATAGAAGAGAAACAATGAGAGTACATATTATAAAGAGTAGACCATACCAAGTGAGTAGACATGAGTGTTCGAGCAGACTTTCCAGGGTGGAGCCTAGGTCGAGGTGTATCGAGCATTATCACTGATCGCTTAACGAAACTTGAGGTGTTCATATCCTGTTCTGAAGAAAACAGCTACATCCAGGGTCCACCCTGGAGAAGATGAGGATTCATTCATCTGAAACTCAACACCATGAATTAGTCATATGTAGATCGAGGTGATCATAAGAGTTGTCTTAAAAATGATTAAACTGATTCTAATAATAAAGAATATTATGAGCCGACAATGAATCAGTAATCAATTTTATTGAGATGGACTTGAGAAGTTTCAATCCTGGTGCTACATACCCATTTTCATGTGAGATGATCTAGAGAAGTCTGAAAATCTATATAAATTATGAAATATAATAAAATATATAGTTCTGAGAAGACAATAGTTCGATTTGAGTTGAGTAGACATTTCAATTGAGCAGTGCTCGCAAGGATTCGGAATCTATTTCTAGATTCTGAATCTCTTGCACGTGGACTAATTTCATTATAATGAAATTATCATGAAAATGGTGTAATGTATGATGTTGAGCAGTCTGAGAGTACTTTACCTTAAGAGATGAACAATTTAGCACCAGGATTGATGCGAGATGACTTGAAAATTAATAACTAGAAGAGGTGAGCGTGAAAATGAGGTGTTAGAAAAGCACTATGAAAGCTAAGAGACGTTACTACTACAGAGCTAACAAAGAGAATGAATTAAAAATGGCTTCAGCGGAAACTGGACATCTGACATCTTGTAGTCGAGTGGAACATCCTTGAGAACTGCCAGTGGCGTCGTTGAGAAGGGGCTGAATTTTTAACATTCCGCCCGCCATAACTAACAGCGTTAGTTATCGAGAAGACTTGAGGGGTTGAAATTCTTTCTTGCTTCGTCTGGAGTGGACACTGGCAGGATTGCCAACTTCGAGATCGGTCTGGTTAGAGTGGACGTGGAGGTCTTGAGAGTGACGACACGAACAAGGCCGTCTGTCCCTGGGTGCACAGCCATTACTCGCCCTAATGGCCACTTGCATGGAGGTAATCTTTCATCGGTGAGTAGTACTAGTGACCGAACCTTTATGTCATGGGCTGGATGGTGCCACTTTGAGATGGACAGTTGACGTTGTAGAAATTGAGTTGACCATTTGGACCAGAACTGCTGGGTGCGTTGCTGAATTAACTGCCATCTTGACAGTCGAGAAGTCGAGAGGTCTTCGAGAGATGGCTCAGGTACGGTGTTCAGAGCGGTACCTATTAAGAAGTGGCCTGGTGTGAGAGCGGAGCAGTCTTCAGGATCATCGCTGAGCGGTTCGAGAGGTCTAGAATTGAGGATGGCTTCGATCTGTGTGAGGAGTGTGATCAGCTCTTCCATGGTGAATGGCTGATCCTTGGTAGCCCGGGCGAGGTGATATTTGAAAGATTTCACTGCTGCTTCCCATTTTCCTCCCATGTGAGGAGCTGCCGGTGGGTTGAAGCACCAGTTAGTACCTTCTTTCAAGAGGAGTTCGGCGATGACCTGGTTTTGTGAGGAGGCCTTTGAGAACATGGTCTTGAGAGTGGCATCGGCTCCCATGAAGTTGGTTCCGCAGTCTGAGTATAAGGTTTCACAGATGCCTCGTCGAGCGGTAAACCTACGGAACGCAGCGATAAATGATTCGGTAGTGTAATCACTTACGGCTTCGAGGTGGACTGCTGAGGTGGCGAAGCAGACAAACACACAAACCCAGCCTTTGTGTGTCTTTGCTCCTCTTCCTTTCCAGGCTTTGAGAGTGAGAGGTCCGGCGTAGTCTACACCAGTGTGGAGAAAGGGACGAGATGGTCTAACGCGTGGTTCTGGTAACTGGCCCATGAGTTGTTGAGCTCTTATACCTCGATGCCGTGCACATGTAACACACTTCAGGATGTGGGATTTCACTGGGGCTCTTCCTCCAATGATCCAATATTGTTGTCGGATGGTGGACAGTGTGAGTTGTGTACCTCCATGGAGAGTTCGTTTGTGAGCAGAATCTATAATCAGAGAAGTCAATTGAGAAGCTCGAGGAATTATTGCAGGATGCTTGCTATCTGGGTCTAAGAGAGCGTTGGTGATTCGTCCTCCTACACGAATGACACCTTCTTGATCGATGAACGCCGTGAGTCTACTGAACACATGTGAGGATGACAGAGCAGTACCATTTTGAAGAGCCTTGAGTTCTTGAGGAAAATACACTTGTTGAGTAGCCTTGATCCAATAGATCCTTGATTTTTCCAAGTCAGTTGAGGTGAGCGGAGTTGTGAAGTTCAGAGTTGAGGAGTGTCTGAGTCGGGCGAGGACTCTTAAACAGAGAGAGGTGATTCTTAACAATTTATTGAGAGAAGAATACCTGTATATAAGATCCCACGAGTAGTCTTGAGTTACGGCCGTGAGGAGGTTCTTGGTGGGTCTTGCTTCAGATTCGGGGTCAATTGTCGTTGCCGGCTGACGATTGGGCCAGGAATCTGGTGACTTGGAAATCCATGGTGGTCCCGTCCACCATAGAGTGCTGTTCAGTAGTTGAGATGACGAGAAGCCACGAGAAGCACTGTCCGCTGGATTTTCCTTGCCGGAAACGTATCTCCATTGTGCACCTGGAGTTAGTTCTTGGATGAGCTCTACCCTGTTTCGAACAAAGTCCTTCCAGCGAGCTGGGTGAGATGTGATCCACGTGAGAGAGACTGTTGAGTCCGTCCACAAAGTCGTTGAGTGTATCTGTGTATCTAAAACACGAAGAGCATAATTAGTTAACTTGGCCAAGATGAGAGATGCTGTGAGTTCGAGGCGTGGGATTGTGAGGCGTTTCAACGGCGTTACTTTTGTTTTTGAGCAGAGCAATGTGACTTTGGATCCTGTGGACGGTGAGCGGACTACGAGATAGAGGACTGCTGCCATGGCAAGTTGAGAAGCATCAGAGAAACCGTGAAGTTCTAAGGTAGCATTTTCTTGGGTGCCTACCCATCGAGGAGCACGTACACTGGCCAGTGATTTGAGATCTTCTCTGATGTTGCACCATCTTTCTGTGAGTTGAGGTGACAGTGGTTCGTCCCATGACAGTTTCTGGAGCCAAAGTTCCTGCAACAACATTTTGGCCCTGATCGTGACAGGGGATACTAAACCAAGTGGATCAAAGAGTTGAGCGATATGAGATAACATAGTACGTTTAGTTACCACAGACCCAGATGAGCTTGAGTTGATCTTGAATGAAAAGTAATCCTCTTGAGGATACCAGAGGAGGCCTAGAAGTTTTGTTGAAGTAGGACAGTCGTCAAATGAGATCGGCGATGGTATCATTTCTTCCTCGGTTACCATCTTGAGCGTACTTGGAGAGTTCGATTGCCACTTTGCTAAGGGGAGGCCGCCCGCCATGCAGAGATTTTTCAGGTCGATAGCGATTTCTGAGAGTTCTTCTTTAGTGTCTGCACCACCATAGATATCATCAACATAGCGACCTTTGGTGAGTGGTGGAATGGCGAGTGGAAACTTGTGACCTTCATCTTCGATGAGTTGGAGGAGGACTCGAATGGCCAAGAAAGGAGCAGCCTTGGTTCCATAGGTGACGGTGGTGAGGTGGTACGTCGCTATCTCATCTTCTGAGTTTCGCCAGAGAATGCATTGGAGATCCCAATCGTCTGGATGCACCATGATCTGTCTGTACATCTTCGTGATGTCTGTGGAAAACACAAATTTAAAGCGACGTACCCAGAACAATACATCAATAACATCTAACTGAAGTTTCGCTCCGGTGTGCATGATGTCGTTCAGTGAGAGGCCTGTTGAGGTGGGACTGGAACCATTGAACACTACTCGCAATTTGGTGGAGGAGCTGTCTGGCTTGAGAATTCCATGATGCGGCAAATAGTATCTGGGATGCGAGATGTCTGAGGGAGCCTTCTTCATGTGCTCGAGTTGTTCATATTCAGTGAGGAAGTCCTTGTAGAGCTGGCAATATTCTTGGTTTCCCTCGAACTTGCGAAATTGTCCTTGGAGGCACCGGAAGGCACGTTGTCTGGAAGATCCCAAAAGATTAGTTGATGATTTTAATGGGAGTCTTACCATGTATCGTCCAGAAGGAAGTCGAGAGTGAGTGGTCTTGAAGTGGTCTTCACATTCCTGCTCGTCAGCAGTGAGGTGACTTACGGAGGTGGACTTGACTTCTTCTTGTTCCCAGAACTTTTCGAGAAGGCTTTGAAGGTCAGGTTCTTGAGTGGCATGGTATTGAGGAGACACACTTGAGCAGACTTCTTGATGAGGGCATATTGGACCTAGGACCAACCATCCAAAGATCGAGAGCTGAGCTGTTGGAGTTGACCCATCTGGCCCTTGTCGGAGTTGAGGAAGAATGATGGAACCATAGACATCAGCACCCAATATGATGTCGATTGGCCTTGAGGTGTAGAACTCTGGATCGGCGAGCTTCAAATTGTCGAGGTGTGGCAAACGTGGTCGTGTGCAACAATTGAAAGATGGTAAATTAGTAAATGGAGATGACAAGATATGAGCATTTATATTCACGGTTTTGTGATTGTGAAGAGATTTCAGTGTGATCAATACTGATCCTCTTGATCTTGAGGTGGCTCCACCAATTCCAACGATGGTGACTTTGGATTGGCTTCGAGGAAGGCTGAGCTGTCTTGAGAAGTCTTCAGAGATGAACGAGAGTTCCGATCCTGAGTCGATGAGAAGTCTTGCTTGGTGCGAGGTGACTGGAGTGAGAACGTGAGCTAGAGCGGTTGAGAGAAAGGTGAGTTGTCTTGGAGAAGTTTTGACGACTGCCCGAAATTTTCAGGCCCTTTTTGAGGTGGCTGGCTTAGCTTCACTGGGCTTAGAAGTAGGCCTAGACGAGGAGGCTTGAGGGGTTCTGGCTGAGGAGGCTTGAGGAGTTCTGGCGGAGGAGACCATGATGATGTGGTCATGGAGTGAGGAGTGATGTCGATCAGAGCACAACCGGCATGTTTGATGAGACCTACATGAGCGGACATTGTGACGGCCAAGACAATTGTAGCACAACTGTCTTCGATGAACAACTTCGTGTCTTTCCGATGGATGACGGCTGTGGTAGCGAGGACAAGTGGCGATGAAGTGTTCGTCACCGCAGTCGTCACAATTATAAGAGGGCAACCCATTGGGGCGAACTGGTCGTTGAGGAGACTTTGCGGCGGTTTTCGCCACAACACGAGGAGGCACCACACCCGAGACGGGCTTTGAGCAGACCTTTGGCGAGGAGATTTTGGATGAGGTGGCAGTGGAGGCGGCAGCGTGCGAGTACGAGGATTTCGGTCTAGAGCTGGGTCTCATAATAGAAACGAGGACTCGTCCGAGACGAACACTGAGGGGTCGAGAAGATCTTACAGCAAAGAGCAGCCAAGAGGAGACGTTTGTCCTCGTATTGAGAAATGAGACTTCCCCAAGCTACGGGAAGTGAGGTGTGCCAGTGAGAGCCAAGCGGTAGATCTACTCCAGAGGAGCCGACTGAAGAGAAGATCTGAGGTAATGCGGAGGCGTTCAGCATTAGAAATTGAGGAGTTGAATTACTTGAGTAGTCGCCAGAGAAAACTGGTAATGAGATGTCTGAGCAGACGAGGACGAAGCAACCGGTTGAGATGGCGTTTGAGGTGGCTCGAGAGACTCCTTGAGATGACGAATGCTTGTGGAGATGAAGGCATGAGCAGGCTTATTAAGAAAGAATTTATCTTACTCGAAGTATTCTTGATCGAGGTGCACAATTTCATGAGAGGGCAGAGAAGACAAATATGATTAGTGAACGATGATGATATTCCAACTCAATTATCCGGCCCGAAGGACCAAATGTTAAAAAATCGAGGGTGTTATGATTTTTAATTAAAGAGTAGTGGACTGTATTAAAAGATAATTGAGTTGGAGATGGTATAAAAACATTTATTAAGAATCATTCACAACCATAAAATGAATATGTCACCTGCATGAAGCTAATACAGTAAAAAGCAACTAATATTAACAACATCTATAAACTCAGAGAGACAATATCCAATTAAAAACAAGAGATGGTCCAGAGCAGTTCAAATGAGAAGTCATTTGATGTCAGACTTAGACGTTGAGGAGTTCAATAAATTCAATATCAACACAACGGTTACACAGTGATAGGGCAATCAATTGAAAATTGATTGCGAGAGCCTCCTTTTTCTATCAGAAAACGCGAAGGTTAAAATAATGAATTTTAAAGAGAAGACGGGAGAGTACAGAGAAATAGGCCCGAGGTGAAACTGCAATGTCTAAGTCTGATCATCAACGAGAAATCGATACATTAAATTTGAGTTGATCAATAATGTTAATGTAAGTATGAGCAGAACAAGAGTAGCACAAGTTAAATGAGAAGCACAGAATTAATGAATTTGAGAAGCACTAGAATATTAAAAATAATATGAAAAGGGCAATAAATTCTAATTAAATGAGAAGTTCGATAATAATTAATTAAATGAAAAGAACAATCATAATTAATATGAGAAGAACATAGTATAATTCATATACATTGAGATGATCTCGAAGAGTGCAAAAATTTATCAATGAATTCAGCATTTACAGAGACGAACTGCTTACAAGTAAGCACGATTAGAACGTTCATCAGAAAAATAGAAGAAACAATTGATAAATTAAGAGAAGTCATGAGAGTACTGAGTTGAATAAATCTCTAATCGTAGATTTTGAGATGTGCTGAAGGCTGAGAAAACTAACATGCATGTTGAGTCCGATGAATGAATATAGAAGAGAAACAATGAGAGTACATATTATAAAGAGTAGACCATACCAAGTGAGTAGACATGAGTGTTCGAGCAGACTTTCCAGGGTGGAGCCTAGGTCGAGGTGTATCGAGCATTATCACTGATCGCTTAACGAAACTTGAGGTGTTCATATCCTGTTCTGAAGAAAACAGCTACATCCAGGGTCCACCCTGGAGAAGATGAGGATTCATTCATCTGAAACTCAACACCATGAATTAGTCATATGTAGATCGAGGTGATCATAAGAGTTGTCTTAAAAATGATTAAACTGATTCTAATAATAAAGAATATTATGAGCCGACAATGAATCAGTAATCAATTTTATTGAGATGGACTTGAGAAGTTTCAATCCTGGTGCTACATACCCATTTTCATGTGAGATGATCTAGAGAAGTCTGAAAATCTATATAAATTATGAAATATAATAAAATATATAGTTCTGAGAAGACAATAGTTCGATTTGAGTTGAGTAGACATTTCAATTGAGCAGTGCTCGCAAGGATTCGGAATCTATTTCTAGATTCTGAATCTCTTGCACGTGGACTAATTTCAGTATAATGAAATTATCATGAAAATGGTGTAATGTATGATGTTGAGCAGTCTGAGAGTACTTTACCTTAAGAGATGAACAATTTAGCACCAGGATTGATGCGAGATGACTTGAAAATTAATAACTAGTTAGAAAAGCACTATGAAAGCTAAGAGACGTTACTACTACAGAGCTAACAAAGAGAATGAATTAAAAATGGCTTCAGCGGAAACTGGACATCTGACATCTTGTAGAGGGGGCTGCGCCGTCGATGCTGTCGAGTGGAACATCCTTGAGAACTGCCAGTGGCGTCGTTGAGAAGGGGCTGAATTCCAAGAGGATCATCTGACCACCTCATGCCGTCTCAAGACGAAGCCTCCTCAATCGACCCTCCGAAAGAGGGACCAAGGACCCGCTCAAGATCACGCCTGGTGACGCCAGGCTTAATGATCAAAATGGCCACTCAATTGAACCGCCTCAAGATCATGAAAGACATCTCGGCTGGGCTCGTTGACGAGCCCAGTGAATGGACCACCTCAAAGTTGGAAAGTCTTCAAGAACGCCTCGACGAACAACATAAAGGGTTCTTGAAAACCCACGCTCATTTTGAGAGCGCATGGCCGGAGTCTCAAATAGAACATCCATACTTCTCGAACGACGTGTTCGTCGAAGAAGAATTCCTGTACGCCTCATCGTCTTCTCGAATCCGTCATCTCAAGGAAGAACTCGAGCCCCCTCAACCGTCATCTCAATCGTCATCTCAACCGACTGCTTCGTCGACGTCCGCTCAGCCACGCCTCCCTGATATACCTCTTCCAGTCTTCTCAGGCGACTACTCCAGTTGGCCAGGATTCAAGGACCTCTTCCAGTCCCTTGTAATCCAGAACACCTCCATATCTGATGTCGAACGCCTCCACTACTTACGATCGTCTCTTCAGTCAACTCCTCTCAAGCTAATTTCTGGCTTAGCCCTCACTGGCGCCTCGTTCCCCATAGCATGGGATAGCCTCCTCTCTCAATATGAGAACAAACGTCTTCTCTTGGCAGCTCTTTGCGATAAGATATTCTCAACGCCTCACTGTTCTCCTCAAAAAAATCCTCGTCTTTATTACAAGACACTCCTCACCAACCTTGTAGAAGCTCTACAAGGTTTGACCGCTCTCGGCCAGTCACTGGATTCATGCGACTTCCTGCTGGTCTATGTCATCACGAAACATCTCGACCGCTCAACTCGCGAAAAGTGGGAATCCCAACTGGGATCCTCCACCGAATCGCCTCCTCTCACCAAACTTATGGACTTCCTCCAGGCCCATACCCGCTCTTTGGAGTGGCTGGAAGAACCTGAAGACTCCTCAAAAACGCCCGCCTCACGACCTAAAACGTCGTACTCGCACGCTGCCGCCTCCACTGCCACCTCATCCAAAGTCTCCTCGTCAAAGGTCTGCTCAAAGCCCGTCTCGGGTGTAGTGCCTCCTCGTGTTGTGGCGAAAACCGCCGCAAAGTCTCCTCAACGACCAGTTCGCCCCAATGGGTTGCCCTCTTATAATTGTGACGACTGCGGTGACGAACACTTCATCGCCACTTGTCCTCGCTACCACAGCCGTCATCCATCGGAAAGACACGAAGTTGTTCATCGAAGACAGTTGTGCTACAATTGTCTTGGCCGTCACAATGTCCGCTCATGTAGGTCTCATCAAACATGCCGGTTGTGCTCTGATCGACATCACTCCTCACTCCATGACCACATCATCATGGTCTCCTCCGCCAGAACTCCTCAAGCCTCCTCAGCCAGAACCCCTCAAGCCTCCTCGTCTAGGCCTACTTCTAAGCCCAGTGAAGCTAAGCCAGCCACCTCAAAAAGGGCCTGAAAATTTCGGGCAGTCGTCAAAACTTCTCCAAGACAACTCACCTTTCTCTCGACCGCTCTAGTTCACGTTCTCACTCCAGTCACCTCGCACCAAGCAAGACTTCTCATCGACTCAGGATCGGAACTCTCGTTCATCTCCGAAGACTTCTCAAGACAGCTCAGCCTTCCTCGAAGCCAATCCAAAATCACCATCGTTGGAATTGGTGGAGCCACCTCAAGATCAAGAGGATCAGTATTGATCACACTGAAATCTCTTCACAATCACAAAACCGTGAATATAAATGCTCATATCTTGTCATCTCCATTTACTAATTTACCATCTTTCAATTGTTGCACACGACCACGTTTGCCACACCTCGACAATTTGAAGCTCGCCGATCCAGAGTTCTACACCTCAAGGCCAATCGACATCATATTGGGTGCTGATGTCTATGGTTCCATCATTCTTCCTCAACTCCGACAAGGGCCAGATGGGTCAACTCCAACAGCTCAGCTCTCGATCTTTGGATGGTTGGTCCTAGGTCCAATATGCCCTCATCAAGAAGTCTGCTCAAGTGTGTCTCCTCAATACCATGCCACTCAAGAACCTGACCTTCAAAGCCTTCTCGAAAAGTTCTGGGAACAAGAAGAAGTCAAGTCCACCTCCGTAAGTCACCTCACTGCTGACGAGCAGGAATGTGAAGACCACTTCAAGACCACTCACTCTCGACTTCCTTCTGGACGATACATGGTAAGACTCCCATTAAAATCATCATCTAATCTTTTGGGATCTTCCAGACAACGTGCCTTCCGGTGCCTCCAAGGACAATTTCGCAAGTTCGAGGGAAACCAAGAATATTGCCAGCTCTACAAGGACTTCCTCACTGAATATGAACAACTCGAGCACATGAAGAAGGCTCCCTCAGACATCTCGCATCCCAGATACTATTTGCCGCATCATGGAATTCTCAAGCCAGACAGCTCCTCCACCAAATTGCGAGTAGTGTTCAATGGTTCCAGTCCCACCTCAACAGGCCTCTCACTGAACGACATCATGCACACCGGAGCGAAACTTCAGTTAGATGTTATTGATGTATTGTTCTGGGTACGTCGCTTTAAATTTGTGTTTTCCACAGACATCACGAAGATGTACAGACAGATCATGGTGCATCCAGACGATTGGGATCTCCAATGCATTCTCTGGCGAAACTCAGAAGATGAGATAGCGACGTACCACCTCACCACCGTCACCTATGGAACCAAGGCTGCTCCTTTCTTGGCCATTCGAGTCCTCCTCCAACTCATCGAAGATGAAGGTCACAACTTTCCACTCGCCATTCCACCACTCACCAAAGGTCGCTATGTTGATGATATCTATGGTGGTGCAGACACGAAAGAAGAACTCTCAGAAATCGCTATCGACCTGAAAAATCTCTGCATGGCGGGCGGCCTCCCCTTAGCAAAGTGGCAATCGAACTCTCCAAGTACGCTCAAGATGGTAACCGAGGAAGAAATGATACCATCGCCGATCTCATTTGACGACTGTCCTACTTCAACGAAACTTCTAGGCCTCCTCTGGTATCCTCAAGAGGATTACTTCTCGTTCAAGATCAACTCAAGCTCATCTGGGTCTGTGGTAACTAAACGTACTATGTTATCTCATATCGCTCAACTCTTTGATCCACTTGGTTTAGTATCCCCTGTCACGATCAGGGCCAAAATGTTGTTGCAGGAACTTTGGCTCCAGAAACTGTCATGGGACGAACCACTGTCACCTCAACTCACAGAAAGATGGTGCAACATCAGAGAAGATCTCAAATCACTGGCCAGTGTACGTGCTCCTCGATGGGTAGGCACCCAAGAAAATGCTACCTTAGAACTTCACGGTTTCTCTGATGCTTCTCAACTTGCCATGGCAGCAGTCCTCTATCTCGTAGTCCGCTCACCGTCCACAGGATCCAAAGTCACATTGCTCTGCTCGAAAACAAAAGTAACGCCGTTGAAACGCCTCACAATCCCACGCCTCGAACTCACAGCATCTCTCATCTTGGCCAAGTTAACTAATTATGCTCATCGTGTTTTAGATACACAGATACACTCAACGACTTTGTGGACGGACTCAACAGTCTCTCTCACGTGGATCACATCTCACCCCGCTCGCTGGAAGGACTTTGTTCGAAACAGGGTAGAGCTCATCCAAGAACTAACTCCAGGTGCACAATGGAGATACGTTTCCGGCAAGGAAAATCCAGCGGACTGTGCTTCTCGCGGCTTCTCGTCATCTCAACTACTGAACAGCACTCTATGGTGGACGGGACCACCATGGATTTCCAAGTCACCAGATTCCTGGCCCAATCGTCAGCCGGCAACGACAATTGACCCCGAATCTGAAGCAAGACCCACCAAGAACCTCCTCACGGCCGTAACTCAAGACTACTCGTGGGATCTTATATACAGGTATTCTTCTCTCAATAAACTGTTAAGAATCACCTCTCTCTGTTTAAGAGTCCTCGCCCGACTCAGACACTCCTCAACTCTGAACTTCACAACTCCGCTCACCTCAACTGACTTGGAAAAATCAAGGATCTATTGGATCAAGGCTACTCAACAAGTGTATTTTCCTCAAGAACTCAAGGCTCTTCAAAATGGTACTGCTCTGTCATCCTCACATGTGTTCAGTAGACTCACGGCGTTCATCGATCAAGAAGGTGTCATTCGTGTAGGAGGACGAATCACCAACGCTCTCTTGGACCCAGATAGCAAGCATCCTGCAATAATTCCTCGAGCTTCTCAATTGACTTCTCTGATTATAGATTCTGCTCACAAACGAACTCTCCATGGAGGTACACAACTCACACTGTCCACCATCCGACAACAATATTGGATCATTGGAGGAAGAGCCCCAGTGAAATCCCACATCCTGAAGTGTGTTACATGTGCACGGCATCGAGGTATAAGAGCTCAACAACTCATGGGCCAGTTACCAGAACCACGCGTTAGACCATCTCGTCCCTTTCTCCACACTGGTGTAGACTACGCCGGACCTCTCACTCTCAAAGCCTGGAAAGGAAGAGGAGCAAAGACACACAAAGGCTGGGTTTGTGTGTTTGTCTGCTTCGCCACCTCAGCAGTCCACCTCGAAGCCGTAAGTGATTACACTACCGAATCATTTATCGCTGCGTTCCGTAGGTTTACCGCTCGACGAGGCATCTGTGAAACCTTATACTCAGACTGCGGAACCAACTTCATGGGAGCCGATGCCACTCTCAAGACCATGTTCTCAAAGGCCTCCTCACAAAACCAGGTCATCGCCGAACTCCTCTTGAAAGAAGGTACTAACTGGTGCTTCAACCCACCGGCAGCTCCTCACATGGGAGGAAAATGGGAAGCAGCAGTGAAATCTTTCAAATATCACCTCGCCCGGGCTACCAAGGATCAGCCATTCACCATGGAAGAGCTGATCACACTCCTCACACAGATCGAAGCTATCCTCAATTCTAGACCTCTCGAACCGCTCAGCGATGATCCTGAAGACTGCTCCGCTCTCACACCAGGCCACTTCTTAATAGGTACAGCTCTGAACACCGTACCTGAGCCATCTCCCGAAGACCTCTCGACTTCTCGACTGTCAAGATGGCAGTTAATTCAGCAACGCACCCAGCAGTTCTGGTCCAAATGGTCAACTCAATTTCTACAACGTCAACTGTCCATCTCAAAGTGGCACCATCCAGCCCATGACATAAAGGTTGGGTCACTAGTACTCCTCACCGATGAAAGATTACCTCCATGCAAGTGGCCATTAGGGCGAGTAATGGCTGTGCACCCAGGGACAGACGGCCTTGTTCGTGTCGTCACTCTCAAGACCTCCACGTCCACTCTAACCAGACCGATCTCAAAGTTGGCAATCCTGCCAGTGTCCACTCCAGACGAAGCAAGACAGAATTTCAACCCCTCAAGTCTTCTCGATAACTAACGCTGTTAGTTATGGCGGGCGGAATGTTAAAAATTCAGCCCCTTCTCAACGACGCCACTGGCAGTTCTCAAGGATGTTCCACTCGACAGCATCGACGGCGCAGCCCCCTCTACAAGATGTCAGATGTCCAGTTTCCGCTGAAGCCATTTTTAATTCATTCTCTTTGTTAGCTCTGTAGTAGTAACGTCTCTTAGCTTTCATAGTGCTTTTCTAACCTCTCATTTTCACGCTCACCTCTTCTAGTTATTAATTTTCAAGTCATCTCGCATCAATCCTGGTGCTAAATTGTTCATCTCTTAAGGTAAAGTACTCTCAGACTGCTCAACATCATACATTACACCATTTTCATGATAATTTCATTATACTGAAATTAGTCCACGTGCAAGAGATTCAGAATCTAGAAATAGATTCCGAATCCTTGTGAGCACTGCTCAATTGAAATGTCTACTCAACTCAAATCGAACTATTGTCCTCTCAAAACTATATATTTTATCATATTTCATAATTTATATAGATTTTCAGACTTCTCTAGATCATCTCACATGAAAATGGGTATGTAGCACCAGGATTGAAACTTCTCAAGTTCATCTTCATAGAATTGATATCTGATTCATTGTCTTCTCGTAATATTCTTTATTATTAGAATCAGTTTTATCATTTTTATAACAACTCTTATGATCACCTCTTATACATATGACTAATTCATTGGTGTTGAGTTTCAGATGAATGAATCCTCATATTCTCCAGGGTGGACCCTGGATGTAGCTGTTATTCTCAGAAAAGGATGTGAACACCTCAACGTTAGTTAAACGATCAATGACATTGCTCGATACACCTCGACCTAGGCTCCACCCTGGAACGTCTGCACGAACGCTCATGTCTACTCACTTGGTATGGTCTACTCTTTATAATATGTACTCTCATTGTTTCTCTTCTATATTCATTCATCGGACTCAACATGCATGTTAGTTTTCTCAGCCTTCAGCACATCTCAAAATCTACGATTAGAGATTTATTCAACTCAGTACTCTCATGACTTCTCTTAATTTATCAATTGTTTCTTCTATTTTTCTGATGAACGTTCTAATCGTGCTTACTTGTAAGCAGTTCGTCTCTGTAAATGCTGAATACATTGATAGATTTTTGCTCTCTTCAAGATCATCTCAATGTATATGAATTATACTATGTTCTTCTCATATTAATTATGATTGTCCTTTTCATTTAATTAATTATTATCGAACTTCTCATTTAATCAGAATTTATTGCCCTTTTCATATTATTTTTAATATTCTAGTGCTTCTCAAATTCATTAATTCTGTGCTTCTCATTTAACTTGTGCTACTCTTGTTCTGCTCATACTTACATTAACATTATTGATCAACTCAAATTTAATGTATCGATTTCTCGTTGATGATCAGACTTCGACATTGCAGTTTCACCTCGGGCCTATTTCTCTGTACTCTCGCGTCTTCTCTTTAACATTCAATATTCTAACCTTCGCGTTTTCTGATAGAAAAAGGAGGCTCTCGCAATCAATTTCAATTGATTGCCCTATCACTGTGTAACCGTTGTGTTGATATTGAATTTATTGAACTCCTCAACGTCTAAGTCTGACATCAAATGACTTCTCATTTGAACTGCTCTGGACCATCTCTTGTTTTTTAATTGAATATTGTCTCTCTGAGTTTATAGATGTTGTTAATATTAGTTGCTTTTTACTGTATTAGCTTCATGCAGGTGACATATTCATTTTATGGTTGTGAATGATTCTTAATAAATGTTTTTATACCATCTCCAACTCAATTATCTTTTAATACAGTCCACTACTCTTTAATTAAAAATCATAACACCCTCGATTTTTTAACAACCCAAAATTTTGGGTTTAGTATCCCCTGTCACGATCAGGGCCAAAATGTTGTTGCAGGAACTTTGGCTCCAGAAACTGTCATGGGACGAACCACTGTCACCTCAACTCACAGAAAGATGGTGCAACATCAGAGAAGATCTCAAATCACTGGCCAGTGTACGTGCTCCTCGATGGGTAGGCACCCAAGAAAATGCTACCTTAGAACTTCACGGTTTCTCTGATGCTTCTCAACTTGCCATGGCAGCAGTCCTCTATCTCGTAGTCCGCTCACCGTCCACAGGATCCAAAGTCACATTGCTCTGCTCGAAAACAAAAGTAACGCCGTTGAAACGCCTCACAATCCCACGCCTCGAACTCACAGCATCTCTCATCTTGGCCAAGTTAACTAATTATGCTCATCGTGTTTTAGATACACAGATACACTCAACGACTTTGTGGACGGACTCAACAGTCTCTCTCACGTGGATCACATCTCACCCCGCTCGCTGGAAGGACTTTGTTCGAAACAGGGTAGAGCTCATCCAAGAACTAACTCCAGGTGCACAATGGAGATACGTTTCCGGCAAGGAAAATCCAGCGGACTGTGCTTCTCGCGGCTTCTCGTCATCTCAACTACTGAACAGCACTCTATGGTGGACGGGACCACCATGGATTTCCAAGTCACCAGATTCCTGGCCCAATCGTCAGCCGGCAACGACAATTGACCCCGAATCTGAAGCAAGACCCACCAAGAACCTCCTCACGGCCGTAACTCAAGACTACTCGTGGGATCTTATATACAGGTATTCTTCTCTCAATAAACTGTTAAGAATCACCTCTCTCTGTTTAAGAGTCCTCGCCCGACTCAGACACTCCTCAACTCTGAACTTCACAACTCCGCTCACCTCAACTGACTTGGAAAAATCAAGGATCTATTGGATCAAGGCTACTCAACAAGTGTATTTTCCTCAAGAACTCAAGGCTCTTCAAAATGGTACTGCTCTGTCATCCTCACATGTGTTCAGTAGACTCACGGCGTTCATCGATCATGAAGGTGTCATTCGTGTAGGAGGACGAATCACCAACGCTCTCTTAGACCCAGATAGCAAGCATCCTGCAATAATTCCTCGAGCTTCTCAATTGACTTCTCTGATTATAGATTCTGCTCACAAACGAACTCTCCATGGAGGTACACAACTCACACTGTCCACCATCCGACAACAATATTGGATCATTGGAGGAAGAGCCCCAGTGAAATCCCACATCCTGAAGTGTGTTACATGTGCACGGCATCGAGGTATAAGAGCTCAACAACTCATGGGCCAGTTACCAGAACCACGCGTTAGACCATCTCGCCCCTTTCTCCACACTGGTGTAGACTACGCCGGACCTCTCACTCTCAAAGCCTGGAAAGGAAGAGGAGCAAAGACACACAAAGGCTGGGTTTGTGTGTTTGTCTGCTTCGCCACCTCAGCAGTCCACCTCGAAGCCGTAAGTGATTACACTACTGAATCATTTATTGCTGCGTTCCGTAGATTCACCGCTCGACGAGGCATCTGTGAAACCTTATACTCAGACTGCGGAACCAACTTCATGGGAGCCGATGCCACTCTCAAGACCATGTTCTCAAAGGCCTCCTCACAAAACCAGGTCATCGCCGAACTCCTCTTGAAAGAAGGTACAAACTGGTGCTTCAACCCACCGGCAGCTCCTCACATGGGAGGAAAATGGGAAGCAGCAGTGAAATCTTTCAAATATCACCTCGCCCGGGCTACCAAGGATCAGCCATTCACCATGGAAGAGCTGATCACACTCCTCACACAGATCGAAGCCATCCTCAATTCAAGACCTCTCGAACCGCTCAGCGATGATCCTGAAGACTGCTCCGCTCTCACACCAGGCCACTTCTTAATAGGTACAGCTCTGAACACCGTACCTGAGCCATCTCTCGAAGACCTCTCGACTTCTCGACTGTCAAGATGGCAGTTAATTCAGCAACGCACCCAGCAGTTCTGGTCCAAATGGTCAACTCAATTTCTACAACGTCAACTCTCCATCTCAAAGTGGCACCATCCAGCCCATGACATAAAGGTTGGGTCACTAGTACTACTCACCGATGAAAGATTACCTCCATGCAAGTGGCCATTAGGGCGAGTAATGGCTGTGCACCCAGGGACAGACGGCCTTGTTCGTGTCGTCACTCTCAAGACCTCCACGTCCACTCTAACCAGACCGATCTCGAAGTTGGCAATCCTGCCAGTGTCCACTCCAGACGAAGCAAGAAAGAATTTCAACCCCTCAAGTCTTCTCGATAACTAACGCTGTTAGTTATGGCGGGCGGAATGTTAAAAATTCAGCCCCTTCTCAACGACGCCACTGGCAGTTCTCAAGGATGTTCCACTCGACAGCATCGACGGCGCAGCCCCCTCTACAAGATGTCAGATGTCCAGTTTCCGCTGAAGCCATTTTTAATTCATTCTCTTTGTTAGCTCTGTAGTAGTAACGTCTCTTAGCTTTCATAGTGCTTTTCTAACCTCTCATTTTCACGCTCACCTCTTCTAGTTATTAATTTTCAAGTCATCTCGCATCAATCCTGGTGCTAAATTGTTCATCTCTTAAGGTAAAGTACTCTCAGGCTGCTCAACATCATACATTACACCATTTTCATGATAATTTCATTATACTGAAATTAGTCCACGTGCAAGAGATTCAGAATCTAGAAATAGATTCCGAATCCTTGCGAGCACTGCTCAATTGAAATGTCTTCTCAACTCAAATCGAACTATTGTCCTCTCAAAACTATATATTTTATCATATTTCATAATTTATATAGATTTTCAGACTTCTCTAGATCATCTCACATGAAAATGGGTATGTAGCACCAGGATTGAAACTTCTCAAGTTCATCTTCATAGAATTGATATCTGATTCATTGTCTTCTCGTAATGTTCTTTATTGTTGGAATCAGTTTTATCATTTTTGTGGCAACTCGTATGATCGCCTCTTGTACCTATGACTGGTTCATGGTGTTGAGTTTCAGATGAATGAATCCTCATAATCTCCAGGGTGGACCCTGGACGTGGCTGTTTTCCTCAGAGGGGGATGTGAACGCCTCAACGTTGGTTAAACGATCGATGACGTTGCTCGATGCACCTCGACCTAGGCTCCACCCTGGAAAGTCTGCACGAACACTCATGTCTACTCACTTGGTATGGTCTACTCTCTATAATATGTACTCTCATTGTTTCTCTTCTATATTCATTCATCGGACTCAACATGCATGTTAGTTTTCTCAGCCTTCAGCACATCTCAAAATCTACGATTAGAGATTTATTCAACTCAGTACTCTCATGACTTCTCTTAATTTATCAATTGTTTCTTCTATTTTTCTGATGAACGTTCTAATCGTGCTTACTTGTAAGCAGTTCGTCTCTGTAAATGCTGAATACATTGATAGATTTTTGCTCTCTTCAAGATCATCTCAATGTATATGAATTATACTTTGTTCTTCTCATATTAATTATGATTGTCCTTTTCATTTAATGAATTATTATCGAACTTCTCATTTAATTAGAATTTATTGCCCTTTTCATATTATTTTTAATATTCTAGTGCTTCTCAAATTCAGTAACTCTGTGCTTCTCATTTAACTTGTGCTACTCTTGTTCTGCTCATACTTACATTAACATTATTGATCTACTCAAATTTAATGTATCGATTTCTCGTTGATGATCAGACTTAGACATTGCAGTTTCACCTCGGGCCTATTTCTCTGTACTCTCGCGTCTTCTCTTTAAAATTCAATATTCTAACCTTCGCGTTTTCTGATAGAAAAAGGAGGCTCTCGCAATCAATTTTCAATTGATTGCCCTATCACTGTGTAACCGTTGTGTTGATATTGAATTTATTGAACTCCTCAACGTCTAAGTCTGACATCAAGTGACTTCTCATTTGAACTGCTCTGGACCATCTCTTGTTTTTAATTGGATATTGTCTCTCTGAGTTTATAGATGTTGTTAATATTAGTTGCTTTTTACTGTATTAGCTTCATGCAGGTGACATATTCATTTTATGGTTGTGAATGATTCTTAATAAATGTTTTTATACCATCTCCAACTCAATTATCTTTTAATACAGTCCACTACTCTTTAATTAAAAATCATAACACCCTCGATTTTTTAACATTTGGTGCCTTGGTTCCATAGGTGACGGTGGTGAGGTGGTACGTCGCTATCTCATCTTCTGAGTTTCGCCAGAGTATGCATTGGAGATCCCAATCGTCCGGATGCACCATGATCTGTCTGTACATCTTCGTGATGTCTGTGGAAAACACAAATTTAAAGCGACGTACCCAGAACAATACATCAATAACATCTAACTGAAGTTTCGCTCCTGTCCACAGGATCCAAAGTCACATTGCTCTGCTCGAAAACAAAAGTAACGCCTTTGAAACGCCTCACAATCCCGCGACTTGAACTCACAGCATCTCTCATCCTGGCCAGGTTAACTAATTATGCTCATCGTGTTTTAGATACACAGATACACTCAACGACTTTGTGGACGGACTCAACAGTCTCTCTCACGTGGATCACATCTCACTCAGCTCGCTGGAAGGACTTTGTTCGAAACAGGGTAGAGCTCATCCAAGACCTAACTCCAACTGCGCAATGGAGATACGTTTCCGGCAAGGAAAATCCAGCGGACAGTGCTTCTCGTGGCTTCTCGTCATCTCAACTACTGAACAGCACTCTATGGTGGACGGGACCACCATGGATTTCCAAGTCACCAGATTCCTGGCCCAATCGTCAGCCGGCAACGACAATTGACCCCGAATCTGAAGCAAGACCCACCAAGAACCTCCTCACGGCCGTAACTCAAGACTACTCGTGGGATCTTATATACAGGTATTCTTCTCTCAATAAACTGTTAAGAATCACCTCTCTCTGTTTAAGAGTCCTCGCCCGACTCAGACACTCCTCAACTCTGAACTTCTCAACTCCGCTCACCTCAACTGACTTGGAAAAATCAAGGATCTATTGGATCAAGGCTACTCAACAAGTGTATTTTCCTCAAGAACTCAAGGCTCTTCAAAATGGTACTGCTCTGTCATCCTCACATGTGTTCAGTAGACTCACGGCGTTCATCGACCATGAAGGTGTCATTCGTGTAGGCGGACGAATCACCAACGCTCTATTAGACCCAGATAGCAAGCATCCTGCAATAATTCCTCGAGCTTCTCAATTGACTTCTCTGATTATAGATTCTGCTCACAAACGAACACTCCATGGAGGTACACAACTCACACTGTCCACCATCCGACAACAATATTGGATCATTGGAAGAAGAGCCCCAGTGAAATCCCACATCCTGAAGTGTGTTATATGTGCAAGGCAACGAGGTATAAGAGCTCAACAACTCATGGGACAATTACCAGAACAACGTCTCAGACCATCTCGTCCCTTTCTCATCACTGACGAGCGATTACCTCCTTGTAAGTGGCCATTAGGGCGAGTAATGACCATGCACCCAGGGTCCCCTCAAGACCTCCACGTCCACTCTAACTAGACCGATCTCGAAGTTTGCAATTCTGCCAGTCTCCTCTCCAGAAGCAACCAAGAAGGAATTTCAACCTCTCTAGTCATCTCGATAACTAACGCTGTTAGTTATGGCGGGCGGAATGTTAAAAATTGAGCGAAGCCCTCCTCCGACCTCTCTCTAGTCTACGCTCCTGACCAGCTCCGGTGGCCGCGTATGGTACTCCGATTCGGCGGTGCGCTGGTTGAACGACGCAGCGGCCCCACTTTCAGTGTTTTTCAGGAGTGAAAAACCACACATTTACATATTTTTCTTAAGATTCTCTTTGTTAGCTCCGTTGAATTGACTTCGCGCTGCTATCAATGTGATTTTGTAACACCTCATTTTAAGTTCACCTCTTTCAGTTGTTCTCAATTTTTAAGTCTTCTCGCACAATCCTGGTGCTAAATTGTTCTTCTCATAAGGTAACGTACTCTCAGACTGCTCAAAATTATAAATTACACCATTTTCATGACCATTTCACTCTGAAGAAATTAAGTCCACGTGCAAGAGATTCAGAATCTAGAAATAGATTCCGAATCCTTACGAGCACTGCTCAACTCAACTCAACTCGAACCATTGTCGTCTCAGACCTATATATTTTATTATATTTCATAATTTATATAGATTTTCAGACTTCTCTAGATCTTCTCACATGAAAATGGGTATGTAGCACCAGGATTGAAACTTCTCAAGTCCATCTCAATAAAATTGATTACTGATTCATTGTCGGCTCATAATATTCTTTATTATTAGAATCAGTTTAATCATTTTTAAGACAACTCTTATGATCACCTCGATGTACATATGACTAATTCATGGTGTTGAGTTTCAGATGAATGAATCCTCATCTTCTCCAGGGTGGACCCTGGATGTAGCTGTTTTCTTCAGAACAGGATATGAACACCTCAAGTTTCGTTAAGCGATCAGTGATAATGCTCGATACACCTCGACCTAGGCTCCACCCTGGAAAGTCTGCTCGAACACTCATGTCTACTCACTTGGTATGGTCTACTCTTTATAATATGTACTCTCATTGTTTCTCTTCTATATTCATTCATCGGACTCAACATGCATGTTAGTTTTCTCAGCCTTCAGCACATCTCGAAATCTACGATTAGAGATTTATTCAACTCAGTACTCTCATGACTTCTCTTAATTTATCAATTGTTTCTTCTATTTTTCTGATGAACGTTCTAATCGTGCTTACTTGTAAGCAGTTCGTCTCTGTAAATGCTGAATTCATTGATAAATTTTTGCACTCTTCAAGATCATCTCAATGTATATGAATTATACTATGTTCTTCTCATATTAATTATGATTGTTCTTTTCATTTAATTAATTATTATCGAACTTCTCATTTAATTAGAATTTATTGCCCTTTTCATATTATTTTTAATATTCTAGTGCTTCTCAAATTCATTAACTTGTGCTACTCTTGTTCTGCTCATACTTACATTAACATTATTGATCAACTCAAATTTAATGTATCGATTTCTCGTTGATGATCAGACTTAGACATTGCAGTTTCACCTCGGGCCTATTTCTCTGTACTCTCGCGTCTTCTCTTTAAAATTCAGTATTCTAACCTTCGCGTTTTCTGATAGAAAAAGGAGGCTCTCGCAATCAATTTTCAATTGATTGCCCTATCACTGTGTAACCGTTGTGTTGATATTGAATTTATTGAACTCCTCAACGTCTAAGTCTGACATCAAGTGACTTCTCATTTGAACTTCTCTGGACTATCTCTTGTTTTTAATTGGATATTGTCTCTCTGAGTTTATAGATGTGGTTAATATTAGTTGCTTTTTACTGTATTAGCTTCATGCAGGTGACATATTCATTTTATGATTGTGAACGATACTCAATAAATGTTTTTATACCATCTCCAACTCAATTATCTTTTCATACAGTCCACTACTCTTTAATTAAAAATCATAACACCCTCGATTTTTTAACATTTGGTCCTTCGAGCCGGTTAAAAAATCGTGGGTGTTATGATTTTTTTAATTAAAGAGTAGTGGACTGTATTAAAAGATAATTGAGTTGGAGATGGTATAAAAACATTTATTAAGAATCATTCACAACCATAAAATGAATATGTCACCTGCATGAAGCTAATACAGTAAAACGCAACTAATATTAACAACATCTATAAACTCAGAGAGACAATATCCAATTAAAAACAAGAGATGGTCCAGAGCAGTTCAAATGAGAAGTCATTTGATGTCAGACTTAGACGTTGAGGAGTTCAATAAATTCAATATCAACACAACGGTTACACAGTGATAGGGCAATCAATTGAAAATTGATTGCGAGAGCCTCCTTTTTCTATCAGAAAACGCGAAGGTTAGAATACTGAATTTTAAAGAGAAGACGCGAGAGTACAGAGAAATAGGCCCGAGGTGAAACAGCAATGTCTAAGTCTGATCATCAACGAGAAATCGATACATCAAATTTGAGTTGATCAATAATGTTAATGTAAGTATGAGCAGAACAAGAGTAGCACAAGTTAAATGAGAAGCACAGAATTAAAGAATTTGAGAAGCACTAGAATATTAAAAATAATATGAAAAGCGCAATAAATTCTAATTAAATGAGAAGTTCGATAATAATTAATTAAATGAAAAGGACAATCATAATTAATATGAGAAGAACATAGTATAATTCATATACATTGAGATGATCTTGAAGAGTGCAAAAATTTATCAATGAATTCAGCATTTACAGAGACGAACTGCTTACAAGTAAGCACGATTAGAACGTTCATCAGAAAAATAGAAGAAACAATTGATAAATTAAGAGAAGTCATGAGAGTACTGAGTTGAATAAATCTCTAATCGTAGATTTTGAGATGTGCTGAAGGCTGAGAAAACTAACATGCATGTTGAGTCCGTTGAATGAATATAGAAGAGAAACAATGAGAGTACATATTATAAAGAGTAGACCATACCAAGTGAGTAGACATGAGTGTTCGAGATGACTTTCCAGGGTGGAGCCTAGGTCGAGGTGTATCGAGCATTATCATTGATCGCTTAACGAAACTTGAGGTGTTCACATCCTTTTCTGAGAATAACAGCTACATCCAGGGTCCACCCTGGAGAATATGAGGATTCATTCATCTGAAACTCAACATCAATGAATTAGTCATATGTATAACGAGGTGATCATAAGAGTTGTTTTAAAAATGATAAAACTGATTCTAATAATAAAGAATATTACGAGAAGACAATGAATCAGATATCAATTCTATGAAGATGAACTTGAGAAGTTTCAATCCTGGTGCTACATACCCATTTTCATGTGAGATGATCTAGAGAAGTCTGAAAATCTATATAAATTATGAAATATGATAAAATATATAGTTTTGAGAGGACAATAGTTCGATTTGAGTTGAGTAGACATTTCAATTGAGCAGTGCTCGCAAGGATTCGGAATCTATTTCTAGATTCTGAATCTCTTGCACGTGGACTAATTTCAGTATAATGAAATTATCATGAAAATGGTGTAATGTATGATGTTGAGCAGTCTGAGAGTACTTTACCTTAAGAGATGAACAATTTAGCACCAGGATTGATGCGAGATGACTTGAAAATTAATAACTAGAAGAGGTGAGCGTGAAAATGAGAGGTTAGAAAAGCACTATGAAAGCTAAGAGACGTTACTACTACAGAGCTAACAAAGAGAATCTTAAGAAAAAATGTGTAAATGTGTGGTTTTTCACTCCTGAAAAACACTGAAAGTGGGGCCGCTGCGTCGTTCAACCAGCGCACCGCCGAATCGGAGTACCATACGCGGCCACCGGAGCTGGTCAGGAGCGTAGACTAGAGAGAGGTCGGAGGAGGGCTTCGCTCAATTTTTAACATTCCGCCCGCCATAACTAACAGCGTTAGTTATCGAGATGACTAGAGAGGTTGAAATTCCTTCTTGGTTGCTTCTGGAGAGGAGACTGGCAGAATTGCTAACTTCGAGATCGGTCTAGTTAGAGTGGACGTGGAGGTCTTGAGGGGACCCTGGGTGCATGGTCATTACTCGCCCTAATGGCCACTTACAAGGAGGTAATCGCTCGTTAGTGATGAGAAAGGGACGAGATGGTCTGAGACGTTGTTCTGGTAATTGTCCCATGAGTTGTTGAGCTCTTATACCTCGATGCCGTGCACATGTAACACACTTCAGGATGTGGGATTTCACTGGGGCTCTTCCTCCAATGATCCAATATTGTTGTCGGATGGTGGACAGTGTGAGTTGTGTACCTCCATGGAGAGTTCGTTTGTGAGCAGAATCTATAATCAGAGAAGTCAATTGAGAAGCTCGAGGAATTATTGCAGGATGCTTGCTATCTGGGTCTAATAGAGCGTTGGTGATTCGTCCTCCTACACGAATGACACCTTCTTGATCGATGAACGCCGTGAGTCTACTGAACACATGTGAGGATGACAGAGCAGTACCATTTTGAAGAGCCTTGAGTTCTTGAGGAAAATACACTTGTTGAGTAGCCTTGATCCAATAGATCCTTGATTTTTCCAAGTCAGTTGAGGTGAGCGGAGTTGTGAAGTTCAGAGTTGAGGAGTGTCTGAGTCGGGCGAGGACTCTTAAACAGAGAGAGGTGATTCTTAACAGTTTATTGAGAGAAGAATACCTGTATATAAGATCCCACGAGTAGTCTTGAGTTACGGCCGTGAGGAGGTTCTTGGTGGGTCTTGCTTCAGATTCGGGGTCAATTGTCGTTGCCGGCTGACGATTGGGCCAGGAATCTGGTGACTTGGAAATCCATGGTGGTCCCGTCCACCATAGAGTGCTGTTCAGTAGTTGAGATGACGAGAAGCCGCGAGAAGCACAGTCCGCTGGATTGTCCTTGCCGGAAACGTATCTCCATTGTGCACCTGGAGTTAGTTCTTGGATGAGCTCTACCCTGTTTCGAACAAAGTCCTTCCAGCGAGCGGGGTGAGATGTGATCCACGTGAGAGAGACTGTTGAGTCCGTCCACAAAGTCGTTGAGTGTATCTGTGTATCTAAAACACGATGAGCATAATTAGTTAACTTGGCCAAGATGAGAGATGCTGTGAGTTCGAGGCGTGGGATTGTGAGGCGTTTCAACGGCGTTACTTTTGTTTTCGAGCAGAGCAATGTGACTTTGGATCCTGTGGACGGTGAGCGGACTACGAGATAGAGGACTGCTGCCATGGCAAGTTGAGAAGCATCAGAGAAACCGTGAAGTTCTAAGGTAGCATTTTCTTGGGTGCCTACCCATCGAGGAGCACGTACACTGGCCAGTGATTTGAGATCTTCTCTGATGTTACACCATCTTTCTGTGAGTTGAGGTGACAGTGGTTCGTCCCATGACAGTTTCTGGAGCCAAAGTTCCTGCAACAACATTTTGGCCCTGATCGTGACAGGGGATACTAAACCAAGTGGATCAAAGAGTTGAGCGATATGAGATAACATAGTACGTTTAGTTACCACAGACCCAGATGAGCTTGAGTTGATCTTGAACGAGAAGTAATCCTCTTGAGGATACCAGAGGAGGCCTAGAAGTTTCGTTGAAGTAGGACAGTCGTCAAATGAGATCGGCGATGGTATCATTTCTTCCTCGGTTACCATCTTGGGCGTACTTGGAGAGTTCGATTGCCACTTTGCTAAGGGGAGGCCGCCCGCCATGCAGAGATTTTTCAAGTCGATAGCGATTTCTGAGAGTTCTTCTTTCGTGTCTGCACCACCATATATATCATCAACATAGCGACCTTTGGTGAGTGGTGGAATGGCGAGTGGATACTTGTGACCTTCATCTTCGATGAGCTGGAGGAGGACTCGAATGGCCAAGAAAGGAGCAGCCTTGGTTCCATAGGTGACGGTGGTGAGGTGGTACGTCGCTATCTCATCTTCTGAGCTTCGCCAGAGAATGCATTGGAGATCCCAGTCGTCTGAATGCACCATTATCTGTCTGTACATCTTCGTGATGTCTGTGGAAAACACAAATTTAAAGCGACGTACCCAGAACAATACATCAATCACATCTAACTGAAGTTTCGCTCCTGTGTGCGTGATGTCGTTCAGTGAGAGGCCGGTTGAGGTGGGACTGGAACCATTGAACACTACTCGCAATTTGGTGGAGGAGCTGTCTGGCTTCAGAATTCCATGATGCGGCAAATAGTATCTGGGATGCGAGATGTCTGAGGGAGCCTTCTTCATGTGCTCGAGTTGTTCATATTCAGTGAGGAAGTCCTTGTAGAGCTGGCAATATTCTTGGTTTCCCTCGAACTTGCGAAATTGTCCTTGGAGGCATCGGAAGGCACGTTGTCTGGAAGATCCCAAAATATTAGAAGATGATTTTAATGGGAGTCTTACCATGTATCGTCCAGAAGGAAGTCGAGAGTGAGTGTTCTTGAAGTGGTCTTCACATTCCTGCTCGTCAGCAGTGAGGTGACTTACGGAGGTGGACTTGACTTCTTCTTGTTCCCAGAACTTTTCGAGAAGGCTTTGAAGGTCAGATTCTTGAGTGGCATGGTATTGAGGAGACACACTTGAGCAGTCTTCTTGATGAGGGCATATTGGACCTAGGACCAACCATCCAAAGATCGAGAGCTGAGCTGTTGGAGTTGACCCATCTGGCCCTTGTCGGAGTTGAGGAAGAATGATGGAACCATAGACATCAGCACCCAATATGATGTCGATTGGCCTTGAGGTGTAGAACTCTGGATCGGCGAGCTTCAAATTGTCGAGGTGTGGCAAACGTGGTCGTGTGCAACAATTGAAAGATGGTAGATTAGTAAATGGAGATGACAAGATATGAGCATTTATATTCACGGTTTTGTGATAGTGAAGAGATTTCAGTGTGATCAATACTGATCCTCTTAATCTTGAGGTGGCTCCACCAATTCCAACGATGGTGACTTTGGATTGGCTTCGAGGAAGGCTGAGCTGTCTTGAGAAGTCTTCAGAGATGAACGAGAGTTCCGATCCAGATTCGTTGAGGAGTCTTGCGTTGTACGAGATGACTGGTGTGATGAGCGGTCGATAATGAGATGAGCTGTCTTCGAGGGGTTTTGATGACTGCCTGAGCACTTTAGGCCCTTTTCGAGGTGTCTGGCTTGGCTTCGCTGGTCTTTTGAGTTGGCTTGGATGAGAAGGCTTGAGGTGACTTTAGTGAGACGGCTCGGCTGAGGGGGTCGTGTGGCCGTTTTGGCCATTAAATGAGAAGGCTATTTTTGAGCAGATCTTAGAGGAGACTTTGGAAGAGGCGACATAAGAGGCGGCATCGTGAGAGTACGAAGATTTCGGTCTAGAGCTGGGTCTCATAATAGAAACGAGGACTTGTTTGAGACGAACATTGAGGGGTCGAGAAGATCTTATCGCAAAGAGCAGCCAAGAGGAGATGTTTGTTCTCGTATTGAGAAGTGAGACTTCCCCAAGCTATGGGAAGTGAGGTGTGCCAGAGAGAGCCAAGCGTCAGATCTAGTTCAGAGGAGTCGACTGAAGAGAAGATCTGAGGTAATGGAGGCGTTCAGCATTAGAAATTGAGGAGTTGAATTACTTGAGTAGTCGCCAGAGAAGACTGGTAATGAGATGTCTGAGCAGACGAGGACGAAGCAACCGGTTGAGATGGCGTTTGAGGTGGCTCGAAAAGACTCCTTGAGATGACGAAAGCTGGTGGAGATGAAGCATGAGCAGGCTTATTAAGGAAGAATTTATCTTACTCAAAGTATTCGTGGTCGAGGTGCACAATTCCATGAGAGGGCAGAGAGGAGAACTATGATTAGTGAACGATGATAAAATTCCAACTCAATTATCCGGCCCGAAGGACCAAATGTTAAAAAATCGTGGGTGTTATGATTTTTTTAATTAAAGAGTAGTGGACTGTATTAAAAGATAATTGAGTTGGAGATGGTATAAAAACATTTATTAAGAATCATTCACAACCATAAAATGAATATGTCACCTGCATGAAGCTAATACAGTAAAACGCAACTAATATTAACAACATCTATAAACTCAGAGAGACAATATCCAATTAAAAACAAGAGATGGTCCAGAGCAGTTCAAATGAGAAGTCATTTGATGTCAGACTTAGACGTTGAGGAGTTCAATAAATTCAATATCAACACAACGGTTACACAGTGATAGGGCAATCAATTGAAAATTGATTGCGAGAGCCTCCTTTTTCTATCAGAAAACGCGAAGGTTAGAATACTGAATTTTAAAGAGAAGACGCGAGAGTACAGAGAAATAGGCCCGAGGTGAAACAGCAATGTCTAAGTCTGATCATCAACGAGAAATCGATACATCAAATTTGAGTTGATCAATAATGTTAATGTAAGTATGAGCAGAACAAGAGTAGCACAAGTTAAATGAGAAGCACAGAATTAAAGAATTTGAGAAGCACTAGAATATTAAAAATAATATGAAAAGCGCAATAAATTCTAATTAAATGAGAAGTTCGATAATAATTAATTAAATGAAAAGGACAATCATAATTAATATGAGAAGAACATAGTATAATTCATATACATTGAGATGATCTTGAAGAGTGCAAAAATTTATCAATGAATTCAGCATTTACAGAGACGAACTGCTTACAAGTAAGCACGATTAGAACGTTCATCAGAAAAATAGAAGAAACAATTGATAAATTAAGAGAAGTCATGAGAGTACTGAGTTGAATAAATCTCTAATCGTAGATTTTGAGATGTGCTGAAGGCTGAGAAAACTAACATGCATGTTGAGTCCGTTGAATGAATATAGAAGAGAAACAATGAGAGTACATATTATAAAGAGTAGACCATACCAAGTGAGTAGACATGAGTGTTCGAGAAGACTTTCCAGGGTGGAGCCTAGGTCGAGGTGTATCGAGCATTATCATTGATCGCTTAACGAAACTTGAGGTGTTCACATCCTTTTCTGAGAATAACAGCTACATCCAGGGTCCACCCTGGAGAATATGAGGATTCATTCATCTGAAACTCAACATCAATGAATTAGTCATATGTATAACGAGGTGATCATAAGAGTTGTTTTAAAAATGATAAAACTGATTCTAATAATAAAGAATATTACGAGAAGACAATGAATCAGATATCAATTCTATGAAGATGAACTTGAGAAGTTTCAATCCTGGTGCTACATACCCATTTTCATGTGAGATGATCTAGAGAAGTCTGAAAATCTATATAAATTATGAAATATGATAAAATATATAGTTTTGAGAGGACAATAGTTCGATTTGAGTTGAGTAGACATTTCAATTGAGCAGTGCTCGCAAGGATTCGGAATCTATTTCTAGATTCTGAATCTCTTGCACGTGGACTAATTTCAGTATAATGAAATTATCATGAAAATGGTGTAATGTATGATGTTGAGCAGTCTGAGAGTACTTTACCTTAAGAGATGAACAATTTAGCACCAGGATTGATGCGAGATGACTTGAAAATTAATAACTAGAAGAGGTGAGCGTGAAAATGAGAGGTTAGAAAAGCACTATGAAAGCTAAGAGACGTTACTACTACAGAGCTAACAAAGAGAATCTTAAGAAAAAATGTGTAAATGTGTGGTTTTTCACTCCTGAAAAACACTGAAAGTGGGGCCGCTGCGTCGTTCAACCAGCGCACCGCCGAATCGGAGTACCATACGCGGCCACCGGAGCTGGTCAGGAGCGTAGACTAGAGAGAGGGCTTCGCTCAATTTTTAACAGATTCGCACTCAGCAAAACCTGCAGGAGGAATGGAAAGCTAAGGTATTGCATGGTAGATACCCTAATAATTTAGAAAACAACAATGTGAATAAAAAAGAATCCTTAACTTACCTTAAGGCGGGCTACCTGTTTCCTGAAACCGAAGGCCGGCTGCTTGCAATACAGGATCAGGTGGTTCCTACCAGGTCTTACCTCAAAAACATAGCGGGACAACAACTTACCTCTGATCTATGTAGAAAATGCAAGCAGGGACGTGAACACATCCAACATGTTACGTCTGGTTGCTCAATCCTTGCACCGAGAGAATACACGGATAGACACAACCAAATGGCAAAAGTTTACCATCAGGCCATGGCACTGAAATTAAAATTAATTAAAACAAAGAGAAAAAATCATCTATACTTACCTGAGAATGTCCTCGAGAACGAAGAATTTAAACTGTATTGGGACACCACGATGGTGACAGACAGACCAGTTGCAAATAACCGACCGGATATCGTCTTACTAAATAAAAGAGAAAAAAGCTGTGTGATCATCGATATAACGGTTCCTTCAGACGACAATATTTCAAGGGCCTACACTGAAAAACTGACAAAATACTTCGATCTGTCGTTCGAACTAAAGGAGATGTATAGGCTCAAGAAAATATCTATTATCCCACTGGTGATGTCGGTCAACGGACTCGTAGAGGAACATCTTGTTGATAATACAAAGCTGTTGGAACTTGACAGCTATGTTGTCTCGAGTGCCCAGAAGGAGGTCATACTGGGCACTACACGTATCGTAAGACGCTTCCTTCATAGCTCTTGATTCCACTTTGGCTCCCAGAGCCCGGTGGTATTTCGTAATTCCCTGAAAGGTGATTGACAAAAAAAAAAAAAAAAAATATATATATATATATATATATATATATATATATATATATATATATATATATATATATATATATATATATATATATATAGCCCGAACTCGGCTGTGGAAAGGCTGTACTTGCCTCGTAAGGAAGGTGGAAGAGGTATGAGTAGTCTCGAGGAAGTAAGCCTGAAAGAAAAAGAAAAGATGAATAGCTTCTTCGCGAACTCCAACTTACCTGTGCATCGATGGGTGGCTGCATTTCGCCGCGGCTCCACGGCGACCGAGACAGAGGGTACAGAAGAACCTGCAAGAGACTGCTTGGAAACTTTCAGGCAAACATGGCAAGCGAAGGCGCTTCATGGGAGGTTTTACACCAGCCTGCATCAGCCGGAAGTAGACCTAGAAAGCTCCAACACTTACCTGATTCAGGGCTATTTATTCCCTCAAACAGAGGGTACTTTTCTGGCGATTCAGGATCAGGTTGTGCCGACACGAACATACGTCAAATATATTATGAAGCAGAGGATAGAGAGCACGAAATGCAGGCTTTGCAACGGCGCTGAGGAGTCAGTCCAGCACCTGTCATCTGGATGCTCGGCGATCGCAGGCACCAGGTATCTGTCCAGACACGACAACATGGGGAAGGTGATACACCAACTTCTGTGCCTCCAAAAGCACCTTCTTGAGAAGTTTACTCCGCATCATTTATACTCTCCTCAGCCGGTGATAGAGAACGAGCAGCACAAGATCTATTGGGACCTGACTATCGTGACGGACAGGAGCGTTGAGCACAACCGACCGGATATGGTGGTCTGGGATAAGGTAGCGAAAACAGCACTGATAATAGACTTCGCTGTGCCTCAGGACTATAACCTCTCAAAAACGTACGTGGAAAAAATCACAAAATATGAGGCACTAGCACAACAAATCAAGGACATGTGGCAGCTGGAAAAGGTTAAGATAATGCCTCTTGTGATCTCTGTTAACGGACTAGTCCCTAAAAGAACCACCCAACACATCAAAGAACTGAACTTGCCGCACAATGCAATAATGTGGATGCAAAAGGCGGTAATATTGGGAACGGTGAACATAATTCGCAGAGTGCTCTACCCTCACTGACAGACGGGGTTGCTTTTGGCGTCCGCGCCCAGGCAACACTGTACAACACCACAATAAGTGTGAAATTATAAAAAAAAAAAATAAAAAAAATTAAAAAAAAAAAGAAAATATCGGCATACCAGGGTATGCCGAGTGGATAATAAAATAAAATTAGATTGGTATAGAAAGACGACTTCTGCAGGAAAGTTTATACATTTTTTATCTGACCATCCAATAACTATATAAAATTAAATTTCATTAAAGAACAAAAAAACAGGATTTATAAAATCTGTGATCCAACATTCAGAGATGGAAGCATGAAAAGACTGTTTAATCTTTTGGTTGAGAATGCCTATCCTAAAACAATGTTGAAAAAACTTCTGTATTCTGCTTCAACGTTGCCTTTGGCTGAAAGTCCAACACACCCTGATATGGTGGGAGAAACAGAAGTTGTAAAATATAGAAGCATCCCGAATATCCCTTACCTTATCTACAAAATTAAAAACTGTTTTAAAGATTATAATGAAAAAATGAAAATAGTGGCACAGTGTAAAAAGAAAGTGGCAAATTTATATTCAAAACTAAAGGACCCTATACCAAAAGAAATAAAATCTAATGTGGTGTACGAACTGGAATGTGCTGACTGTCATGAAACCTACGTAGGTCAAACCTCTCAGTGGCTTAGAAATCGCATGAACTTCATTCATTCATTCATTCATTGCTGTATCCCGTTACCGGGAATGAATCTACAAAAAGAAGAAGAAAAAAAAAAAAAAAATTCGAACGACTTGTAACTTCTTAGTGCTAGTTGCGACTGTGTGCCCTCCTGTGACTAAAGAGACCCAACCGCGACCTGCAGATCCTTCCACACTCAGGGCATGGATAGTCTCCAACCAGATCTGGCCGCCGCTGTATCCTTCTCGATTCTCCACTATAACTGTGGACCAAAGACCTCCACTGTGACCTGTCTAACGCTAGTTGTTCCCAGTTATGATTAGCATTAACTGATTTTAAGGATTGATGTAGTGTATCCTTAAACCGCTTATACTGGCCTCCTGGTTTCCGGGCTCCCTCAGTGAGTTCGCCGTATAGAGCTATTTTGGGGAGTCTTGTGTCTTGCATCCTCAGAATGTGGCCGCTCCATCTGAGTCGGGCCCTCGTTACTTGAGTCTCAATTGTTGTACAATTCGCGCGCTGCAAGACTTCTGCATTCGAAACTTTGTGGAACCATCTGATGTGCATTATCTGTCTTAGATGACGTTGCTGCGTCTGTTCAAGCTGTTTAATATGTCGCCTGTAGGGAGTCCAGCTTTCGCTTCCGTAAAGAAGCGTTGGGAGGACCACTGCTCTGTAAACAGCTGTCTTGGTCTTCAGATTGAGGTCGTGATTTTGGAACACTCTGTCCTTCAGCTTCCAGAATGCCCGTGATGCCGAATTGATACGGTTGTGTATTTCCGTGTCAAGGTTAGCCCTAGTATTTATGAAGCTTCCCAAGTATTTGAACTGCTCAACCTGTTCTAGAGTTTCATTGTCCAGGCTGATATCTGTTTGAAGGCTTTCTGGCGGACTTACCAGGATTTTGGTCTTGTCAATATTGAGTCTAAGGCCTAAAGCTTCGTATATATGTTTATAGGTGTCCATCATTATCTGTAGATCCTCTGAGCTGCTAGCGATGAGTGAACAGTCGTCTGCATATTGAAGTTCCGTGATTAACTTGGTACGGGTTTTTGCTCTGAGGCGCTTCAGGTTAAACAGGCCTCCATCAAATCTGAATCTTATCCCAACACCTCTTACGGGCATGCTCATGTCAGCAATTATCGATACAGCTATGGCGAAAATATTGAACAGTAAAGGCGCTAATACGCAGCCTTGTTTTATTCCAGTGTTGGTTGAGAAATGGTCGGTTGTAGAGCCATTATGCTGTATTCTAGCGGTGTTGTTGGTATGAAGGCTTTTACACACTGCTAGGAATTTTTCGGGTACTCCTAGACGTGCCATGATTTTCCAGAGCGCTCTCCGATTCACCGAGTCGAATGCCTTGCTTAAATCGATGAAGGCTGTATAAATCCTTGATTGTTGTTCACGGGCCTTTTCTTGTAGCTGTCGAAGTGTAAAAATTAGGTCCACCGTACCTCGATTTGGTCGAAAGCCGCACTGGGATTCAGGTAAAAGCCTCTCTAAGAGTGGAACCAGACGATTAGCCATAATCTTCGAGAGAATTTTACCGGCCACATTAAGCAACGATATGCCCCTGTAATTGTTGCAATTCGACGTATCGCCTTTGTTCTTATAGAGGTTGATAACTAAAGCGTCTCTGAAGTCTTGTGGCACATCTCCCTGTTCCCAGATCTTGCGGAATAGTATTAGGAGACTATTGACAATGTCCTCATCCAAGGCTTTGAATATCTCCGCCGGAATGCCGTCTAGACCAGGGGACTTATCATTTTTCATATTTTTAATCGCGCTTATGATTTCCGACATTGAAATTTCGTCATCAAGCGATGTCATCGGACTATACGCGGGAAGCAGTTCTAAAATGGATAAATCCGAGTCGTTATTTTGATTCAAGACCTGTGAGTAATGCTCCTTCCATCTTTCGAGAATTTTTCTATCATCAGTTAGAATAGCTCCATGAGCATCTCTTATAGGAAAGCTAGCTTTTCTGCTTGGACCGTAAACAGTTTTAATAGCTTCGAAAAAACGCCTGTAGTCATGGTTATCGGCGTAAGCTTGTATTTCTCTAGCTTTTTCTTTCCACCAGCTGTCCTTGATTTTTCTTATTTCTTGACGGACCTCGCGTTTTATGTTTATGAAACCTATTTGGGCTGCAACATCGCCAGGCTTGTTAATTGCGGTTTTCATCGCTTTGTGTTTTGCATCCAAAAGGGGTGCGATATGAGTTTCGCTGTCGGCAAACCAGTCTGGGGATTTTCGGGAGCGTTCCGTGCCCAGTATTTCCTTCGCTGTATTTGTAAGGGATGACTTGAAACGGAGCCAATGAGTCTCAATGTCGTCGTTATAATCCGGTGGTGTTAGGCTACTTTTGACGGCAGCTGTGAATCTGTCCTTTGTAGAAGGGTTTTGTAGTTTGGATATTTGAAGGCGCTCTCTTAGATACTTCGGCTTGCGTTGATATTTTGGGCGCATTGAGATTTTCATTTTCGAGATTACCAGCCTATGATCAGTCCAGCACTCCAGATCTGCTCTGGGTTTAGTGACCAACACCTCTTTCAGATCTTTCCTTCTCACGATCACATAGTCGAGGGTATGCCAATGCCCTGAGCGCGGGTGGCGCCAGGTCCCCCTTGAATTGGGTCTCGTAATAAAATAGGTGTTCGTTATACACAGATTGTGTTCTGCACAAAGAGCCAGCAGACGTTCTCCATTCGAATTGATGCTGTCTGTGCCGTGTTTCCCTATTATTCCCGGCCATAGTTCTGAGTCTTGACCTCTGCCCACTCTAGCGTTGAAGTCTCCAAGGAGAATTATTCGTTCCCGTTTTGGGATTTTACTTAATGTAGCAACGAGTGTTTCGTAAAAAGTGTCCTTTAAGTTGTCAGAGGAGTTCAAAGTGGGTGCGTATACTGCAATGATGTTCACAAACGTGTTATTCGCTGCAGGAAAACGTAGGGTCATTAAACGTTCTGAGATACCAACTGGATTTTCGGTAAGTTTGGCGGCCAGGTCGTTTCTAATGGCAAAGCCTACGCCATGTTGTCTGATTTCGCCTTCCAGCAAGCCTTTCCAGAAAAATGTATACGCTTGTTCTACCAAGCTACCTTCGTCCGAAAAGCGTGTTTCGCTTAAAGCAACTATTGCAATGGATGTTCGTTGCAGTTCCTTATCGATTAGGGCAGTACGCCTCTCTGGTCGGTCGGCCTTACGGTTGTCTAGCAAGGTTCTGACGTTCCATGCTGCAAAAGCTATGTGCTTTTCATTGGTGTTTGTTCGATGATTCACTCGCTCAGGCACCCTCCCCCGGAGATCCGAATGGGAGGGTATTTTACCTCCGGATACGAATTTTGTCCTGTTCGACTGATCCATCTTTTTGTAGGAGCTGCGTTAGAAGGTGTTCAAAAGCTGCACTGGTAACGCTGTCAGTGCAACTTTGGTTGCGGCTACGACTAGATTATCTTGTGGCACAGGTAACCTGAGACGACAAGGTCTGAGACGTAACTTGAGCAACGCAGAGAGTCATTTCCTGCTCAAGCCAATGTTTAGGCTACGTAATTGTGGGAAACAGAGTTATACCGCTCATGTTCGGTCGCCAGAGCCTCGTTCGTAAGAACAGGGTGCACCGCGAGTAGGTGAGGTTGGCATTTGAGAGGAGAGGCTATAAAACGCATCCTTCCCCCTTACACCCCTTACATGAACTTACATAAAAGTGATATAAGAACAAATAACCTGAGATGTGCATTGTCTGTTCATGCTAATAAGTACTCACATAGTGTTGATTTTAATAACGTAAAAATGTTAGATACAAATATAAATTATAAAAAAAGATGTATACTAGAAATGATCCACATACAAACTCAAAAAAGTGAAATTAACAAAAAAACGGACACGCAGGGACTTAGTCCAATATATGCATATCTTCTAGAACAAACCATTTTTCGATGGTCCAGTTGATGAATGACATTTAACCTAACATTGTTTATTGCGTATTACAATATTGCGTTTCTTAATTGATAATCATTTAATGTTACCCTGTTTGATATTTGTGTCTACTTTTGTACATTTCTTAGACTTAGAGATCAACCTCGCATTCAGTAAGTTGTTGTGCTCTGTTTTTTGTTTTACTGTTGCTGATGTGTTTTGTTGTATTTTACAGTTGCCCTGAGGAAGAAGCAAAAAAGCTTCGAAAGCTAGGCTTTACATGAATAAAGAGTAAATATATCTCGTTAATCACTGATCGATATCCCTTATATTATATATTTTATATATATATATATATATATATATATATATATATATATATATATATATATATATATATATATATATATATATATATATATATATATATATATATATATATATATATATATATATATATATATATATATATATATATATATATATATATATATATATATATATATATATATATATATATATATATATATATATATATATATATATATATATATATATATATATATATATATATATATATATATATTGATGTTCAGGGAATAGACTGATAATTGGTTTATTTAAACTCTTAATTCAATGCCTAGCTTTCGGAACTTTTTTATTCCTTCTTCAGGGCTTCTACAATAATAGTACAGGTTAGTTGGTAACAAAATATTATAATACGACACTTACAGAATATGAATTCTACCATATATGTTCATTAAACATGGAAATTGTTCAAGATTAAAATAGATTGACAATCGATTATATAATTAACTCTTTTTCCTTTTTCTGGAGCGTTCATCATGGAAGTAACAATTTTAGGTTAGAATGACATGCAATGACAAACCAAACACGACAGACTCCCTGTGATCACAGAGTCATCGTTCTTATTCTTCAGGTTACTTGGCAAGGGACATTAGATAGGTGTATATGTTACTCAGATTTTGAACATCAGATTTTTTGTTTACGGTATTGTTGTTGTTTTTTATGTGAATCATCTCTAAAATTAATCGTTTGTTATATTTTGAGCTTTTTTCTAAAATTCTTACATTATCCAGATCTATTTCATGTCTTTCTTCATGAGCGTGTTTTGTTAAGGCACATCTTGTGTTGTTTTTCTTGATATCACTCCTATGTAAACTTAATCTGCTCTTGAGCCATTGTGATGTCTGCCCGATATAGACGTCTTGACAATTCTTGCAACTTATCTCATACACAATGCCAGATTGAAACTGTTTTGGTGTGGTGTCCTTTAATCTCGAATACAGGGTGAACAAGGTTTTGGAATTATATGTGGCTATTTTCAGATCTTACTCCTTAAAACAGTTCTTGATTCTACTAGAGAGGGTTTTTATGTTCATTATACTCCCATATTTTATCTCATTTATATCATTGTTTTGTGATGGTACATTGACTTCTTCAACCTCATTCATTCTACTTGTGGCCGACTCAAAAAGTAGTTTTCTGAGCATACTCCTTGGATAACCATTTTCCACAAATATTTTGAAAAGCTTGTTACTATTTACCTGCCTGAAATCGGGATGGCAAATTCTATCTACCCTTGTTCTCATTCCTTTTATAGTATTTATTTTCGTCTTGATTGGGTGATCAGATAAGTAATGGATAAATTTGTCCGAAGTTATGTCTTTTCTACACCAGTCTAATTTTATGGTGTTGTTTATTCGGCAGACCTTTGTGTCCAAAAATGGAACTGAGTGGTTTTCATCTTCTTCCTCTACAGTGAACTGGATGTGTTCATTAAAACTATTACATGTGGTTTTGATGTTAGTGATTTCGTTAGCTGGAGCAATGAGTAGGAGATCATCTACGTACTTTTTTATAAGAAACAATTTAAATGGCAACTTGGCAACCGTGCCATCCAGAAGATAATCCATCACATAAAGGGATATTATTGGACTCAGATCTGAGCCCATGGAACTTCCAAATATCTGCAGGTAAAATTTTCCTTGGAAGGAGAAATAACTGTTCTCCATCAGAAAGTTGAGGATATCCATAAAGAGTTGTTTAGGTATGTTCGTATATTCTTGGATTACATTCCATTTTTTACTTATTGCTTCGATTGCTAGTTCACTCTGGATGTTTCCGAACAAGTTGACCACATCCAACGATATGACAACGTGGTCAGGTGGTACCTTAAGATTGTTCACAAGATCAGCAAACTCGAAGGAATCCCTGATATAATATTCATTGTCTTTATCATACGCCATACTCAATATCTCTGCTACATACCCAGAAAGATACCGGGTTGGTGCCTGTATACAAGATACTATTGGCCTCAACGGAGTGTCCGGTTTATGTATCTTTGGATTGCCATATATTTTAGGTGTATTTGAGCTGTAGGTCCTCATTTGCCTTGCCTTTTCTCTTGTGATAACTTTGTGTGTCTCCAACAAGGAAACGAATTTGTTACATTTTGTTTGTATCCTTTGAGTCGGGTCCATGGGTAATTCTTTAAAACTACTAGAATTGATGATCGCTAGCATTTTTTGTACATAGTCTTGCTTCTCC
Organism: Coccinella septempunctata; assembly: GCF_907165205.1. Classification (NCBI taxonomy): domain Eukaryota; kingdom Metazoa; phylum Arthropoda; class Insecta; order Coleoptera; family Coccinellidae; genus Coccinella; species Coccinella septempunctata. The sequence continues at coordinate 13,132,753 of NC_058196.1, forward strand.
ATTATCACCGTTACCGATCCTTTGTCACTGTTAAGTACAATCAACTCTTCATTGTCCCTCAAGAAGGATTTTGTCACGTTGAATAGTCTTTCTGTTGTGTAATTCTTGTTGCTGTTATTGTGTATAAAGTTGGTAATTATGCTTGTTGTTTTTCCTCTCAGAAAATCCCTCCTCTCTGTTGGAACCTTCTGGATTAAATCCTCCACATCTGTGATAAGTTTGTATATGGGTATTTGATTTGCTGAAACTGGTATACTGAATTTTGAGCCCAGTGCCAACATAGTTTTTACATCATCTGGTATTTCTCTGTCTGTAGTATTCCTTATCCATTTATCCTGTATTCTGAGACTCCCATCACTGATTGATTTTTCAAGATTGGCAATCTTGGCAATATTCTTTTGTTTAATCTGATTGAATATTCTGTTGTAGTATAATTGTTGTCTCCTTGTGTATTCGTTTACGGTCTCCAGTGTTAGCTTGTTTCTTAGCAACTCTACTAATTTATTGTTGGTTTTCTGGATTTTATTTATTTGTCTGTTAGTGTTGCTAATTTCCAATCTTATAATAGAGCTTGAGAGTTTTCGGTTTAATTTTTCTACCTCTCTATTATGTTGATGACTACCTTCCATCTCGAACAATCTCAACACGTTTTTCAAGTTGTGTTTTATGTGACTAGGAATGAGGTTTTTCCTTTTACACTCCAATAGGAATATCCTCCTGTTGATCATCGAGGCCAATCTTCTTTTGTTTGTTGTCCATTCTTTAAGATTTGATGTTGTTTGTCTACCATGTAGTGAAGTGATGGTTTCGAAGAATCCCATTCTTTAATGTTTTCTGATAAAATCACAGTCTTACTATATGTGTATATATTGATGTTCAGGGAATAGACTGATAATTGGTTTATTTAAACTCTTAATTCAATGCCTAGCTTTCGGAATGGATTTCTGATTTAGAACAGTTATTTCTCCTTCCAAGGAAAATTTTACCTGCAGATATTTGGAAGTTCCATGGGCTCAGATCTGAGTCCAATAATATCCCTTTATGTGATGGATTATCTTCTGGATGGCACGGTTGCCAAGTTGCCATTTAAATTGTTTCTTATAAAAAAGTACGTAGATGATCTCCTACTCATTGCTCCAGCTAACGAAATCACTAACATCAAAACCACATGTAATAGTTTTAATGAACACATCCAGTTCACTGTAGAGGAAGAAGATAAAAACCACTCAGTTCCATTTTTGGACACAAAGGTCTGCCGAATAAACAACACCATAAAATTAGACTGGTGTAGAAAAGACATAACATCGGACAAATTTATCCATTACTTATCTGATCACCCAATCAAGACGAAAATAAATACTATAAAAGGAATGAGAACAAGGGTAGATAGAATTTGCCATCCCGATTTCAGGCAGGTAAATAGTAACAAGCTTTTCAAAATATTTGTGGAAAATGGTTATCCAAGGAGTATGCTCAGAAAACTACTTTTTGAGTCGGCCACAAGTAGAATGAATGAGGTTGAAGAAGTCAATGTACCATCACAAAACAATGATATAAATGAGATAAAATATGGGAGTATAATGAACATAAAAACCCTCTCTGGTAGAATCAAGAACTGTTTTAAGGAGGAAGATCTGAAAATAGCCACATATAATTCCAAAACCTTGTTCACCCTGTATTCGAGATTAAAGGACACCACACCAAAACAGTTTCAATCTGGCATTGTGTATGAGATAAGTTGCAAGATTTGTCAAGACGTCTATATCGGGCAGACATCACAATGGCTCAAGAGCAGATTAAGTTTACATAGGAGTGATATCAAGAAAAACAACACAAAATGTGCCTTAACAAAACACGCTCATGAAGAAAGACATGAAATAGGTCTGGATAATGTAAGAATTTTAGAAAAAAGCTCAAAATATAACAAACGATTAATTTTAGAGATGATTCACATAAAAAACAACAACAATACCGTAAACAAAAAATCTGATGTTCAAAATCTGAGTAACATATACACCTATCTAATGTCCCTTGCCAAGTAACCTGAAGAATAAGAACGATGACTCTGTGATCACAGGGAGTCTGTCGTGTTTGGTTTGTCATTGCATATCATTCTAACCTAAAATTGTTACTTCCATGATGAACGCTCCAGAAAAAGGAAAAAGAGTTAATTATATAATCGATTGTCAATCTATTTTAATCTTGAACAATTTCCATGTTAAATGAACATATATGGTAGAATTCATATTCTGTAAGTGTCGTATTATAATATTTTGTTACCAACTAACCTGTACTATTATTGTAGAAGCCCTGAAGAAGGAATAAAAAAGTTGCGAAAGCTAGGCATTGAATTAAGAGTTTAAATAAACCAATTATCAGTCTATTCCCTGAACATCAATATATACACATATAGTAAGACTGTGATTTTATCAGAAAATATTTTATATATATATATATATATATATATATAAATATCACTTAGTTAAGGGGTGTAGGAAAAAGATCAAAATAACTATTGAAATTTCTTCTTTAATAATATATATATATATATATATATATATATATATATATATATATATATATATATATATATATATATATATATATATATATATATATATATATATATATATATATAGTTATAAAGTGTTAATATCACCTCCAAAATAGTAACTCGTTTAACGCTCTCACCTCATATATATCGATGTCACCTCCGAAATCGGAGGTGAAAACGTTTTGCCTTGTTTTTTAGCTTGTTAGATTCAGGAGGCTTCAGGGACCAACATATCAAAAAATCGTTTTGAGGTCACAACGCACCCCCTTTATGTACTGAACAATCTTTTAGTTCGAGTGTATATCACTGGCGCTAGTGTGCTGAGCTGTATATCGGAGAATTGCTCTGAAAGACTCTTTGCTTGTTAGCACCTCCGAAAATGGCAACGTTGTACTGTGCAAGAAGATGTAGACAGGCGGAATATCAGTATACGGAGGAATTAAGTAAAGAGAGGCGCAGTGCGTTTTCTCCTCCATTATTGCAAGCCAGGCGGCATATCTCAACGATTTTTTATCGCATTCCTTTGTAGGGGAAAGAATCACGTGAAAGAGAACCAATCTTGGCTCTCTCGAATGGGATTATGACTGTTTATATTTCATCGTGCGTATATCTATGCATCCGTTGAACTTCTTTCATCTCAAGCTAACACTATAATTCTGAATTTGGCGAACTATTTCATTACCTATCTGAAAACGAATCGATTTGAGTCTTGTCCATAATGATATTTCTTCTCTCTATGGAAATGATCCATATAGATAATACTACCTATTAGTATAACGAATAATCAGTATTGTTACATTGCATATAATAAAATAACCTGTTCAGAGAAAAACATTTTTTGGATAAGAAAATTCAGATGTTAATGGTGATGAATATTCAAGGACAATGAGCCAATCCGAAAATTTTCATTTCAGAATCAGGAGAAAAAAATGCTACAAATTTCACAATATCACAGAAATGAACAACGTCGGCTAAACCGAATGTTGGACATTGTGTTATTTCAAATGGAACGCTCTTTATATTTTTCTTGAATCAGATTTCTCAATGATTTTGAGGAATCCTTTGCTCGGAAACATCTCTTTTATTATCGATTATGTTTAAATATTGGATTTTCCCGAAAATTTGAAGAGCTTGTACCATCTCTCTGGTTTAAATATTTCAGTGATGTATCATAAAGAAAATTTCCAATTATATCGAAACAAGTAAGATTTTATGAAGAATTCGCCAGAACAGATTTGCATTCATCGATAGATCATACAGGGTGTAAGGGAAATAATAAACAATATTGAAGTCTTTGGAAGGCCTCGAGTCAACATATTTTGAAATTGCAACCATATATTTGTCAAGATATAATGAATCTTCAAAATGAAGTTGATAATATAGATACATACTCGGATACATATGATTGAGATACAGATGATTGATTAACTTCTACTATCTAAAATAAAAAGGTACATAGGTAAAATATAGCTATATACAGGATATCTGTAAACAAATGCGAAGGAATAAGGGAGATGATTCCTTAATGAAAATAAGCGGGGGTATTTCCTGTGAATTTTCCAAATCGACAGACCTTCCAAGATACAGCCTTTGGAAGGCGATGACAAGTTTACAGTTTTTAATTTTTTTTACAGGTTCTAAAAAACACTGAGTCATAAAACTATACATATTATGAAGCACTGAGTAGATTGTTACCAGTTTCAACTTCGGCAAGCTCGTAGTTTAGGCGGTAAATTGCTATCGATTTTTTCAATGTGTCTCTCCCTTAAATTCAAAAATTTCTGTGAAAATGTTGAAATTTGAGTTATTATGCTATTGTCATAGAAGTATACGAAACTAGCAGGTCGGGGGATCCAAGATTTCGGGCCGATTCACCTTAAAAAACATAATAAAATGAATTTCGTGAATACCTACCGAGGCTGAAAACCACTATTCTCCGCTATAAAAAATTAGTATTATTTCAATAATATACCGACTTAATGAATGCTACGTTGCTATTACTATAAGGCCCGGTTGTTCAGTTCAGGATGAGGCCGAGATTTAAGATGATCCTAGATAATCTAACAGAACTGAACTGAAATGTCAAAATCAATCTAGGATAAACTTTAATCCCGAACTGAACAACTGCTATACATGTAGAGTTTCGAATTATGCGAGAATCTACTACTTTTTCTTCAAAACAACAACTACGCTGAAGGAAATGTGATTGACTGTTAGCGACGCGGAATATCAAGCATCTAAATTCTGTAGTCCATACAAATTTTTTTGAACTCTCATCATACTATATAGCAGTCGGATACTGAAATCCGTCATTTGTCAAAATGAGTTGTCAGTTCATAGACTGACCAACATTTTCGAAAGCTATTGATCTATTAATTAAATCGTTCTATAATTGGTCCTAAATTGACAGTCGTATTGTGAAAAACGATCTGCATCGGATTATCTAAACACTAAATAAATTCTGAAATGTTTCGGATCATAAGGTTAATTGAATAAGTATTTTGTTCGTATCATTTGTTGAACTTCATTATTCTAAATATTCTTCAATGAATGAAAATATAATATCAACACACATAATTTTTTTATTTATTCGTCATCAAATCATTAAATAAATCGTTTTTCGAAAAGTTTCGAGTCTTGGGGCTAATATAATATTGAATTATTTACATCATTATTTGTCGAACTTCAAAGTTCAAAGTTCTGAATGAATTGAAATCTATACTTGACAATATACGAGACAGTTTTCACAAGAGTTTCAATGAAATCTGAAAATTTTCATCATTCTGGAGCATTCTGGACATCAATAATTCTCGAATCATCCATGGCATAAATTCAATTTTATCCAATATAACACGCAAAACGAAATGTTACTCGAACTCATCTTGAGCAATTCTCTCCTGAAAAGCTCGAATCAGGTAGAAAAGTTTGAACCTTTCGTATCAACATTAACACGTGTTTTGCAGTAAACAGATGCCGATTTCATTTTCAACGGGCAATGTAACCAGGGTCGGGGGGATGAACCAGAGTCTCTGGATGAACGTTTCTCACAACAAGAAGAATTTGAATTTTCATATGAGGGTGAGGGCATTTGTTTCAAAATTTTCAGAGTACAAGGAGTATACAGGGTGTTTCACGAGTAAACAGACAAATGAAAACCGTGAATAGAGGGCCTTGCGCTGAGTTCAAAATCACCCCATATACAGGGTGTCCCAAAACTAGTGAATCAAACGTCACACCACGATAGAGTAAACCAAATATCATCGAATGACACCAACATTAGTTCAACGAAAACGTACCGTTTCCAAAATAATCAGAATTTTATTAAAATACCTAAAGTTTCCGATTTTCGAACTATTTTTCTTAATAACAGGGCCAGTTTGTGAAAAATGATATCGATTTTAAATTATATTGAACTAAGATTATTGTTTTATCTCCCCTAATTGAAATTATTTTAAGTAGTTAATCGATAACCATAACCTAAGTCTCGACCTAAGTTGATGTTAATTGAAACAATTGTTTTTTCTACATGATTTTTAATACTCAGATTAAACAGGGGTGATAATATGGGAGAAAAACGCTCTCCTTAATCACAAATTTGCCTTGTAATTGAAAAAATAGTTCGAAAATCGGCAACTTTAGGTTAGGTTTCCTCAGAAACCCACAGATTACAGTAATCTGTGCAGAAATCGTACATTTTCGCTCAACTAATGTTGGTGTCATTCGATAGTATTTGATCTACTCTATCGTGGTGTGACGTTTGTTTCGATAGTTTCGGGGCACCCTATATATAGGTTTCTTCAGTGTTTTTTGAAATTTCTCGAATTTCCGTTCGGCTATAACTCCTGAAATTCTCTATCAAGTCGACTGAAAATTTATATTTAGCCTTGAGTTGTTAATTTCATTGAAACAGAGCATTTAAATTCGACAAAAATCAGGACCGGGCTCAGTGAGGCTTTACTTAACCTTAAACTCATAAAAACACCGTGTATGTAGTTTTTTAATAATAATTTAAACTTTTTTGTTATCTGCATTATTATTGTCTCAAAATGAATTGATTTTTGGGTTGCCCTACCTGTTGATCATGTTCTAGAAAAAATTGTTTTGGTCAGACGCCTCTAAGGAATAGAGGACTTCATGAAAAATAGAATTTCTTAATTGATTTTTTTCAAAGAAATGAAATGAATGTGTTCAACAGTTATACCATATTCGGTCTTCAAAATAGTCATTCACAATGATGAAATGTTTCAAAATTGATAATGCACACAGGGGCGGATGGGCTACCTCGAACCGGCCCGGGAATTTTCTTTCAGACCGGCCCACTTCAAGAACGAAAAAGGTACTTTTAACGTGGGGGTTCAGGGGAGTAGCTAGCATGAGTTGCATGAAAAAGACATTTTGATGAGCAGCCCCTAAAAATGGAACCTAAAAAGCAATTTTCAATTTTTTCTTACAATTCAGAAAACTGTCAAAAATTTGAGCAGACATTTTGTAGGAACGAAAAGGCGATGAAAAAATTGTTCCCATATAATTACAAGGGATATTGAAAAACACCTCCAAAATCGTTTCGCGAGAATTTTTTTTCCTTATTCATATAATTCTTTCAAGAAATTAATCTTTGATTTCCTGCTCTGAGTGAAGGTTTTCACCTAGTTGGCGGATAGCATGCAGGCATTATAAGGAAACACCAAAAAAATTTTTATTGTCTATATAGAACAACTACTCAATTTGATTTTTGTCCGTCTTCCAGTTTCTAAGAAAAAAATCAAACATTTTTTCCATATGCTTTCTTCAGGAAGCTGTATATAAACATGGGCTGCTCAAAAAAAAAAAAATTATATGAAAGTCCCAAAATTTTTCAACTACCCAGCAAACACTGAAATGCAGTCACTGTACAAAAACTGTACTTCGTTGCTTCAATTGACTGCAGTTACGGTAATGCAATAACTGCACCAAAAAGGACCGTATATGTCCAGGTGGACTTTGCAGTTACTGTACAGTACAAACTGCATTCGACATACAGCCACAGCTGCACTTCAAAAACAGCGATGGCATCGCAATCCACTGTACAGCAAGCTGCAATTCAAATGCAGCAGTGACGTGCTAAAACTGTACAGCAAGCTGTACTTTAAATGCAGTATTCACTTTGCAAAAACTGCACAGATAGCTGCACTTCAAATGCAGCAGTTACGTGCTAAAACTGTACAGCAAGTTGTACTTTAAATGCAGTGGTCACTGTGCAAATACTGTACAGTTAGCTGTGTTTTATATGCAGTTTGTTCACGCAAGAACTGTACAGCAAGCTGTATTTTATATACAATAGACACTGTGCTCAAACGATACAGTAGCTGCACTTTAAATGTAGCAGTCACTGTAAAAACCATATCGAAACTTGCAATTACGAAACAATATTCTATTAGAGAAGTTTCCTAATTATAAACAGAAAATCTATTCTGCAAATCAGAAATTTTCAATTTCACTTAGTATTTTTGCGGTAAGCGCAAAGGTGACTTCACGCCAATTGAGACATAGCCTACTCTTAGGGGTGGAGATTAATGAACCATAGGAGTTAGCTACGACAATCGTCGAGGCAGCGTAGATTGTGCCTGCTATAAACGCTGGTTACATAGAGGACTTAGAGTAATGCGTCGCCGGTGGCGCCATCGTTTGGCGTATGCTGCACCGCAATAGACGTGTATGCTACCCTGTGATCGCAACCGTCAAGAGCAGTGATGCCATCATTTGGCTAATTCTGGTACCACCATGGTGCGATGAAGTATTCTTCTATCATGGGTATAATCCATATTTTGGTAATGAACGGAGTCTTCAATTATTGAATTAAATCTGTTTATGAAATGTCTCTTTAACCTTCATAATCGAATTTTCAACTTCTTGAAGAAGGTATATGTTTGAGTTTTAGGAATTCCTATGAATTATTATTCTATATTCTATTATTAACTCTATATCAAATACTCCATTTTTGAAATCAAGAATTGCAAATACAGAAACTGTGCAGTCACTGTATATCAAAAACTGCGTTTTGAAAATGCAGAATTATCAATACAGAAACTGTGCAGTTACTGTACATCAAGAACTGCGTTTTGAAAATGCAGAATTATCAATACAGAAACTGTGCAGTTACTGTACATCAAGAACTGCGTTTTGAAAATGCAGAATTATCAATACAGAAACTGTGAAGTTACTGCACATCAAAAACTGCGTTTTGAAAATGCAGTATTATCAATACAGAAAATCTGCAGTCACTGTACATCAAAAACTGCGTTTTGAAAATGCAGAATTATCAATACAGAAACTATGCAGTCACTGTACATCACAAACTGCATTCTGAAAATGCAGAATTATCAATACAGAAACTATGCAGTCTCTGTACATCACAAACTGCGTTTAGAAAATGCAGTATTATCAATACAGAAACTATGCAGTCACTGTACATCACAAACTGCGTTTAGAAAATGCAGTATTATCAATACAGAAAATCTGCAGTCACTGTACATCACAAACTGCATTTTGAAAATGCAGAATTATCAATACAGAAACTATGCAGTCACTGTACATCAAAAACTGCATTTAGAAAATGCAGAATTATCAATACAGAAACTATGCAGTCACTGTACATCACAAACTGCGTTTAGAAAATGCAGTATTATCAATACAGAAAATCTGCAGTCACTGTACATCACAAACTGCATTTTGAAAATGCAGAATTATCAATACAGAAACTATGCAGTCACTGTACATCACAAACTGCATTTTGAAAATGCAGAATTATCAATACAGAAACTATGCAGTCACTGTACATCAAAAACTGCATTTTGAAAATGCAGAATTATCAATACAGAAACTATGCAGTCACTGTACATCACAAACTGCATTTTGAAAATGCAGAATTATGAATACAGAAACTGTGCAGTTACTGTACATCAAAAACTGCGTTTTGAAAATGCAGAATTATCAATACAGAAACTGTGCAGTTTCAGTACAGCAATCTCTGTGCTGCATTCTGGTGGCATTTGTAGTGCAGTATTTGTACAGTTGCTGTATATTGTGTTTGTTGGGTATAAATCGACCCTTAAATTAACAACTCCTTTACAATCTGCATTATGTTAGTTTTATATTTATTTCAATCCATTTTCTTCAAAACAACTCTGAGTAAATAGAATCAACGGAAAATCTATCCATGTTGTCTATAGGTATGGTTGAAAAAATGAAAATTTTCAAATTTTCTCACATTTGACATCAAGTATTTTTTGAACCATACACAACATGGATGCATAGTTTCCGAATTTCGATTTCAAATTTCCTCAGGGTAATTTTGAATGAAATTGGTGGAATCTTAAATGAAAAAAAAAGTTCAGAAATAGTATCCCTGTACCATTAATTTCTAAGCCAGTCGACACTGAAGAATTTTTACTAATTTGAAAAATGGTTTTTTAGTTTTTTACCATAATACCTTTCCATGATCATGTTAGATAGTTTTTTCGATATCATATTTTTATATACCTTGAAATATCATCATATTAATTATTCACTTCAAGATTTTGCTAAACGGATAAGGAGCAATCCAGTGACCCATTTACGTAAGACACCCACTGTACCTACATAAATTTTGAAGAAACACACATACATATTATTCAAAACTTGAATAAAATCTATAAACTATTGATATTGCAACTAATTAAAGGGCGATTAAGCTAAACACGCCTTATGTTGCTAGTTTCGTGATGTGGAAAACACAAAAATTTATAATAATGATAATTTTGACTGTAGAAGCAAGAAAATTGAGTTGTAGGAGTTTTTTGTTGAGAAATAAGAATACTTATATAACTCTATAGATCTCAAAGAAGAGACCTATCCTGTCAGAAAATATATATTTTCTCAATAACCTCAACCTTTTTAGGAGATTTTCGTTTTACATAATTGAATTGCAAATACTAAGTTGGCCGACATAGATTTTGTTTTTCCTATAGCAAGCAAGCTTCTGTCAAATAATATTGAATAAAGTAATAAAGTAAAGTTTGGTACTGTGATATTAAAAACAGAGGTTTTATATCACATAACTAAACTTTACTTTCACACCCCGTGTCCCATGGACTGGCAACTTAAAACATTCGTATAAGGCAAGTTCAGCATAATAATCATACAATCACTTGTAGAGTTTTTTGCAACTTCTGTATTTCATTAGGTTTCAAGCCACCCTGTTTATGACAGTTGTTCAGGAAAAATTTATTCTTATCAATATTATTTCCAAAACTTATTGAAACATATATTTATTGGTGGTTTTCCCAACATTCATTTCGAATTGTTTTTCAATATTTGTAAAAAATAAAAATATCGACGTAATATATGTTCCGCCGAAGACAAAAAAATGGTACAAACTGACCAGCCCTCTGGCCCAACAATCGACCCTCCCACCGGGAACTTTCCCGGTTTCCCGGTGGTCCCATCCGCCCCTGAATGCACAAATATGGATGGAAGAACTACGCTATCTTGAAACTAAATATTAAAACTTGATCTTCAGAATTAATCTATTTTTCTATGGACAACTAGTTGTGTGAATGAAAACAAAGAAAGAAATCGCGGGGTGTCAGATCTGGAGATCTAGCAGTCCAATGTTGGGGTCCTACCCTTCAAATGAAATGACCTGAAATACTTATAAATACTTTTTCTGGTGCATGAATATCATCAATGTTTCAATAACAAATTGTAATAAGACCAAATGAGGTGAAAATCAATTCGAAAAATTACTTCAGGTCCACGTTGTCCATAAAAAGCGATTCATTCGGAAGATATCAAGTTATAATTATTATTTTCATGATAGCGTAGTTTTTTATTGCTATTTTTGTTCGTTATCAATAATAAAGCTTATTATCACTGTGAATGATATATCTGAATAACCAGATATGCTAAAATATCAAAAACGAAAAAATTCAGTTGAACATTTTGAATTCCATTTTTAGATTTCCACATCTGATTGGCGATCATATTCATACCATTAATTATTGTGAAGTAAAAGTCAATATGCAGCGCTGTTTTTTCTAGAGGCATTTCACCACCAAATAATTATTCATTAAAAATTATCCACTGATAAAGCATACCAAAATTTCATTGATCTTGAGATAATCTATGCAGATACCTGAAAAATTCAAAATTATGACGAAAAAAACTACAGTGTGTTTTGCATGAGTTTAAGTTTGAATATGGCCTCAATGAGTCCGGTCCTGTGTTCGTCAACTTTTAATGTTCTGTTTTATTGAAACTTACAAGCTTAAGCGGATAATGAGTTTTTAGCCGAATACAACTGAACTATTTGCAGTTATAGCTGAACGAAAATTCGGGAAATTCGAATAAACTCCTCTGTATATCGGAAACGGAATGCACAAGACACACATATGAGGTGTTTTTGAACTCAGCTCAATGCCCTCTATTCACGGTTTTCGTTTGTCCGTTTACTTGTGAAACAACCTGTGTACTGAAAAATCGCAAAAGACACCTCGAGCAATTAAGAAATGCCATTAAATCGAGGAGTTTCTTTTGATTCGCTATGATGGAAAATGTCAATATCCAGACATTATTATTATTTATATAATAATATCTCGAAAACCAAAGCACTTTTACCAAACGTAAAATATATTTATCTGAACCGCCATAGAGTCCTCTACCCGCAGGATCCATATTATCCATTCATTACGCCACACCCTGTATAATTATTATCATTGAAAATAAACAGACATGAATACGAGCCAGTTGTTTTGTGAGGTGAAGCCCCTCTTGCTTCAAACATCTTTTAATTATTTTGACTACTATTCACGCAAGATGATTTTTGTTGAAGAATTCAATATTCTTGTAATTATCCGTTCATTTCTTCAAGAAATACCCATTCCCTACCACCTTTGATTATTCAACTCAATGCTAACACTGCATCGAATGCATTTCGGGTTGATTTTTTTGAATTCTACAACTGATGTAACGTCTTCAACCTCCAGCCAAAGAAGATAAACAACAGTAATTCTCCTCAAGGTACTGATCACTTGTATTTTCCATATAAATAAATAAATTTGGTATGTCTTCAATCAGTTTGTATAAACGTCAATTATGTTCGTTACATATTTTCGACTCAATATTTTCCGAAGTGATTTGACATTGTGATGAAATACGTAATTACTGAGAGACTCACGTAGAACGGACTACGTAGCACTGATTGAAAACTCAAGAATGTTTCGACAAGCGTCTTAACCCAACATTTTCGTACCATACAGAGTGAAAGGTATCCAATTTCCATGGCCAATCCAGTGCTAAAATGAAAGTGAATGAAGTATAGAAGCTGAAAGTAAAACGTATATCTTTATTGATTCATTCAGGAAAAACATTTATATGGAGTGAATATAATGCCCAAAAATTAGACTACTATTTCATACCAGAACAAATTCGGTAAAATTGTCTTTTGAATTAATCTTATATGTCACGAAAAATTTCATTTTCATGCATCATTCATTTTGGGACCTATATGGTGTTAAACTCCCCTATCGGACGATAGGGACAGAGCGTAGACATAAGCATATTTATTCAAAACTGTCCAAATTCATTTACACCGAGATCACGAACCTTATCAATCAATTATCAGCGTATGAAGTTTATTAATATTATCTAGTATCGTTCTCGAACTATTTACAGGTTTCAATATGTGTGAATGTATCGGAAGAGCAGCTGTATTCTATATATGAGTAGAATTCGAGCTGTCTTACTTTCTGTCCTCCTAAAATCTGACAACGTTGCGGGAGGTGAGAGAGCACTACTAATAAGAAATATATGCGGAGGTAGTAAGGTCTGATTCGTTTGAAGAAAAATTTTTCGATAAAAATCTTTTCCCCTCTTTAGGTACCCCTGCTATTTACCTTCCCCTCTACATATATAAACAAAAATTATTCCAATTATATTACTCCTTCACCCGGAGGTCAGGTCGCCCAATGAACTTAACGGAGGTAACAACGCACTACGGGTTCATATATATATATATATATGGTATATATATGGTATATATATATATATATATATATATATATATATATATATATATATATATATATATTCTTTTGAATGTCAGCAATACATTTTTAGTTATCAAACAATATAGCATATGTATGAGTTTCAGCAAAGGTTAGTGTAACGGGGTACCATACAATTTGGAGTATGATACAAGAGCTTAGGGAAAAACCTCAGTAAAAAAACCCTTTCTCCCCGTGAGTAGTGTAGTGATGAGAAATTTGTTTACAGAATAAGCTTTCAATACTGAAGGGCTTCCTTTCCATTGACATGAAAATTTCTTTATCCTCTTTCTATTTCGAAATAATATCTGAAACAAAGAAACAGAGCAGAAAACGAGAAAAAAATGAATAATAAAGCCTTCCTCCAAACTCATTCTAAGACTTGATGATGACTGAAGAAAAAAATAAATAATCATAGGTACATAACTTATTTTTCAATTGTGTTGGGAGGAATATCATCTCTGCGTCAAAAATCTTCTGCTGATCTTGGTGGAGGATCACGCTCGTCGTTAGAAATGCCTTCAGTACTCAAATTAATAATAGCCAAATCTTGCTTTTGACTGGGAGGGTCTTTCGACCAGGTTCAGTCTTCCAAGTGATGATTCTTCTATTCTTCAGTTGTTCGAGGAACGCTACATGACCCTTATATTGGGAAATCATCTCCCATAGATATATCAGTGGTTATTCGGTAGAAAATTGAAAAAATGGGAAAGAAATTCAAAAAACTTCTGACACTTCATTGACACATCGATATAACGATCCTACATACTAAATATGTATGTAATGTAAATATATATGTATTCGCTCCGGCGAATAGTTTCCGTGTTATCGAAATCCGAAATATAAGGGAGGACGAATCACCCCCTGGATCCCTATGCGAGTCGCTGATTTTTTTTATATAGTTAGTCACATCGATATAAAGACCCTACACACCAAATATGGTTATGCTCCGGCGAATAGTTTCCATGTCACGAATTTTGAAATATAAGGGATGACGAATCAACCCCTGGATCCCTTTATGAGTCGCTGATTTTTGTGTGCTTAATCACATCGATATAACGATCCTACACACCAAATATGGTTATACTCCGACGAATAGTTTTCGTGTTATAAAATTGTGGCTTTACGCTACTGGTCACCGCGTTTGGGTGTTTCCGTCGAACGGTCTGCAGGAAACGGTCTGCAGGAAACGGTCTGCTAGGTTCACAAAGGTGCGATGAATATGCTCTACCCGCTGATAGGTAGAAGGAGCTACATGTCAAATGAGACAAAATTGAAAAAAATCAAAGCCGTTTCTAGACCGCAACTGACTTATGGATCAGGTGCTTGGGGATTCGCGACAAAAAGCCATGTACAAAGAATTCAGGCAACAGAAAACAAGCTACTACGATGTGCCTTAGATGCGCCTTGGTTTTTCAGGAACAAACAGATATATCGAGATTTGAAGTGGGAAACCATTACCGAATTTACGAAGAGGTAAGCTGAAAAGTTATTCGAAACAGGGAAAGAACATCCAAACGAAGAACTCAGGCAACTAGTGGACTACGTTCCGGAGGAAGACAGATGAAGAATGAGAATTTACAAAAGGAGACCGCGAGATCAATTGAGGAGAGATTAAAATGACTAAAATGAGTACGGAAACTTATTAAAACTATATTAAGGATGAATTCAGATGCATACCACCTTATTAAAACTATACTAAAAGAGATATCCGAAATGCACGAACATAAAAACCCTAGCACGGCAATGTGCAAGAAGAAATTAACCGATCAAGGAATAAATGGTTTATGGGCAAATGCCCCGAACCAATGAAATGCAGGTTAGGTTTAGTGGGTCGCGAACTCAAGAGAGTGAGTAACCCCCATATATTTATTATATTCTATATCGATAATGGGACTTCGAAAATTGAAGCGAGTCCATGGCTGCGCATGTGCAGAAATATTAAGAATTAAAATACCCGATTAGCTCTGTCTCTTTCTCATACATCGTTTTATGAACTGACAGGAATGAAATGATTTTACTTTACATCCATTCGAATATTTTCGACCTTAACCTAACAATATGTTTATATTGGTTTGAATCAGGTTCAAACTCAGGTTTGCATTACTTAGTACTGTATTTTATCGCCTCATTTCTAATAATTTGAAGTCAAAATAATTGGAACTTCATTATATTGCAACACTAGACGCTCGGATTCATAACAAAAGTGAAATATTATGTGTTTTCACAGAAAACCTGCGGAGTGCGGAGATTAACAAAAGTGATGTTCATCAACAAAATTGTAGGACTGTGACACATTTTTCTAGGTTGTTCACCATTGTATATTGTCTGCATTGTATCTAGATAAGTCTGTTATTGTCTTGAAATTCAGTTTGTAGTTGAGGTAATAATTCTAGTTCAATTTATATGATTGTTTTCTTCAGCACTGAAATAGTGAAACATCTGAATCGACATCTATATACAGGGTGTCCCGTAAAGACCACGTCAAACGGAAAGTATATCAGAATGTGCTCTACTCAATGTGAAAAAACCGTTGGTATGAAAGTCTCACAGTTTTCGAAATATTTGATGTTTTATGAAAATGTTGAATTTTTTCATTTAAAATGCTTTTTCTCTTGCGGAAGCTACAATTAAATACTTTTTGAATCAGTTTTTTCTGAGTAAATTTTGTTGAATGATTACTTCAATTCATGCAATGAAAAATACCACAAAATATTATACAGGGATTCTGAAAAAAAAAATTAAAATTCATGTTCTGAAGGAAGTATTTTTTTGTACTGAATTCTATCTGACGTGGTATAAAAAAAGGACACTAGACCTTTTATGCATATTACGTTGAAAAGTTGCCCATTTTGTGAGGGTTCCGAAAACGTAAAATACAGGTGATAACCTTCTTTACGAAAAAAGATATTTCAATGTTTATCGAAAATGAGGCATTTCTGTGAAAAACTGATTTTTTCACCTTTTCCACAAATTCTTTCATTTTGCAGATTCCGCTACAGCAGAATATGTTACAACATATTGAATAATTCTCTTGAAAAATGTCAGTTAGTCCTTAAATTACTTATAAAATGAAATTATTCATCAATTGCAATGATATAATGTAATAACGCACAGGACCTTCAACATCAACAAATCTATTGTGAAGAAACTTTATAAAAATATCAATAATAAAAATTCGGGATTCTTATTAGAGCAAATGCTCAAAATGACCACCCACTTCGCTAATACATGCCCTGCATCTATTGAGAAATGAACTTTTCAAACCATACAAACTTCTCCCGGCTATTTTGGCTGCTGGAATGCGAATTCAGTCCCTAAGTTGTGCTTCATCTCTTATGGGATTCGAATTAATTTAATTTTTTAAAAAACCACAGTAAAAAAAATTCCGAGGATTAAAGTCTGGTGAACGGGCAGGCCACAAAATTTCACCGCCCTTTCCGATCCACCGGTGAGGATATGTTTGGTTTAAATATTCCCTAACATGTCGACTGTAGTGTGCTGGGCACCCGTCGTCAGTTGAACAGAAAAAGAAGGTAACAAAAACAACAACTTCTGAACAAAAAATTCAGGAAGTAGCGAAGACCCAACCTACAGAGCAGGAAAAGAAGAGGGAAACTCCAAAACCCGTCCAGAAAAAAGAAGGACAGAAAAAACTTACAATGAAACAGGCTGTGAACAGTCAACAGGAGAAGAAAAAGATATCTGAATCAGCCGATGATTTAGATATCTTCACGAAAAAATTTTCAACAAGATAATGTTGAAAATTGAGAGGGAAATGGAGAAAAAACTCCAAGCATTATTCAGTAAACTGAATTAATGGACCTTACGGATATTAGGAAGAAATCCCTCAAGATAATCTCGTGGAACATAAACGGGATCAACACTCGGAAAGCCGAGATAGAACAAATAATATCAGAGAGACAACCTGATATTATAGCCCTACAGGAAACAAGAATAAACCGGAACAGAAGACTGAATTTCATGAATTATGAAACATATAGATGTGACAGAATTACAAACACCGGAGGAGGAGTAGCAATATTGGTGAGAACAGATCTGAAACACTACTTTAAAAGTAGATCCGACGAAACACAAGGAAAAACAGAAAAAGTGACGATTGTTGCCGAATTAAATCGGCAAAGAGTCGAAATAACCTAGGCGTATAAGCCACCACAAAACAATCTATTGGAAGAAGAGATAAACAACATGTTGGAAGGATCAAACCCGAAAATTTCCATAGGAGATTTCAACTGTAAATCCCCATTATGGAATAGCATAACAGAAAATAGGAATGGCAAAAAACTCAAGGATTTCGCCGGAAAACAAAATGCCATAGTTATTGGACCAGAGCTACCGACATATCTTGCTTTTGGAAGAGGAATACCAGATGTAATAGATATCGCGATATTGAAAAATATAACTCAAGAATTCTCGATTGAAACTTTGGAAGATGGAACCTCAAACCACAATCCCGTGAAATTGACAATTGGAGAAGAACCAAGAGAAAAACTGCTGGAAATAAGAGAATATACCAATTGGACTAAATACAGCCATTTAATACAATCGGAAATAACAGAAATTCCAACAATAGCACTCCAGACGATCTGGAATATGCGGTTGATAAACTGGAAGAGATTATATTGAAAGCTTACGAAAAAAGCACGAGAAGAGTGAAGAGACCAGCACCAAGTCATCCGCATGGCGATACGCCTAAAGAAGTAATAGATCTTATACAAGAAAATCGAAGACTTAGAAGAATATATAGGATGAACAAAAATGATCTAAATAGAAGGAACCTCAACCGACATAGCCAAGTTCTGAAAAATGCCCTGAAAGATCTAAGAACAAGCAGATGGAACAAAAGGGTTCAAGAACTGAATACAATCGATCATTCTGCATGGAGAATGCAAAAAAGCCTACGAGGAGAAAAGACTAAAATTCCACCCCTACACGGAGAAAGGGGAATGGCTTATACCAATACTGATAAGGCAGATGCATTGGCGGACTCGATCGAACGAGAATCGAGAATAAATTACAGGATAGACGACGATAATGAAGATTTGGAAGAACTGGTTGAAGAAAATGATGAAGAAATGGATGAATTACCAGCGACTGCTGAAATAGACAAGCCAACATCGCCAAATGAAATCAGGGAAATAATTAGAAGTTTGAAGAAGAGGAAAGCTCCCGGAAGCGATAAAATAACGAATGTTATGTTGAAGAAATTACCTAGAAAAGGTATAGCCGCTCTAACAAATATCGCGAATGGAATTGTGAGGACCGAACACTACCCAGAAAAATGGAAAACAGCAGAAGTCATAGTATTCAATAAACCATTCAAAGAGAAGAAGTTTCCACAAAACTACAGACCGATAAGTCTACTGTCGGCGTTAGGAAAAGTAGTAGAAAGAATTATCGCCACGAGGCTAAATGAGGAAACCAAAAATCTGGAACTAATACCACCAGAACAGTTCGGATTCAGAAGAGAGCATTCAACAGAACAACAATTATTAAGGCTCATAGAGTACATAACAGAGGGATTCCAACATAAACAAGCTGCAGGTCTTATTTTACTAGACGTCGCCAGAGCATTCGACAGAGTATGGCATGAAGGATTAATATATAAGATGAGATGTGCTGGATATTCGATCAAAATATGCAAGTTGATCAGGAATTATCTCAAAAATAGAAGATTTCACGTAAAAATGGGAGGATAATGCTCCTCATCAAGAGATATAGAGGCTGGAGTACCCCAAGGATCAGTACTTGGGCCACTTCTGTACAACATATACATCCACGATATTCCGAAAAATCCAAGAACCATGCTAACGTTATATGCTGACGACACAGGCGTAGCAACTTGACACCGAAACCCTGAAATAATAGAACGAGTTCTACAAGAGTCGATTGACGAAACAAATGACTGGTGCATAAAGTGGAAAATCAAGCTCAATGGACAAAAGAGCCAAGCAATATTACTACAGAAGAGAAGACTGCGACCCACAACAAAACTGGATGTTGACGGCGAAGAAATCGACTGGAAAAATGAAGCCAAATATTTAGGAATAACGCTTGATAAAGGACTTACCTGGAAAAATCATATCAAACAAGCAATGGACAAAACGAAAGCAGCGATGAATAGACTCTATCCTCTGATAGGAAGAAGAAGCCACATGTCGAAAGAGACAAAATTGAAGATAATCAAAGCCGTTGCTAGGCCTCAACTGACTTATGGATCAGTTGCCTGGGGTTTCGCGGCGAAGAGCCATATCAAAAGAATTCAGGCCACTGAAAACAAGCTGCTACGATGTGCAATAGATGCACCTTGGTTTGTCAGGAATAGACAGATTTATAAGGACCTGAAATGGGAAACCATAACGGAATTCATGAACAGAAAAGCAGAGAAATTATTCGAAACAGCGAAAAACCATCCGAATCAAGAACTCAGGACACTAGTGGACTACGACCCAGAGGAAGACAAAAGGAGAATGCGAATTTACCGAAGGAGACCAAGAGATGAATTAAAAAGAGATTAAAATAACAACAGGAAATTATTGAAAATTTCAATAAAGTGTTAATCCAATAGAGGATAAAAACATAAATCCCAGCACGATAGTGTGCGAGAAGAAAACCGACCAAGAGATGAACGGTTTATAGGCAAATGCCCGGAACCAAAATTCAAGAATCAGTAGGGTTTTTAGTGGGTCTCGAGCTCAGGAGAGTGAGAAACCCCACACTGTTCCCCCTCAGGAGATGAGGGTGGTTCGTCTGTCTTGCAGATTTTCCCCCTGCTACACAAAAAAAAAAGGGCACCCGTCGTGTTGAAACCATAGATTACCTCGCATTTCCAATGGTATATCTACTAAGAGTAAGGGTACACTGTTTCTTTAGAAAATTCAAATAGTTGGTGCCGTTTAATGATTACGGAAATTCTGTCGGACCGAATATTTTTCCATCGTATATTCCAGTTCATAAATTCACCGTAAATCGATTTTGGGATCTATCTTGCCTTAGATTGTGCGGATTCTCGATGTTCCAACTATGAAGATTATGCACATTGATATACCCGCTTTGAGTACAGGAATACTCATCAGTCCAAAGGATATTATTGAAAAAATCGGGATTTTCTGTATGTTTCAGCAACATTTGTTGACAAAATTCTACTCGGGCTTGATAGTCTCTTGGTAGTAGTTGTTGAACTCGCTGAATATGGTAGGGGTGATATTTGTGTTTCTTCGGGATTCTATGGACACTTGATTTTGATATGCCTGTCATGAGCTCTATCATTCTGGTTGATACTGAAAGATTATTTTCGATTTCATTCAAAATGGTTTCATCCTCTACGATCGAAGGCCAGCCACTACTTTCACGACTCCCAGGAACTTTTCCTTCGACAATTGCATTATGGGTCCGGATAAAAACTTCGTAATTGGGATGTCAGCGATTGGGGTACCGCTCTGAACAAAGCCTCGATGCTGCTCTAGCATTAAGACGTACTTCTCCATAAATAAGGTGCATGTCGGCGTTTTCTCTTGCAGTATACGAAACATTTTCTGCAGACATTTTACCTATACTGCATTCACATTTATTTTAGCAGTCGGTTGGCCATGGAAATTTGACACATTTCACTCTGTATAGTACGAAAATGTGGGGTTATGACGCTTGTCAAAACATTTTTGGGTTTTAAATCAACGCTATGTTGCCCGTTCTACGTAAAAGTTTCTGTTATTACGTTTTTATCGCAATGTCGAATCTCTTCGAAAAATATGTGACGATCGTAATTGAAGTTTACACAAACTGATTGAAGGCATACCAAATCGAGTTATTTACATGGAAAATACAAGAAATCAGTATAATATCATAATATGCACTAGCTTGAGGAGAGGTAATGTTCGTTATCTTCTTTTGCTAAAGTTTGAATACGTTACATCAGTTGTAGATCTCAAAAATTTTAACCTGAAGATGAAATGCATATGATGCAGTGGTTGGAATGGGCATCTCTCGAAGGAATTCTTCAACAAAAATTATCTTGCATCAATTGAAGTAAAAGGAATTGAAGGAAGTTTCAAGTCAAGATGAACTTGACCTTTGAACAAAAATTTCACATGAATAAAGAATTAACAGGACAACTGGCTCGTATTTGTGGCTGTTCATCTTAATACATTGATATAATAATAAATGATAATTAGGTATTTCTTGGTACCTTAAGAAATTTACAATGTATGGGACAAGTCGAATGAAAAATAGAAGAAGCAATTTTCGGAAACTTATTCTACGATGACATTAATTGAAAATCCTGTAGTAACGTGTCGCATCAATTCACCCAAACATGAAATTCTCAAATGCCACCACTTTTTTGGGTCTTCCAATAGAAGGAAATTTTTTGTCATCCTCTTCATTCACAATCTTTGTGATTGTGGAAATATTCAACTGAAATATAAGTCGTTTAGATTCAGATGAAACATTATATAAATTTTCTTACATTGATTATGTTTGCTACCGTCTGACGTATTGTGGATCTTGTCAGGCTATAACTATTTGAATGAGCGGAACTGAATTCTAAATCGCACTACTTCTGCTTTCTCCGTCTTTCAAACACTTTCGGCATTTTCGTAATGAAAATTGATATTAGTTGTGGCAACGGCGTTATGACATTAACGACATTTCATGAGTGCCAACCTTACTCCGTTCTAGATACAAAAACTTGAGAAAATTATTTCATGGCCAACCGACTGCTAAAATAAATGTGAATACAGTATAGTAATCTGATACACATTAACTTCCACTAGATGAAAATGAACGTTTCCATAGATACCTTAAGTACCTTAAGTTTGAATCATTGAATCACATCACATCATATCGATGTTCGAGAGTTCTTTAGGCAGAGAAAAAGAAAAAAAGATTATTTTCAGCAGGAAGTGCAAGATGAAAGTATTTATGGAAAAGGTGAAAAAATCAGTTTTTCACAGAAATGCTCCATTTTCGATAAACATTCGAATATCTTTTTTCGTGAAAAAGGTTATCACTTGTATTTTACCTTTTCGGAATCCTCACAACTTTTCAACGTAATATGCAGAAAAGGTCTAGTGTCTTTTTTTTATACCACGTCAGATAGAATTCAGTACAAAAAAACACTACCTTCAGAACATGAATTTTAATGTTTTTTTCAAAATCCTTGTATAATATTTTGTGGTATTTTTCATTGCATGAATTCAACAAAATTTACGGAACAAAAACTGATTCGAAAAGTATTTAATTGTAGCTTTCGCAAGAAAACATTTCAACATTTTCCTAAAACTTTAAATATCTCGAAAACTATGAGACTTTCATATGAACGATTTTTTCACATCAGATAAAGCACATTATGATTTACCTTCTGTTTGACGTGGTCTTTACGGGACACCCTGTATATAAAGCTCAACTGTAATTACTAATAACTACCAGTTTCTCATCTTCTAAATATTTTTATTGTCAAGTTGATTATTGTATTGCTTCTTTTGAAGCATGGCGCTTTTAATGAGCACTTTGTACTTTCATATATAATATTACTACATATAACAATAAATGTTGCCCCAAAAATATTTTTTATTGAGTATTGAGAACATTTACAAGAGGGGAAATTCAGGAGGTGAGATAAGTATGATGTTTACATGTACACGCAATATTAAAACTGGTATGAAACAGTAATATAAAACGAACTTGTTATTATGTCACTCTTGAGTTTACCGAGTATAGACAATACCATTTCTATTCGGCACTTATTATTTCACAAATCACAAGATTATTGAGTGAATAGTTTTTATGAACTTATTTGATTTGATCTCTTCTCGTTGATTCATCTGAAAGTTGAAAAGAACGGATACATTCTCGATGAATTTAATATTCATTAACTTTCGCCTCATATAAAATTCTTCTCAAAATTTGTACAAGAATTTGAAATAAATCATCATTCGAATTCATTCAACCATTCAACCTTAAATATGAAAACAAACTAACCAATATCTTGTTTGTCATTTTCGAACTTCTAATTCGCGAATGCGTACAAGTGGATTCCGCCCAACGATTTGGCTTCACTTTTTGTCGTAGTCTAGAACGCGTGTTATCGATATTGGTATAATAGATATATGGTAACCCCACAGTGTTCTCTAGAAATGGGTTCTTCTGGGTGAGGGTGAGAGATAAAGCCCCGTGTTTTCACGGTCGCAGATTCCCCCTGCTATATAAAAAAAAACCTACCGTGGGTCATTTTAAGAAAAATTTTCAGACAAGGGTTGGATTCACGTCTGGATGGCATTCCGTTATAAATTTGCAGGGGGTTCCTTGTTAGAATATGCATTGAAGTAGGAAAAACTTCTTCTGATAAGAAGAAGTTCATATAGAAATGTCTATTAAAACTAGGATTTATTCAAAAGTAGTTAGATAAAGCGGAAATAAATACGACAGAGAATTTAATGACACACCTTCGAAATCTAGAGGCATTAGTTAATAGAAAACTCCAAGAAGTGTTCCTGCAAATTCCAATGTTAATAGTGTAGAAAAAAAAACCATGTATTATATGTGAACGATTAGGATCATCCAACTGAACTTCGTCGTAACAAAAGTAGACAGAATGAAATGAAATCTAATAATCTAATCTAAATAAATAATTTAGAAATGGAAGGAAGGCTTAATTTAGAGATTCCGGAACAAAACAACCAGATCTCATACCACTGATAAAACTGAATGTACTAATAGAAAATAAGAAAACTGTTTCAGCCATTTATGATACAGGTTCTAATATAAATCTCATAAATAAAAAATTGTAAGAAAAATTAATCAAACAACACTTGAAAATAAAAGTAGGTATATTCAGAACTATCGGTGGTGCACAATTAATTAACAGTACAGTTAAGATCTCGGTTAAAATAAATTCGAAAATTGGAAATATAGAGGACTCTATTCAAGCTTTTGTGGTGGATAATAATAATCTTTGTTACGATATATTGTTAGGGCTAGATTCAATAAAAAAGTTCAAACTTATACAGGGAGAAAATTTGGAAATATTCCAAAAATCTGAAAACTAGATTTCTACAATTATTGATAAATCTGAAGAAAATTTACATTTCATAGTAAATTTCAGTGAAAATATGAATATTTCTAGTTCAAAGCAAATTTAGATCATTAAGAAAAAGACAAACAAAAATTAATTCTTGAATTGATGACGAAATATGACTCAATTTTTGCTAGAAATAAATACGATATCGGTAGAGTTCGGAATCATGAAGCTCAGATAAAATAATCTAAATATATTTCCAAAAAAACCTTACAGGTACAACGGTCCAGATCAATTAGAGAATGAGCATTAGATAGCTGAATTACTGAAAGCTGATCTGATTCTTCGATCAGATACTAACGCAGTGAACCCACGTCATTTTCTTGTTTTTTGAATTATATCATCGATGACAGGAAGTGGTCGTTGATTCGCCACGTTATATATTAACTCTGCATTCTGGTCCATTCCTGTCAGAGAGAAAGATAGGAGTAAAACTGCTTTTTTAGAACGAATGTTAGACTTCATAAACAAACATCACATTATAAATTCCTCACAACATGGTTTTCGCAGTGGTAAGTCCACTCAGTCGGCTTTACTGCATTTTTATAATACACTTGTCAATTTTCTAAATGATGGCGAATGTCCTGCTGCAGTTTTATGTGACCTAAGCAGGGCTTCCGACTGTGTTAATCATCAGAAATTACTGAAAATTTTGGAATCTTACGGTATTGGGGGTAAACCTTATAACTGGTTGAAGACTTTCCTTGAGAATCGAAGCCAGTGTGTTGTTATGAGGTTTGAGGTGGATGGTTCGATATCATTGGTTACGTCGAAGGGAGAGTCGGTGTGTATGGGTGTACCTCAGGGGTCCATATTGGGGCCGATTCTCTTTTTATTATATATCAATAGATTTGGAGCCAGTATACTCCACGATTTCGTTGCGTATGCGGACGATATATCCTTTTTAAAGTCTTCAACAAATGTGTTATTATTGAAGGAAGAAATTGAGAAATTACTGCACGCCGCTTGCAAGTTTTTCAACAACCACGATCTATATTTCAATACCAAGAAGACCCAAGTAATTCGTTTTCATAACTATAAACAGCCGTCTGTTGGGTTGCGACTGGATTTCGGTGATACACTCTTGTCCAAATGTACGGTCAATTTTCTTGGAGTTGAGTTTGATGAAAACGTCAACTGGGTGTCGCACTGTGGGGGCCTGGCTTCGAAGTTGCGCTCTTTCTATTACATGTTCGGGAACTTGAAGGCGGTACTAGATGTTGGTCAGCTTGTGAGTATCTATTATGCACAAGTAGAATCTCGTCTTAGATACATTCCGAGTCATTCGCTTGACAGCAGAAGACGTGCTACAGTGCTCCTAGTGCTATAAAAGAGAAAGCGGACGAGAAAGTCGAAGTGTCACAGTGCCGTAAAAGTGAAAGCGGAGGTGAAAGTGCCCACTAACAAAGCTACGGAATATTTGATTCCGTCTGTGAAGTTTGTGTAGGTTCTATATTTGCTATCGGAATTTTAATTCTTTAAAATTTTCAAAGTTGGTGTTCATCCTAAGTGCCCAGAGGATTTTTTTTTTCTCGTTGGTACTGCAGAAAACATCAGGTGAGCTTATTTTTCGTATCTTTCTTTCTGATTTTTCTCATAGCGTAGAGAATTTTTGATGAGTCGTTTTGTTTTTATGCATGAGATACATTTTTCTTTTTTGTCTTGAAAAATTTTATTTACAATTTCTTTGAGTAGCGAAGTAATTATTAATCAGATTTTAAAATGTCTGACCATTCGGACTGCGATTCCGTAATGGAAGAAGACGCGCCAGAAATCGCTAATGTCGTGTCCGAACACGATATTTTGAGAGAGGAGAACGCAAGTTTGAAAGCGATGGTGAATGGGCTAGATAGATGCGTATCTAGCTTAGTTGCTGAGATTAAAAATCTCAGGGAGAGGCTCGAGTTGCAGGAGGGAATTAAGGAAAGTCCTTACTCCAAAGCACTAAAAAAGAACATTATTTTGAAAAATGTCCAAGAAGTGAACTTACCGGTTCAAAAACAGAAGATGGAGGTGGTCAAAACCCCTCAAAACAAAATTTCCCCACCCGCCAAAAGAGTGAGAAAGGATAGCTCCTCGTCCAATGAAGACTCAAACAAAAAAAGAGTCTTGGAAACCCCAGCCCAAGAGAAAACCACTCCAGTGGAGAGAAAAGAAAAAATCCCCCCAGTTACCCTGAGAGGTACGTCCGAATGGACGTCAATTTCAAACGCCTTGATGCGGAACGGTATTAAATACCAAAGAGCGACGACAGTAAAGGACGGTATAAGAATCGTCCCACAAACCGCCGATGATCATCGAAGGATGACTGAATTCCTCCACAAAATCAACAGAGAGTTTTACACTTTCCAACGAGAGGAGGAAAAGAAAATTTACGCGGTAGTGAGATACCTACCGCTGGATGCAGATATCCCGACGATCCTTGACGACCTCAAGGATCAAGGGATCGTCGATGCTGAGGTCATAAGGATGACCTCAAATATAACAAAAAAGCCGATGCCCTTATTGCTGGTTAATACCCAGAATAAGGGTATCTTCGAGGTGAGAAGGCTCTACAACATGAACTGTGTTGTTGAACCTAAGAGAAGGACGACCGGGCCTGGACAATGTTATCGCTGTCAGCGATATGGACATGCCCAAAGTAAGTGCACTTTTCCATGGAGGTGCGTGAAATGCTCCGGTAATCACAGATCCAAGGAGTGTACGCTTACCAGGGAGAACGAGGAGCGAAATGCTTCTTGTGTTCTCTGTGGAGAGCAAGGACATCCAGCCAGCTACAAGGGATGTAGCGAATGGAAATTGGTCACTAAAAAGGCCAAGAGATCGCCAAGATCAAACCAAACCAGCTCGAGGCCAACACAAAATACTCCGAAGACAGCCCAAAACTCTTCGGAAGTGAAGAAACCCCAGGAAACTGCAACCAAAGCAGTCAAAGAGACGAAGAAACCAGAGAAAAAGACGGAAAAGGCAAAAACCGTCAAAAAAGCCGAAACGAGAAAAGGAATTTCTGGAATCACTGAGGAACTGGATAAGTTCACGAAAAACCTCCTCAGCACGATGATGCAGAATCTGGTGAAAGAGATTGAGAAGAAGATGCAGCAAATTATTAAGAATATTTAATGGCTGATACGACGATAAAGAACAATCTCATAATCGTCTCTTGGAACGTCGAAGGATTGAGAGCCCGCAGACCAGAATTCGAAGAACTGATTGAAGAGAAGAGACCGGATGTCATAGCTCTCCAAGAAACAAGACTTAACCCCAACGTTCGGATAGCATTTCCCAATTACGATATCTACAGAAATGATAGACCTAACAGCACAGGTGGCGTTGCTATACTGGCAAGAAGGAATATGGATCACCATTTCGACCAAATATTCAATGGTCAAGAAGTAAAAGCAATATCGATTATTGTGAATACCAATCGAGGACAAGTGAAGATTATTTCGACTTATAAATCACCGGATAAGGACATGCTGGAAGAGGATCTGAAAATGCTACTAGAAGGAAGACACCCGAAAATCATAATTGGTGATCTTAACTGCAAATCGCAGGAATGGAACAGTAGGGTGGAAAATACCAACGGCAGAAGACTGAAGATTTATGCTGAAAAACTTGATGCAGTTGTGATAGGACCTGATATACCGACCTACATACCAAGAGTAAATGGACTACCCGATGTACTGGACATTGTCGTAATGAAAGACATCACTGAAGAAATCAGCATTGATACAATAGAAGACGGAACTTCAGACCACAATCCCATAGAATTCATAGTGGGACATGGCCCAAGAAACGAAGAAGAGACACAAACCAAGGATCGCACAGACTGGGAGAAATATAAGAATTTACTTCAGGAGATAATCACGGAAATTCCCCAAATAAACACCCGGTATGAATTAGATGAAGCAGTTGAAAAATTGGAAAATCAAATAAAAGAAGCCTATGAAGAAAGCACCAAGAGAATAAGGAAACCAATTCCGAAACATTCACATGGAGATACGCCAAGGGATATAAAGGAACTTATAAAAAAGAACAGAAGACTCAGGAAAATCTACAGAACAACAAAAAGAGAAGAAGACAAGAAGAAACTGAATAAGCATAGTCAGATATTGAAAAATGCTTTAACAGAACTGCGTAATAACAGATGGCACCAGAGATTAAGGGAACTGAATACAATAGATCACTCGGCTTGGAAAATGCAAAAACGCTTACGACGAGAACAGACAGTTATACCTCCACTGCATGGAGCAAACGGAATGGTATATACGAGACTTGAAAAAGCCGAAGCACTTGCCGACTCGATTGAGAGAGAAGCCAGAATAAATTACAGAAATGATGATGACAATGAAGATCTAGAAGAAGAAGTGGAGGCAAACGAAGAACTGATGATGGAACCACCGGAAACCGAAATCATTCCAAAACCGGCTTCACCAACAGAAATCAAAGTGATAATAATGAAACTGAAAAACCGGAAAGCACCGGGAGAAGATAGGATAACGAATTATATGTTGAAGAAATTGCCTAGAAAAGGAATAGCAGCCTTGACGAATATAACAAACGGAGTGATGAGGACCGAATACTACCCAAAGAGATGGAAAACTGCAGAAATGATAGTTTTCAACAAGCCTGGAAAGGAACGGAAATTTCCTCAAAATTATAGACCAATCAGCCTACTATCAGCACTAGGAAAAGTCGTCGAGAGGGTTATCGCCAAAAGGCTGAATGAGGAAACAGAAATGTTGAAGATAATTCCACCCGAACAATTTGGATTTCGACGAGAACACTCGACTGAACTCCAATTACTACGGCTCATAGAATACGTCACCGAAGGAATGCAGACCAGACAGGCCACAGGATTAGTTCTGATGGATATCGAGAGAGCTTTTGATAGAGTATGGCACGAAGGCCTAATCTACAAGATGAAAAAAGCAGGATATTCGACCAAGCTATGCAAGATTATAAGGAACTATCTGAGGAATAGAAACTTTTATGTGAAGATAGATGGAGCAACCTCTCAAACCAGACAATTGGAAGCGGGAGTGCCTCAAGGATCGGTACTTGGACCTCTGCTTTACGTTATATACGTTTATGATATCCCGAAGAATGCTAGAAATATGCTCACCTTGTACGCAGATGACACAGGAATAGCGTTCAGACATAGACGCCCAGAGATCATACACCGGAGACTGCAGGAAGCCATAGATGAATTACTCAAATTGTGCATCAAATGGAAAATCCAAATCAATGGAAGAAAGACTCAAGCAATATTACTGCAAAAGAGAAGATTGAGGATGGAAGAAAACCTTGAAGTTGATGGAGAAGAGGTTGAATGGAAAAATGAAGCAACATACCTAGGAGTGACGCTTGACAGAGGACTTACATGGAAAAACCACATCAAATGTGCTGTTGATAAAACAAAAGCCGCAATGAGTAAACTTTATCCACTCATAGGCAGAAGAAGTCATATGAATAAGAACATCAAGTTGACGATGATTAAAACTATTGCGCGACCACAACTCACATATGGATCGGCGGCATGGGGCTTCGCAGCCAAGACCCACATCAAGAGAATACAGGCCACTGAGAATAAACTCCTTAGAAGGGCGATGGACGTACCCTGGTTTGTTAGGAACAAACAAATCTACAAGGACTTGGAATGGGAACCAGTTACAGAATTTATGAAGAAAAAGGCGGAAAGGATATTCGACAAAGCCAAACAACATCCAAATGAGGAACTACGAAGATTAGTCGACTACGATCCAACGGAAGAAGCTAGAAGGTCAAGAACCTACCACCGAAGACCGAGAGATCAGTTAAGGATTTAAATGTAACCAAAGAAGAGCTTAACCTATAAAAGCTATAGGCAGCATACAACTATCAACACGACTATGATCGTGTGAGAGTCCAGAAACCATAAGAGTCAACTGGTTGATAGGCAAAATGCCCGGAACCTATGAAGAAGCAGTTAAGGGTTTTTAGTGGGTCTCGAGCTCAGAGAGTGAGAATCCCCACACTGTTCCCCCTCAGCAGAGGGTGTGTTCGTCTGTTTGCAGATTTTCCCCCTGCTACACCAGAAAAAAAAAATCGTCTTAGATATGGAATCTGCTTGTGGGGCATCTCAACCAGAGCAAAAGATGTATTTGTTGCACAGAAGGCAATTTTGAGGTGCATTTTTAACATCCCTAGGAGAGAAACCTGCAGACTGGCTTTCAGGTCCGGCAATGTTTTGACGCTTGCCAGTCTATATAATTATTTATTTATTTATTGAAACAAAGAATACAAACAGGCATCCGCCCAATAGAGTATTCACATATTTGTAAATTTTTCAAACATAAAAAGATCTTACATCATCTAACCCCCACCATATACAATCCACCCTCTATACAGAAAATATACTACGTACTAAGTAAATAAATGTGCACTACGCACCAAGTAAAAAAATAGACAAGTGTGCAACAACAAAATTAACAATTTTGAAAACTAATCGATAACAATCACAGCCCGGATGCCTTTAGATCAGCCATTACCACTTTCTTTATTCTTAACAATGAGACATGAAAAATATCAACTCCGGAACATAATGTATTACACGTCATCATCATTCTATATGCCGGGGAGTTCTGCGCTGAATTTGTATTTCTTGTGTTTCTTGTGGTACCAAAGCATCTCAAATTCACAACCGGAATCTTGAGAGAAAAAAAATGTAAAATTTCAGACACCTCAAATTCCCCTTTCACAACTTTACATGCGAATAAGACATCCGTCAGCCTTCTCCGATTGAACAAACTCAACATATTAAATTTTTGTCGTATGTCAGTGTAATCATGATTAAGTATAACAATTCTATTCCTGTATGCCAAATATCGCAAAAACCTATTCTGTACGCTCTCCAAGCGCTCTATGTAATATTTATATCTTGGATTCCACACTCAAGAGGCGAAATTCAGCCTACTATGAACAAATGAATAGTAGAGTGTGAGGAGTGTTTTATTCTCCCTAAACTGTGTACTATTGCGAACCACGAAGCCCAGCATTTTATTTGCACTATTTACAACATTTTCAATGTGCTGATCGAGCAAAAGCTTATAGTCCAAAACCACTCCCAGATCCGAAACACTCACCACCGATTTGATGCCTGTATTATTTATGGAATAGCTAAAGTCAACAATCCGGGCATTCCTGGAAAAAGATATTTTGCAACATTTCTCGAAGTTCAGGAACAAGGAGTTCTCCCTACAATACTGTTGGAGTCTCTCTAGATCCTCCTGTAATCTCAGGCAGTCCCGAAGAGTAACGATAGTCCTGAAAAACTTTAAGTCATCTGCGTAGAGGAGAAACCCAGAGGATTGAAAACAGCTACTGATGTTGTTAATATATATTAAAAATAGCAGTGGACCCAAATGAGTGCCCTGCGGGATACCAGACGTATTCCTGAACATTCTCGATCTGCAACCTTCAATAGTGACGTACTGAGAACGGTTCAATATGTAGGATTCATTTGAACCTCAAAAGATTACCGCAAATACCTACCTCAGCAAGACGACGAAACAACAGAGTGTGGGATATTTTATCGAATGCCTTAGAGAAATCTGTGTATATAGTATCAATTTGAATACGAGAGTCAAGATTCTGCTGTATTCCCTCCAGGAAACAAACCAAATTTGTTTCAATACTTTTTCCTCGCATAAATCCATGTTGTTCATCAATTATCAAATTTTTGACATGATGGAAAATATACCTATAAATTAAGGATTCGAATAATTTCGGTAGAGCTGAGAGCATGCTAATAGGACGATAATTTTCTACGTGATGCTTATGACCTCCCTTGAATACAGGGACAATATTCGACACCCTCCACCTACTCGGGAAAACTGAACTCTTCAGCGATTTGTTGAAAATAATATGCAGCGGGCGTGCTAGTGTGTCGGCGCACTCTCTCAAGACGATGGGGGGGATCCCATCAGGCCCTGGACCCTTCGATATCTTGATCAATTTCATAGCATCCGAAATCTCATCAATGTTCAACTGTAATGATGACAAATAATTCGCTGCATAACAATTTCCAATGAACTCCCGACTCTGTGATCGGTTGGGCAGCGGCGGCACTTCGTAAATGCTCTTAAAAAAGGTTGCGAACGATTCTGAAATCTCCGCTGCCGATGAAGCGCGAATGCCGCCTAGATACATTTGGCATGGAATTTTACCATGCTTTTTCTTGGTCGAGATGAAACTGAATAACCGCTTTGAATTAAGAGAGCTCTGACTCTACAACATTTAAGTAATCGTCGCAATCTAACCTCATAGAACGCTTGGAGAGCGTCCGTAGTTCTCGAAACCTCATCAAATCTCCCGCACTATTATAAACTTTCTACTTTACATTATATTTATTTTTTCTCTTAATTAAATCAATAAATAGTCTTATGTGAATAATAGAGCGGATAGTTGTGTCCTTTCTTAAACTTACGTACATTATTCATTAGAATATGGTTTAGAACATCATAAAACGTATTAACATCATTGTCAACATCATCATTTATCAAAATAGACTGCCAATCAACATCAGAAATTTGCCGATTTAGTTCAGAATAGTCAGCACGTTTATAATTCAGTAACTTATCCTGACAACTATTCAACAAGTATCTCTCCCTATTGACATCCAACAAAAATTCCAGACAGGGATGGTGAGAATCCTCGCTCACGAAAGGCATTTCAGCTCGAGAAATTCCCTTTATCTTACTTTTATTACAAAGTACGAGATCAAGCACTCTGTTTGAGGAATTGGGAATGTTGTTGAATTGCATCAGCTCTGCGAAAGCCAATGCATCAATTATTGCAGAATAGTTGCTCTCAACATTTGATGGTACCCAGAAAGATTCAGATTCATCGCCCACCCAGCTCACAGTCCCCACAAATCAAAGTGTACAATCCTGAATTTTACCTTTGTTAACTTCTAATTTATTTACAAATGACGACAAAGCATATTCGTCCCCTGGTGGTAAATATACACAACATATATACAATCTAACATTTCCTATAGTAAGTAACAGCCATAGATCTTCCGCATCGCTGTTGAAATCGGGCAGAACTGTCACATTAAATCCGTCTCGAATTGCTATAAAAACACCACCTCCCTTCTTGAAGAGCAACTATCCGACCGATCCCTCCTGAATATAGAGTAATTTTCAATGTCTACAATTTCAGAATCAAATATATAACTTTTGAGCCACGATTCCGTAACGAAAACAAGGTCATAATTACCCAACTGTAAATTAATCTTGAAGTCCGTTAACTTGGTGCGCAAGCCACGCACATTCTGGTAGCAAACTTGTAACATCATCTCGGCAGATATGAATAACAAAAAAAAAAACATTAAAACAATCAACAATTAAGTCCTCAGAGCTTAGTCAAATCAGCCACACAATGAACCCGAAGAATCCTGTCACCATCATTTTTACGCACAAGGATGCCGCCATTCTGAACCCATATATATTTGTATTTTTTCTCTTTAGCTGCCTCTCTCGCTTCCTTGAATAAAACCTTATTTGCGGTCGTCAGGTGCTCATTAACGTAGAATCTCCGGGAAACATTGAGCAACTCTAGCCCCGGTTTTCCACCCATGGCCATCCTCTTAGATTTCACAGCTGACAAAAAAGAATCTCTGTCGATCTTCCTATTGAATTTCACAACGATATTCTTGGGTTTGTTCTCTAGCCTTGTTGGTACGCGCGTTACAGCATTCACAGAATGATCTGTCACTTCGTGTCCGATGTATTGTCCAATTTTTTTACAATATCGATCAAATTTTCGTTTTTCTGTTCGGGGACTTCCATGATCTCGACATTATTGTTCCTCAAATTCTGCTCCATGCCATTAAACCTAACCTCCATAATCTCAACCTTCTTCTTCAAAGATTCATTCTCCGCCTTCAATATGTTCGTCGCTTTTATTGCATCGTCCAGTTTGGACTTTTGCTCGAAGTCAGACACCTTATTTGAGCAAAAATCCACTGAACATCTTTGAAGTTGCATGTTATATTTATTGCAACTCAGGCTCTTTCAAACGTAATGAAGAGATTCATAACATAAATACACGACGAAAAGGATTAATTCATACCCAGGTTGCAAAATACAAGGTTGCTCAAAATGCTCCTAACTATATGGGACCGCGTATTTTCAATCATTTATCTGAGAATATTAGGTCAAGTTTAACGCTTAAGATGTTTAAGAGACATCTTAAAGCATTTTTGTTACAAAAATGTTTTTATACTGTTCAGGATTTTTTTGACTGTCCTGTACCTACAGTAATATAATTTTTTATATTCTGTACTTATATTTCAATTTTAAGAGTTTTTGACGTTCCTGACACAATGTAATTATTGTCTTGTGGGAAATAACTAAAACATAATCTGCATTCATTTTGTATAAATTACATAGACGATATTCTGATATTCTCAAAAACATTTGAGGAACATTTGGTTCATTTATAAAAGCTATTGCAAGCAATTTATGATGAAAGTGTTCAACCAAAACTTTTGAAATGTGATTTTGGTAAAAGCTCGATCAAATATTTGGGTCATTCAATCAAAAACAATTAGGTACTGCCCATGAAAGATAATTTAGTGCCTATTCGAGAATTTCCTACAAAAAGATGAAAAAGAACGCACGCCAATAAGCAACAAACCGCCAGTAAAAGTATCACTGAACCAAAATGGCTAAACAATTACAGTCTAATTTAAATATATTCCCCTCTGAGTAGCCCTACCATTCTATATTTAGGAGCTGTTATATATCACTTTAAGATGTTAGGTGTCTTCTTTGAAGTCACCGATAAACAGTACTTTAGGATTCTGCAGACTCAATACTCCTTGCAGACGCTGTATGGTTCATTGGTTTCTCATGTTTCCACATCTACTTTTCACCAAAATGAAATCTTTCTTTGAGATTTTTCCGCCACTTTCATTGTTACAAAAACAGTGCTATGAAAACGCGTCTATATGACGCGTTTGAATTTTTCACTAGTTGTAGGAGTGCATTATTGATCTATATTTTGACCACATTTCTCATTTATTATTGTAATAATTGTAGAAATTCAAATAAATAATTACTAATACTTTTATTATTATCAGTCAAACAACTGAATAATCAGAATATATTGAATGATCCTAGTAAATATCTATTGTGATTAGTGCAATATTATTCAGTTGTATTGTGATGATTTCTTTGGGTGTGAAGGATCGATTGATACAAAGACACTCTTCGCGCTTATGCCCTGAATATAAAATAAAAGCGAAACGTTAGCTTAGTAGCAAAGAATGTTCTTGTTTCAATCGATCCTTCACACCCAAAGAAATCATCACAATACAACTGAATAATATTGCACTTGATAATTGCATAAACATGTCAAAATTTGTCTAGTACCACTAAAATTGCCTATAAGTTCTGCGTAATTTAATTATAGCACAATTCCCAGAACGTTGGAAATGTCCCTCGTAGATGAAGTATTTCACGATGCAAGTAATGAAGAAGATAAGGCCATTAAATAATCGACGCACTGAGTTAGCATTTTCAATTTCACACATTTCTTTAGATTTTCAATGTGTGTTTTATCTTTGCAATTTGTTGTTGTATTTTGGCTCCCGTTTTTCTAAACAATATCCACAAAATAGGATCAATTTCAAATTACTAATTTTTTACATGAAATTTCTGCTTGACGACCTTTATGTATCCGTTGTTGTTGCGAGTAATTACACTTTTACATATTCATAGAATTGAAGCCATCTGTTCGTAGGATGAGACCGTATGCTGAAGATTTTTCCATTCGTCTTTATAACTTAGGTACAATAATGAATGATATGTCAGTCAAAAGTGATGTACCTTGTGCATGAAGATGTTGGTGGCGCTTTTTTACATACATGTTAGCTCTTATTTTAAGAGACAATATTCAGGAAAAATCATAATTGGTTATAAACCGCGAGAAATTTTGCGAATCTACGCTAGGTGTTACCTAACTCAGGTAATAATACTTTTAGGACGTTTGTCTTGAGAATGCGACCGTCTGCCAATGTTTTCTTTCTGAACAATCAGTGATATATTAATTGAAAATTTGACACAAAAATGACAGTGGTAACTTATGAGAAAGTAGATGGCGTCTTTTTGCTATATTTGACAGTCTGGTCCAAAATAGGGACCACCCCTGATGGCAGACGCTTACTATTTCAATTCAGTTAAGATCCTAGACCATTTTTACACAACATTCATCTTGGTTATAATTGAGAGGTTCTAATCGGTTCTTTCTCATTTTTTCAATTTTTGTTATCCAATAAGGTGACCACTCACGCACGGCAGATGGACGGTTTCAAGTTCACATTATAAAGTTGAACCAAAATACCAATCCAAACCTTTGGTAACTTATGAGGACAACTGCGATAATCTCCAACGTATGCTTAGTTTTTGAAAACAATAAATCTTGAATTTTTCTTCTTGTGTTGAATCTGTAGGAGACGAGAACCCTTTAAAGCGTCAAAACAAACTTCTTCCAATGTGCTATGACACGCAACATGCAATCAAACCTTTCATTGTGTCATTCCCATTTGAGGATATAAGGTGATTTTATGTACAAAAGTAAAAGGATAATTTTTATTGAATAACTGAAGAAATCCAAATTACAAGGATAAGGTATGTCGCTTATTCCATTAAATGATTTCAGTAACTTATTGAAAATATCATGTGAATTCATGACAATAAAGAAGATAATTCGAAATCTATGAAACGAATGGGTTGAAGTTGAGAATTGTATAATCAAGATAGCAGAAACACAATACAATTTTACACACAACTCAAAACAACTCCAGTTCACTTCATGAAAAAACATCCGATATCTAAAAAACAAATGTTTGAATTTTGTCAGAAAATGTATAATGCACTTTACCATTCGAATCAACTCCAAATAGTCCAAATACTGATGTTTATTGACCTCTATGAACATACAGAAGAAACTGATTACACAAGTAGAAAAAATAAATTGATGAAAGTATTCCTAATTTGCTTTCGTTCAAGAGGGTGCAGCTTAGTTTACGTTATTTCAACAGCATTTGTTCTTCTGGCTCTCCTATAACTGCATATGTCACACATTCTGGGACGATCAAAAAATGAAATCTTGACATAATCACGAATATTGGTGAGGTTACTCTTCAAGGATCTATAGTTAATTGCATTCAATTTATCGATTATAGACTTTTAACTTGACAAAACGGGTAGTTCCACGCTAACTCTTCTTTTCTTCCTTTTGGAGTCTAAGTAAATGAATACTATTTTGATGATCACAAAAATACATATGGAAGTTGAGAAACCAACAACGATTAATATGTTCATTTGATGTAAACAATTGGTCAATCTTTGTTCCATAGTAAACATAGATTTATTAAAAGGGAGATCTTGATGCTGCTCGGTTTTTAAAAGTTGACTCTTGGTGGTCTCTGTTTTTTTTCTATACACAATATTGTGCAAAACATCATGTAAATTAACAAATTCTGACCTGATTAATATATTTTGCTCTTCAATTTTCGTTTCCAGATAGGTTTCAAGTTTTTTCGATATTTCTTTCTTCAGGCTCTCCACTGTTGATTTTTCTGATATCAAATAATTCACCAAAGTTTTGTTAAAACCTTCTGTGAAATTTTTGCCATAATTCCACAAATCTTTCCAAAAAGTGGCTGACTGATCGCTTGTCGCTATAACACTATCTGTTTGATTTTGCATTTGTTTGGCTCTCTCATGAATGCAAGGAAGACCTTTTATGTTTTCAATGGAATAATCTTCTTCATAGACCAGAGAAAAATTTCTCAGTTTAGACTGTCGGAATAGTGAAGAAACAACGTTACAAGTGAAGTTATTCCCGTCCAGGAAAATTTCTTGGAAATTGTTGATATGGGTGAAAAATTCAGAATCCCAATAATCCAGGTTATTTTGACTGATATCTAAGATTTTCAGATCGCTCAAGGGAATAAGAGGGTTTGGGTCTAGTTCCCCAAATGTTATTCTACTTAAGTTTAGGTACTCTATATGGTTAGCTTTACTGAAAATGCCAACTCTCAATCCGCTCATTTCGTTTTGAGATATATCTAGTTTGAGAAGATTCTCCAAGCTTACAAACACATCAAGTGGTGTTTCAGTAATTTGATTTTTTGATACGTTCAATGTTGAAAGGGAACTTATATTATCCAAGAAGGTCAAGCTAGTGATATTGTTATTCGCGATGTTTAAATTGGTTATAGTCCTAGGAAAGCAGGAATTGTTGATATAAGTAATTGCGTTGTCTTGCAAAAATAGGGAAACTATATTTGTATTGTTGAAACACTCCGGGATGCTTTCAATATTATTATGATTCATGAATAGAATCTCGAGTTTACTCAACTGTTGAAAGTGTATATCAATTGATGTCAGATAATTATGAGAAAGAATAAGATTCTTGAGATTCACCAATGGGCTCAGAAGATTGTATGGAAGAGAACGTATTTGATTCGTGCTTAAATCCAAGGTTTCTAAGGAGGTCAAACCAAGGAAAGCTTCTTCTGCTAACGTCTCAATTTTATTATTTTTCATATCAAGGATTTGCAGTGTCGATAAGGTATTCAAGCACCCACTTCTTATTTCTCTTATATCGTTATACTCCAACTGTAATGTCCTTAGTCTTTGAAGTCCCGCAAAAGCACCTACTTGTAAATTTTGTATTTTCGAACTGTTCAAGTATATGGCATCCAGATGCGGTGTCTTTTTGAAAAAATTGATGGGTATAGTGGATAATTTACTTGAAGTGAATGTTATATGTTTGCACTCTGCTTCCGGGCAAGTCTTGCCAGACAGTATTGAATTTTCACCTAGATGCAAGCACACCACAGATACCGAAGAAATTCCTAATTGTTCAACTTCATATCTTCCTTCATAACGGTTCCAATACTGATTTGTATTATATGAAATATGTCGATTGCAATAACAATCCGAGTCTAACATATAACCTGCACAACTTTGGTCGCAAACATCGCATTCTTCTGTTGCCTCAACTAGTACTAACCCCCAATTAATAAACAAGAGGCAACCAATGATCAACAGCAATCCATTTCCTCTGGAGCTACTCATCCTGTAAAGAAAATCTCGATTAAATTTAATGGAGACTTTCAGATGAAAATTATGTGTTCACGAGAGAAATGATATTCAATGTTTTAAGCGGTCTCAGTTTTTCTGAATTTATTTTCATTCATATTGTTATTCATATTATATTATCCTGATTTTCTAGGTACCGAAGTACCCCTCAGAAGCTCTGTGGTTTGTACGAGTTCGGAGAATCAGTTGTGTTCTGTGTAGGCTTTATTACGCCACCTTAGACATAGCACTGTTAATGTGAATCCAAAAAAATCTCCGTTGTGTTTTGAAATTGTCACTTCAATTGTGATTTAATACGTTGATGATCAGTGTTTAGCAAATTCATGAAATTTTCAGTGTTGAACACGTCTATTTCTTCACTTCAGACTCTTTGTTTTCCGAACCTAATTTTAGTATCCAAAATTTTAGTGATGTCTCAAAGAAATATTGCTGCCATAGAAAGTCAACTGATAATAATCCATTATTTTCGGAATCAGGGGATAGAATAATGATAATTCCAAATACAAACATGATACGAGAATTACACTACAAATATGTTTAAATACTGGAACAAACAAAATACCACAGGAGCTGTAGCTAAGCTAATGCTTGTACGTGGTGTGTGAATTTCCAATCCTCGAAACCAGATTATACTGTAACATACAAAATAACCTCCTTCAGGAAAATTTGGTGTATTCTGAAAGAAACCGGCGTGAAGTTGTCCTGAAAAAGAGTACATCCGAAGGTTCATTGGCGTGCGGGCTCACATATCCTGTGTTATATCGTGATCTTCATTGAATATATTTACTTGAGATTTAGTTTGGAATGATTGAGGCAGAATGATTCGCCCTCACATTCAATCTTTTTCAAGTGAATCCAACTAGTAAATAGGAAACATTAATTAGGTATCTTGATTGATTTCTATCATTAATACCAATATTTCAATGTTAACTGAGACAGGGTGATCGCTGAAATGAAAACAACTCTGGCTAGATAATTTGAATCCCATATGAATATATTGAGGAAGGATGTTGAAGTTTTAAGAGATATCAATGTCGATTTCGTAAGATATTAACTTCGGAAAATTAGTCTATCATCAATAACGACAACGCTGTTTCCTCAAAGAAAGGTATACAGGGTCTTTCACGAGGAACCTCACCCATATTTATACGGGAAACTACTGAACGTATTTGCATGAAACTCAGCACTTATAAGTATTTCACGAAGCTGATGAAATCTAAAATATTTTCAAGGCACGAGCACCTCCGGTTTTTCCGGAAATGACGTCAACTTCCGTTTTTCAAATTAGAACACCATTTTTTTATTGCAGAAATAGATTCCTTAAAAAATTTCAAGTTATTTTGATGTAACATTTTTCAGTTTTGGTTGGAAAATTCTCTCTGAGCGGGAAAATTCGAAAAAAAAATCGAAAATAGAGCTCCGCTGAAACAAGAATAACTTCGAGGTTTTTGGATGGAAAATTTTCATTTTTGGGATTTTTCAAGATGTAAGATTGATGTATCCACTTTAAAAATCGAAATCGCGATTCATGATACAGGGGGTGAAAAAATCGCTTTCAAAGTTAGGGATGACAAAATCGTGAAAAATCAATTTTTTCAAATTAGAACCCCATTTTTTCATGGCAGATATTGAATCTACGTTGAAAAATAATGTGAGTGTATGCATCACACCCTTGCCCTAAAGTGGATATTTTCTGAGTAATTCACAAAAAACTGTTTTTCGTCTTGAATTTTCAGCTATTTCTTTTCCCTTCACGACAAAAAGATGAAATTTTCAGGAATTGTTACTTAAACCATGTTTTAGATTTTACTACCCTAATATGCAAGAGAAAAAAGTTACAGGTTGTTCCTAAATAGATGGCGAATTTTGATTCGAATTTGTATCGGAAACCTCTTTATTTCAACTAATCGGCCATCGGTTTTCTCTCCAGTGATAAATAAATAATTCCTTATGAACCATATGCAAAAACTTACCATGTTTTACATTCTTTTTTTTAATGATAGATATCATTAATTACATCTGCCAAATTCCTCTTTATTCAGTAGCATTTTGTGTTTATTATTAATTTGGTGATAATTCGTATTAAGTTATAAAATCGATCAGTAGCCTAATTTTACCAATGAAGATTATTTAAATCTCATTCTACTTCATGGAGAATGTAATAAAGTTGTAGATAGAACGATTCGACTGTTCATTGAAAGGTTTCCTGACCGACCCAGACCAACGAGAGATACCATTAACAGAACCCTGACAAACTTGAGAAATGTCGGATCTTTCGTTGAGAAAACTATACACAGAGAAAAAGGTGTAGTAGAAGATGAGAACAACGAAATTACAGTTCTTGCATATTTTCGTGTGAATCCTCAAAATTCTCTCAAAGATGCCGAGATTGATCTGGGATTATCTCAATCGAGTGTTTGGAGAATATTAAAAAAACATAAAATGCACCCATATAAATTCAATAGGGTACAGCATTTGAAGGAAACTGATTTCGTCAGGAGAACAGAGTTTTGCGAAGCTATGATGATTCGATTTCAAGAGAATGAAAACTTTTTGGACTGTATAATTTGGACAGATGAATCTAAATTCACAAAGAATGGTTCTTTCAATAGGCATAACAGTCATTATTGGGATGAAGAGAACAACCACCACTTCAGACAATGGAACTTTCAAGAGACCTGGAGTTTCAATGTTTTTTGCGCCATCAAAAATAATGCAATTCTCGATGTTCACATTTATGATGGGACTTTAACTGGTAAGATAGAACACTACACATGTTTGCATTATTTAAAGAATGTTCTCCCTTAGGAGATAGATATTCTGACATATTAACTCAAATAATTGAGCCGCTAGTACAGAACCATAATGACTTATGGTATCAACAAGATGGCGCGCCTCCACACAATTCACTCAATGTGTCAAATATCCTCTACAGGCTATTTGAAGATCGATGGTTGGCGAACAATGGTCCACATCTTTGGCCACCACGTTCTCCCGATTTAACTCCTTTAGACTATTATGTTTGGTGTAGGATAAAAAATATTGTCAACTCAACTCCCCTAACTGATAAAGAGGACTGCATAGAACGAGTCAGAAATGCGTTCAGGTTTGTTTAGATTTTTAGATTCATAGTTTTGAAACTCAATTTGGTTTTTAAACACTTTTGCAGATGTCTTCCTCCCGATGAAATAAGAAGAGCAACGCACGAAGCATTCCTGAGACGTATAAATAAATGTCTAGAAATTAACGGTCATAACTTTGAGCATCTTCTCTAGTTATAACTGCGAGAGTTTGCCATGGTTCTCCTAATAGTAACTTGAGGTCGGTTTCAAGAAGGGGTGAAAAATCTACAGCATGGTTCAAATAACAGTTCCTGAAAATTTCATCTTTTTGGCGTGAAGGGAAAAGAAATAGCTGAAAATTCATGACGAAAAACAGTTTTTTGTGAATAACTTAGAAAATATTCATTTTAGGGCAAGGGTGTGCTGCATACAGTCACATTATTTTTTTTTGTAGATTCAATATCTGCCAAAAAAAATGGGGTTCTAATTTGAAAAAATTGATTTTTCACGATTTTGTCATCCCTAAATTTGAGAGCGATTTTTTCACCCCCTGTATCATGAATCGCGATTTCGATTTTTAAAGTGGATACATCAATCTTACATTTTGAAAAATCCCAAAAATGAAAATTTTCCATCCAAAAACCTCGAAGTTATTCTTGTTTCAGCGAAGCTCTATTTTCGATTTTTTTTCGAATTTTCAAACCAAAACTGAAAAATGTTACATCAAAATAACTTGAAATTTTCTAAGGAATCTATTTCTGCAATAAAAAAATGGTGTTCTAATTTGAAAAACGGAAGTTGACGTCATTTCCGGAAAAACCGGAGGTGCTCATGCCTTGAAAATATTTTAGATTTCATCAGCATCGTGAAATACTTATAAGTGCTGAATTTCATGAAAATACGTGATAAGGCCAGATAAGGAGTTCTTGTGTTTTTATCTGAAGTAGGAGGAAGTCGTTTAAGGTTGGCAGTAAAATGATCCCTTTGGAGGAGCTTTTAGACGAGAAGATGTGGCCGGATGGTGTTACCATTTGTCAGTTTCGGAGCTTCCAATAATAATAGAAATTTACCTAGTAAGAATGTTGTCATGAATCTCGAGTTGGCAATTACTGGTAAGAGTTTAAATAATGGAATGTCTTGTATTATCAAAGTATTAGGGGTCTCAGAACCAAGACAGTTAATTTCTAAAAATTTTCGTGTTCATGTAACTTTGATATTATTTTGTTAACGGAAACTTGGTTGTCATCAGATGTTTCCAATTCTGAGCTATTCGATGATAGATACTCAGTGTATCGTAAAGATAGCGATTCATCCACGAACGGTAAGATAAGAGGGGTTGGGGCTGCTTTCCGAATCTTACTTCCCGAATTTCATGAATTGGAGAATGTAATTGTGAAAGTTATCCATGGTAGTTTGTCATTATTGATATTAATTTAATCTTTCGGGCATATTCAACGAATATTCAGAATCAAATTATGAAAATGATAGCTTATCAAGTAAACAAATGTTTTTGTGGAATTTCCTATCGTATTCAAATTTGCGACAGATCACTGAGGTATTCAATGACATTCCATTATTTAAACTCTTACCAGTAATTGCCAACTTGAGATTCATGACAACATTCTTACTAGG
This sequence comes from Coccinella septempunctata, assembly GCF_907165205.1. Lineage (NCBI taxonomy): Eukaryota > Metazoa > Arthropoda > Insecta > Coleoptera > Coccinellidae > Coccinella > Coccinella septempunctata. The sequence continues at coordinate 13,177,317 of NC_058196.1, forward strand.
AAAATTTCTATTATTATTGGAAGCTCCGAAACTGACAAATGGTAACACCATCCGGCCACATATTCTAGTCTAGAAGCTCCTCCAAAGAGATCATTTTACTGCCAAACTTAAACGACTTCCTCCTACTTCAGGTAAAAACACAAGAACTCCTTATCTGGCCATTTTTCTTTACCGTAGGCCAAAAGAATAAACTCGGTAGTAACATCAGACAATCCACGAATCCAGATCCAATTTCTTCCTTTCGGGGCAGATTGTAAGAGCGGGTTGGTATTTCCCTTGCTCTTGACTAAGTCATTCTTAGATTTCATGAATAATTGAGAAACATTTAATGGGGTGGATTATTCTGAGCCTCGACTGGCTTCTCAGCTAAACCTTGCCCAACATTTCCAAATTGTTTTTGACTTAGGAGTTCGTTCCGTTCTCCTGTTCTTCCATGCAGTCGAAGTGAACTCATCACCTGCATCAGCGATCCTGGCGCGGCCCTTCACTGAGAGGTTTATTTCCTTATATCGAGCCATCCGAACCCTTCCTACTGATTTCGCCTATGAGAACAAAATATTTGTTGGCTGATAAATTGGAAAATTGCATCGAATACCAACCGAGAGTGTGGATTTGCAATCAGATGCCAGCCATGAAAAAAATCGACTCTTCCTGTGAAGTATAACTGCTAATGAAAACCGTCAACAAGATTCCCAACTCCTGCATGATAAGAAATATCATCGCTGATGCTGAAATCTGGCACAAGACCGACGTTAATGAATGGCTGTTCTCCCTATCCAATCCAACTCGAATCTCTATCATCTGTGGTGAAGAATCCTTAAAGCAGGAAATTATCGAGAAGATGGGTATTCTAAAGCTCAACTCACATTGCAAGTCATATACTGATCGTACAAGTCTAGAAACGAGCGCAGTACTAGCTTCCGTCAACTCAAGTCATGAAATTCCATCTTCTAGTATAATACAGGACGACTGTTGCCAGAAATTGAAGAGAAATCTCACTGTCCACGCAATTCACATGGAACCAATAAAATTAACACATGTCAACCTCCACGAACCCAAGTATGCTCTACACAAGTTAGCAGAATTCGATGAACAACTCCAACAACGACTGAATAAGCCTTTCATCATTCAACACTCTTCGTGGGTAACAACAGCCCTATCAATTACATGTGGTACCATTTTGCTAATTGTCCTCTACAATTTTATGAAATGGTGTGGATATGTCTCCAGATCTTCAACCAATGCCACAAAAGACCAACACAGCAACCAGTCCAAGTATACTACGATGCAGAACTCCAACAATTACCCAGGTTACTCTGAGACGGAAATCCGAGTATCAAGACCAGAAGACACCTCCAGCAGCGGGTCTCAAACACAGAGAAGAACAAACAAGATATTAAAAATTAATGCTCATTAATTGTTGCAATTTTACATATCTTGTATATCTTACTCTTTACATTTTCTCTAATATCTAGTTCAATTTGCAATGACTTAATTTCTTAATATTTCTATGCTCTCATCTTTGCACTAATTGAATATCCATAATATTTTATTGATTTTAATCTTGCTATTATTGAATAATATAATTAGAATATATATTCACATTTCAATACCTTATGTAAGGTGTCATACTGCTTCAGAATTCTTATTTAAAGATTTTTGCTCTTCTTGTACATCAAAAATCTTCTTTTAGTGGGGAGATGTTCCCACCCTGTATACAAGGGCCCCATTGTTAACAGATTCTTGCTCAAGTCAGCATTTTCCAAAACAATATATAAGTAGCAGCATGACGCTCCCAGTTCAGTTCAGATCGTACCGTTCAGACTCATTCTTCATTCATATCGCATAGTTCAGGTTTTCATTCATATCGTACCGTTCAGACTGATTTTCGTATTATCCAGATCTATTGATATATTTTGTATCTTGTGCCTTCCAAATAAATTAATTGAAAATAACAGTGTGTTATCCTTCGTAAATTGACAATCTGATAGTGTTCATAACTAAAGGTTTTACGGAGCTTTATCTCAATAAAGCTGTACTGGTGACAGCGACCCTGCTTTCTGTTAGTTTTTTTAAAACTAAGTTTGTTCCGAAAGGAATACAACAATATACTTATGTATCAAATGTTGGAAAAAAATAACAAAAAATTTCGAGAAAATTCATGTTCCAAGATATCAATGAATGTTTCATTTGTCTGGCATAAAGAATGTTGATTAAAATATTCGAAACCTTTTTTGAGAAACAATACAAATTCTCTAGATGCTTTCAATGTTTTATGATTCATACCCACTAAAGAGAACGTGTAAAACAGGTTCAATCGCATTTAAAAAAAGGAAACTAATAAACTATAAATAACATATATGAAACAGTTAAAAAAATTGTTTTCAATCTAACCTTCCAGATTCCTATCCAAACTAATTTTAGCACTGTATGTTAAACTGAAGAGGAAATCATCATGAGATGGCACTCTTATTCAATACTGATATAGTTATCAAGCAATAGCGGACAATAAAATGAATCATTCCTATTTCAGTTACTCACAACCCACTAAAATGATAAATTGTGTAGATTCGGGGGAAATAATTTTGACTAATATAGAATCAATTATTGATTATGATATTTATGCTCTCATTCAATATTCTTAATCAATTTCGGTAAATAAATAATGAAGCTTTGAGTAAACTTCATCCCGAAAGATGTATTTTTGTGGACGGAAGATATTCACTTTTAAATTATTCAGATCAGCGCTCGTCGAAATCATCATTTCTTTGAATTCTGTTGTTTCAGAGCTAACGTAATTGGTCAGGTTTTGGCAAAGTCGCTTGAATCTTCTTGTTCAGCTGTCTCCTCTCAGTAAACCATTGGATATATTATTGCGAAGATACTAAAACAGGGAGTATTATGAATCTGAATCCATTTCGTTTATTTTTTATTTACCTGTCAGAAGGCGAACCCTATTTATATTTCCATTGTGGATTGTTTACGCCGTCTATAAAATTTTTCGTTCCTGAATGTGAAATGAAATCTGTAAGAGGATTATAAATTACAAAGAACCCCCTGCAGATATCATCTAATGTTCAATTTCTTGAATTAAATAGCATATGGATTAGTTTTAACAGAGGTAAGTGTTGTTGCCATACAATTCGGCGTAAGACAAAAGAGCGTACAACATCAGTAAAAAAACCCTGTCTCCCAGTGAGTAATGTAGTGAAGATAATAAGCTTTTAGAATACTAAAGGGATTCTTTTCTATGGACATAAAAATTTCTTCCTCTTTTCCTCTGGAAATTATATCTGAAACAAAAATCCAGAGCACGAAACGAGAAAGAAAAAGTGAATAATTGAGCCTGCATCAAATTGATTCGAAGATGTGATGATAAATAAAAAAAAATAATTAAGCATTTGTAATATATTGTGTGCGCATGATTAATTAATTATCTAGGTTTCCACATGCGTTGGAGAGTTCAGTATTCGGAAAGATTTTATGTTGGTAGTCGAGATTGAGAAATTGTATATCGAATAAATTTGTAAATCACCAAACGTAGTTTTCTTATGGACATGACAATAATCTGGCGGCGAGGATTATGGTAAAAATAGTTGGATTGCTTATTCCGGCTTATGAATTTGAAAGAGTATGTTGGACGCAGATGGTGCTGCAAGTTCTCAATCTAGTTCCAGAGGAAGAAGTCCATCCAGTGAAGTGAGAGTGAGCTGGGTGTACGAACTTAATAAACAAGAACTAATTGAAAAACTAAAAACGTATAACGTTACTGTGAGTGAAACTGATAGTGTTGATAACTTACGAAAAACGCTCGTCAAAAAACTTCGTGGAAAAAACGAAACTTTCACAAAGAAGGAACTATACCGGTGCGACATGTCTGACTTTAATAAAATAAGTTTTACCCTAAACAAAGACAATTGGGAAGTTTTTATCGAAAGACTAGAATTAATCTTCGAGTGTCAGTGTATTCCGCCGGAAAGACAAAGTGCAGAACTGTTAACAAGAGTTTGTCAAGAGACTTTCATGTTGTTTCGCAATTTAACTTCACCAAAAAAGGCCAAAGATCTTTCCTACTCTGATTTAGTTAATATCATGAACTCTCATCTTCATCCAAAGCCTTCAGAAATTTCCGAAAGGAATAAATTCTACGCCACGAAACAATTACCTTCGGAATCGATACACGCATTCCTTACAAAATTAAAAGAAAGATCTTTTTATTGTAATTTCAAGGACCTTGATATTGCTCTTCGTGATCAATTTGTATTTGGACTTATAAATCACGAAACAAAAGTGGAATTATTTCGTCAAGAAAATCTAAGATTTCAAAGTGCGGTGAAGATAGCGGAGGATCGAGAAGCAGCTATAAAAAATTCCTTATCAATGAAGTCCGCAGATGCTGTGTCTGAAGATACAATTTTTTACATGAATAAGGCTGGTTCAAAATATTCCAATCATCAACAATACAGAGGAAGGGGAAGCGGAAACGCAGAAGGAAAATTCAAATCTTCGCAACCAAACAACGCAGCCGCGGCTTCCACTTCCAAAGACCAGAGCCAGAAACTCATCAGAGACAATAGACAAAGACAACACGATAACAGGAGCAGTATCTACAGACGAGAAGACAGAAACGGCAGCCGTAGGTCGAATGTGTCAAACAATTCTCAGGTACATATAACCTCAAAAACGCGTAATAATAATAAATGTTATTGTTGTGGTGGATTTAATCATTTCGCAAAAGACTGTAAACTTAGGTGGAAAACTTGTAATTATTGTAATGTAAAAGGTCATATTGATAGAGCATGTCTAAAAAAACAAAACGGAATTAATTTAGTCAATGACAACTTATTAGAAAATGAAGATTTGGATAGTTCTGATTGAGATTTTTATTATATGCAGCAAAACGATTTTACTGAATTTCAGGTAAACAATATTGTGGTAGAACCTCATAGTTTGAAATTAATTATTGATAATAATCAGGTAGAATTGGAAGTTGATACAGGTTCACATGTGACTGTGTTTTCAGAAAAAACTGTAGCTAATTATTTTGCAGCTAAGAAAATCCACAAGGCAGATATTTCATTGTCCAGCTATGACAGAACAAAGTTGAATGTAATGGGTATGTTGACCGATCTTAAGGTGCATTTCGAAGGGGTTGAAGCAAATTTGAAAGCTTACGTTTTGGCAGGTAACGGGAAAAATTTAATAGGAAGGCAATGGCTTCAAGCCTTGGGTATGTGGCCGATAACTTTTAAACCTCAGTTGAATTGCTTGAATGATCATAACAGTATTATTTCACATTTTAAATCAAAATATCCCCAATTGTTTGACAACAGCCCAGGTAAATATAAAGGTAAATCTATTAAACTAACTTTCAAAAAAGATTATCAGCCAATTCAATGTAAACCTTATCATGTCCCTTTCGCTTTGAAAGACAAAGTAGATGCAGAAATCGATCGTTTGGTAAGAATAGGTAATTTGGAACAAGTTGAGGTGAGTGAATGGGCTACTCCAGTATTTCCTGTGGTGAAAGGGAAAGGAGTTCGTTTATGCGGAAATTTTAAATTAACAGTGAACCCTCAAATAATTATTAAAAGATATCCATTACCCTTAAAAGAAAAAGTATTTCAGACGTTACAGGTTGGAACCAAATGGTCCCAAATTGATTTAAAACATGCATTTATGCAATTTGAAGTTGCTGAAGATTGTAGAGATCCATTGACAATAATCACACAGAAAGGTTTGTTCAGGTACAAAAAATTGCCAGAGGGTGTAGCCTCCAGCCCAGCAGAATGTCAAGATATTGTTACTGATATTTTGAAAGGTATTCCGAATATTGAAATTTACATAGATAATATTTATTGCACAGGAAAGAGTGATTCAGAGCATCTCGATAATTTAGAAAAAATATTTTATAAGTTGAATGAAGCAGGACTTAAAGTAAACGAATCAAAATGTGAATTTTTCAGATCTGAAATAGAGATATTAGGATTCAAATTGGACAAAAAAGGTTTATCACCATCTCCTAGTAGAATTCATTCAATTGTTAATATGCCTTCTCCAAAAACTAAAAAAGAACTTCAAGCATTTTTAGGGTTAGTAAATTTTTACGAGTCATTTTTGTATAAGCGAGCTGATGAACTAAAGGTGTTGTACGATGTTTTGAAAGCGAGCAAATTTTATTGGAATTCTAATTGTGATCAAGCAGTTAATTGGGTAAAGAAGGAATTAGCATCGGATAAAGTTTTAGTTCCATATCAGCAAGATATTACTTTAGTATTGGCTACAGACGCAAGTTACTCAGGGTTGTCAGCTATTTTGTCTCACAGATTTTCAGATGGTACAGAGAGACCAATTGCCTTTGCTTCTAAATTAATACCTCATAATGAATTACATAGATCTATTCTAGATAAAGAGGCAGCAGCTATAATTTTCGGGTTTAGGAAATTTTATCATTATATTGTTGGTAATGAAATTATTCTTAAAACTGATAATCAACCTTTAAAGTATATATTTGGTAATTCGAAGAAATTGAATGTTACAATTCAGAATAGGTTGTTAAGATGGATATATTTTTTATCGGGTTTCAAATACAAGATTGAATTGATTTCATCATCTAAAAACAGTAATTGTGATGCGCTTTCCAGGTTAGCAGTACGAGATAAGATGGCTGTGTTTGATTCTGAATTAGATGTTATAAACTTTATTGAAAATGAAAGTAATTTGATTGATTTAAATTTGATTAAGCAAGAAACAAAAAAAGATAAGGTTTTATGTGATGTGAAAAGAAAGTTAATGTTTGGATGGGTAGAAAATTCAAATGATATTTCTTTGGAAGAGAAAATGTATTTCGATAAGAAAACAGAATTAAGTATTGAAAATGAATGTCTTGTTCGAGGTTCTAGACTAATAATACCAAAAGTATTGTGAAAAACTTTATTGAAATCACTTCACCAGTCTCATTTTGGTATTGTTAGAATGAAACAAATAGCTCGTTCGTTTTTTTGGTGGCCGGGTTTGGACGATGATATAGAAAAATTAGCAAATAGTTGTGAGTTATGTGTGAAAAATAGAAAACAAAATAACAAAATCAGTACTTTTCAATGGCCATTTCCATCTAACCCATGGTCCAGGTTACACACTGATTTTTTAGGACCTATTCAAGGAAATATGTTTTTAGTCATAGTTGATGCACATAGTAAATGGCCTGAAGCTATAAATATGAAAAATAACACCTCAGCCAGTAAATTGATTGAAGTTTTTGATTCTATTTTCTCAAGGTTTGGATTGTGTGATCATTTAGTCTCAGACAATGGTCCACAATTTGCAAGTGAAGAGTTTAATGAATTTTTGAAATCGTTAGGTATACGGCACACATATTCTCCACCCTATCACCCAGCAACTAATGGAGCAGCAGAAAATTTTGTGGGTACATTTAAAAATAAGGTTTTGAAAATTACAGGAGAGGGTAAGTCGTCATTAAATTTTGCTGTGAATTCATTTTTGTTTGATTATCGTACAATGAAGCATTCGACAACGGGAAAATCACCATCAGATATTATTTTCAAAAGGGAGATTAAAACGAGGTTTCATCTTTTAAGAGGAAATTTAGTCAGTGAAACATCTTTTAAACAATGCAATATGTCAGATAAAAATAAAATAAGTAAAATTGATTTCAAGTTGGGTGACGTGGTTTTAGTAGATGTTTACAACAATAATAAGAGGCACCGAGTTCAAGCAAAAATTGTTGAAAAATTATCACCAGTTACATTTAACTTGTTATGTGATGGAGGACGAATTATAAAAAGACATGTTAATCAAATGTTGAAATTTTTAAATAATGACAATGATATAAATAAAGACTTGAAAGATGATATAAGTATAAGGAGATCTGAACGCTTGAAAAATTTAAATAAATGAAATTAAGATCCAGAATTTCTGTTTATATGTATATTGTAATTAATTATATATTGCATAATAATTGTATAGTATAATGATAATTGATTGTATATTGTATAATAATAGTTAATTCTATTAATTAATTATTTCTATATTACATAAATAAAAAATAAAAATTTTGATTGTAAATTATTATTTTGGAATCATATTGTTAAATTGATTTTGATCGTATTTGTGATATTTTTGAAAATAACGAAAAAAAAACAAAATTATAAAATTTAAAAATTTTAAATATTTGAATTCTTAGATTAAGATGTTATTGTAATTTCTGATTAAATCAAATTGTACTTATTTAAATGGGGGAGATTGTAATATATTGTGTGCGCATGATTAATTAATTATCTAGGTTTCCACATGCGTTGGAGAGTTCAGTATTCGGAAAGATTTTATGTTGGTAGTCGAGATTGAGAAATTGTATATCGAATAAATTTGTAAATCACCAAACGTAGTTTTCTTATGGACATGACAGCATTGGTACGTAACTGGTTCTCTAATTGCACTGTGAAAATTATCATATGCTGAATTCGTGAATGGTCACTCTCGTCGTTAGAAATCCCTTGAGTACTGAAATTAATAATATTCCAAATTTTGCATTTGACCGGGTGGGTCTTTCGTATGTGCAACACATGAAAACGTACTTTTTTTTAAGAGAAAGTAATTAGCATTACGTATCCGAAAGATCTTATGATATCTATGCCGCTTCCCAAAATAGTTTATTTCATAGTATAGAAAATCGCTTCCGATTATTTTTCTTGAATTTTAAAATTGGAATTACTTCCGTTAATTTATAAGTGTTCCGATTCGCTAAAGACACAATAGTGCGACTGAATTAAATTCGAACAATTGTTCCATGAACCAACTGGCAGAAAGAACCACGTGTAATGTACCCAGATCTCCAAATGGGCCTTTCATGAATTCTGGATCAATTCGCCTCTTTCTGGCCAGCAAAGATTCATTCCTTCATTCATTCATTGCTGTATCCCATTACCGAGAATAAATCTACAAAAAGACTCAAAAACAAAACTATCGGTGCGATCACACTTTTCTCAGGGATATACTTGCGTCTGTGTGCCCTCCTGTAACTGAAAGGACCCAACCGTAACCTACAGATCCTTTCACACTGGGGGCATGGATAGTCAACAAACAGATCTGGCCGAGGCTGTATTCTTCTCGAGTCTTCATTATAACTGTGCACCAAAGACCTCCACTGTGATCTATCTAACGCTAGTTGATCTCAGTTAACATTGGCATTAGGTAACTGATTTTAGGGAATGATGCAGTATATTGTTATGACATTTCATTTTTCTTCACAAAAATGAACCCCCATTTTAGAATATTTTTTTTTCTTTTTGTTTTGAATGATAATTTTTTTTCCTTCGATTTGATCTTGCTAATTAATTTTCCGTTCTCGTTTCCAATTTAATTAATTTTAAATTCCAATTCAGGATTCAGACTTCGTTGAAAACTGTAAACATTCGGGACCGTTTTTATTCCATATACCGTTTTTATTTCTTCGTTTTGAAAAACGATGTCGAATCATATGAAACATCCTGAATTGGAAGATAACCGAGTTTTTTTTCGCCAGTACAGTAAGTCGAAATTAAGACGACTTTATCGACGCAAATTTGACCGCTTTTCGAAAGCCAGGAACCTCTGTGGATATAAAAGCAGATGTCCCCCCGCAGGTCAATTAACGTGAGACCTTGACCGGAGTAGACGTGTGTCATGGTGCTGTAAAAGTGAAAGTGGAAGAGAAAGTCGAAGTGAAAGTGCCCACTAGCAAAGCTACGGAATTTTTGATTCCGTCTACGAAACTTCCGAAGTTTTTGTAAGTTAAAATAGAAACAAGTAACAAGGGTCTCAATCTCACAGATTTATTGCTCGGAATCACGACCGGTTTCGGGATGTCTAAACGCATCCCATCTTCAGGTTCCTACAAAAGATTTTCTGAATTGTTACCTAGGTAACAAGATGACAGTAAAGATACCAACCTGTGATGGACTACAGTAAGAAACCAGGAATTCGATTATGAAATTTAAAGAATTCAAAAACACAAATAAAGCTACAAGAGTAGGAAAGAAGATTGAGAAAGGACAAGAGAAGATCAGAGAAAAGAGTAGAAATAAACTGGAGATGAAGAACTAGAACAATATCTCTAATATCAAACATTACTAAAATCATAGAAAAAATATTGAAAAAGAGAATGACAGATTTCTGTCTCAAATATAAGATTATTTCACAGCGTCAATATGGATTCATGGAGAAAAAATCAACGGAAGATACGCTCTATCACTTGACATCTCACATCTACAGTTCTCTAGACAAGTGTAAACCATCGTTATGCGTCTTCGTTGACCTCTCTAAGGCTTTCGACACTGTCGATCATAAAAAACTACTAAAGAAGTTGGACAACTATGGTTTCAGAAAGAAAGATCGAGAGCAGAGGGTGGATATCGTCAGAAATACTCGATGTGAGACAACTATTCTCCTTGAATATGCTGGTGAATATTAAAAAGTCCAGAATTGATTTTGAGCCCATTGTACACTGTTACAATACACGAACTAAGATGCTCGCCTTTAGCCTACCTAGGGGTGAAAAAACTAAAGGACAGCGTCACAGTGACTATCTTGCGCCGAAACTCTTCAATCAGCTTCCTGCTAACATCGATAAACAATGTCAATATGTCCAGAAAGAGGTGTGAAAAATGGATTATCCTATAGAGAGGAGATACTATATGGCTTCATTAACCTTAGGTGGGGATGTGGATTAAAAGAAAGTATATACAGATACCAAAAAACACGAAAAAAAAAATAAACAAATCGATTACATAAATAAACGAAAAAAAAAAATACGGTATTCAGTTCAATTATAATTGTAGTAGAGGTGTTTTCTGGATAAATTGCGTGAACCATCTGTTCACTCATCATCAGGGGCGAATTTTCTACAACATCACGTACAAGCGAAGGCTTCCTGAGCCGGAGCTTCTGTGATATCATCTATTTGTTCATACATATTGCATTATTTTCATTTATATTGCAAATTATTTATGGTGAATGAATATTATCATGACTTTAGCCTTGCGGCTTTCACACTCCTCTCCAGAGGAAAATTTACTGATCCCAGATATCTCAGATATCAAAAGGATTAAGCTCTGTTGGAGCCCTTTCCAGGTTTTCGGGCTCGTGGTGGTGGTCGGGTCCGGGTCGCTCCTCGCCTCCCTGCTGTAGGTTGGATTCCTGCTCCACCCGCACTTCCTGTCGGAGCAGACGGTGTTCCTCTGCATTCCCCATGTACTTGCGTACAGTTCTCGCCGTTCCGAGCAGTACCGCCTTCTGCATGACTCTATAGATATTTTCGTCCAACTGAAGTTTCCTCAAGTTCTCTAGTAGTTTCTTCGGCATCAGGCCTGTAGATGAAATGACAATAGGGATGGTCTTGATATCTTTCAGCTTCCACTGTCTTCTGGTCTTTTCCTCGAGATCTCTGTATTTTGAAATTTTTTCAGTGTGCCTATCTAGAAGATTGGTATTATTTGGAATTGCCACGTCGATGAATAGTGCTCTGTCCTCATCCTTATTGAGCAATATGAGGTCTGGTCTATTGTGGGTTATTTTTCGGTCTGTGAGAACCGTGCGATCCCAGTAGAGCTTGTGATGTTCGTTTTCCAGCACAGCATCCGGATGGTAATTATTATTATTATTATTATTTGTGTACCCTTTTCCTTCACCCTTTTTGGGTTTCTCTCCGCTGGAAGTACGATTTCTGTCGGCGTGCAAACCCATGGAAGCAGAAAACAGAGCAGAGAACCGTTTCCTTACACCTTACTTAGTTTCTCCCATACCTGCGATCCTGTAGCTTTGAGACTGAGCGAACGAATCCGTAAAACCCGTGACACGCTTGAGATTGATTTCCTTTGCGTCCCATTCACTCCGTGAATTCACCATTTTTGTATTAATAATCGCGTTTGATATCTGGGAAAACTTCTTAAGGGTGTAAAGTAGACTCTATTATTTCACTCATTGTGTTGCGCTTTTCGATCAAATGAATTCAGAATAGTGCCTGTTGTATTCCTTATTACGAGTCAACGAATAAACTTGAGAACTCCTCAAACCTCTTATACTGGCCACCTAGTTTCCGAGGTCACTCTGTGACTTTGCCATACAGTGCAATTTTGGGGAGTCTTATATCTTGCATCCTCAGAATACGGCCGCTCCATCTGAGTCGGGCCCTTGTTACTTGAGTCTGAATTGTTATACAACCCGCGCGCTGCAAGACTTCTGCATTTGAAACTTTGTGGAACCATCTGAAGTGCATTATTTGTCTTAGATGAAGTTATTGCGTTTGTTCAAGCTGTTTATTATGTCGCCTGTAAGGCGTCCAGTTTTCGCTTCCGTGAAGAAACGTTGGGAGAACCACTGCTTTTTAAACGTCTTGGTCTTCAGATTGAGGTCGTGATTTTGAAATACTCTGTCCTTTAGCTTTCAGAATGCCCGTGATGCCGAATTGATACGGTTGTGTATTTTCGTGTCTAGGTTAGCCCTAATATTTATGAAGCATCCCAAGTATTCGAACTCGATCTCTTCTAGAGTTTCATCCTCCAGGATGATATCTGTTTGAAGGTTTTCTAGCGGGCTTACCAGGATTTCGGTTTTGTCAATATTGAATCAAAGCCCTGCAGCTTCGTATGTATGTTTATAGGTGTCCAAAATTATCTGTAGATCCTCGGAGCTTCTAGCGATAAGTGCGCAGTCGTCTGCATATTGAAGTTCCGTGATAAACTTGGTTCGGGTTCAAGCTCTGAGGCGCTTCAGCTAAACAGGCCTCCGTCAAATCTGAATCTTATTCCAACACCTCTTACAGGCATACTCATGTCAGTAATTATCGAGACTACTATGGCGAAAATATTGAACAGTAAAGGCGCTAACACGTAGCCTTGTTTAATACCAGAGTTGATTAAGAAAGGGTCGGTTGGTATGGAGGTTTTACACACTGCTAAGAATTTTTCGGGTACTCCAAGGCGTCCCATGATTTTCCATGCCGCTCTTCGATGCATCGAATCAAAGGCCTTACTCAAATCGATATAGGCTGTATAGATCCTTGATCGTCGTACACGGGCCTTCTCTCGCAGCTCTCGCAGTGTAATAATTAGGTCCACCGTACCTCGATTGGGTCGAAAGCCGCACTGGAATTCAGGTAATAGCTTTTCTTAGAGTGGAATCAGACGATTAGCCATAATCTTCGAGAGAATTTTACCGGCCACACTAAGCAACGATATGACCCTCTAATTGTTGCAATTTGACGAATCGCCTATGTTCTTATAGAAGTTGATAACGAAGGCGTCTCTGAAGTCTTGTGGCACATCTCCTTGTTCCCAGATCTTGCGGAATAGTGTTAGTAGACTAGTAGACGCCGCGCCGTCTAGACCAGGTGACTTATCTTTTTTCATATTTTTCATATCGCACTTATGATTTTAATTGACATTGAGATTTCGATATCAAGCGATGTCATCGGACTATTCTCGCGGAGCCGGTCTAAAATGGATAAATCCGTGTCATTATTCTGATTCAAAACCTGAGAGTAATGCTCCTTTCTTCTTTCGAGAATTTTTCTATCGTCAGTCATCATTGAGGATAGCTCCATGAGCATCTCTTGTGCTGAGACAGGGTTCAGGGGTAGGTGGACTGATAGTCTGAATGTGGCGTAATTTTATATTCCACTGAGAATGACAATAATTCACGAAATTAGTACCAGAAAAACAATTTTATACAATCATAATTACAACATAATTTTTACCTGAGAATGACCAAGTCTTCTTCTTAAAGCCTCTACGAGGAATCTCGAAAAATTAGGTACTTCTTTAAGTTCAATTTTCAATGAAATACAAGCACTTAGCAGTGTGGTTTCACAGTCGATCAATTTAGGAATGAAAATGAGCTGTGAAGGTAAGACGCAGGTAACATATGTAACCGATTAACTCGAATTCAAATATTCAAAATAAAACAGAAATGTAGTATCATAGGCAGCCCATGATACAATTCAAAGATTTATCAGTTACAGACTTGAAAAAAAAATCACGCAACAAAGTTTTTCTTTATTTCTCTTTGAACAAAAATGGTTTCTGTACAACTTGCCCCCGAAACTTATGTGCACTGAATGCTAAATGGCGGAAACATAAGTTGGAACAGTATAAAGCTTCAGGTGAGAAGAATGAAATATGCCGCGTTCTCTATACTCCTCATCAGGATAAATGAGCAGCATAAGAGTGAATTTTCTTTTTAATTCGGAAAGGGCCCCCAAAAATCAACAAAAATTTTTTCATTTCAGAAGTTATAGCTGACAAGATATTGTTAGCTTTCAGTAATACCAAATTACCCTCATTAAAATTGGTGAAAGTTCTACCTGGATTTCTTTGGTTCCTATGAAATGCTTTCTTTGACATACACTCCGAAGCTAGTCGTAGTTTGACCTCCAGTGGAGGTTCGAAAGTATTGTCCGGAGCCCTCAGTCCCTCAGGAAGGAGTTTTAGCCTAGGACTACCAAACTGTAGTTCACTTGGAGAAAACCCAGTAGATTCATGGACTATTTCATTGAGAATCTCCTGAATTGTAGCCACTTCATATGCCCAACGGGTGTGCTGTTTTGAGCAGTAAGTTCGGAAAAGTCTCCCGAGTTCCCTCATTATTCGTTCAGATGGGTTAGCCTGGGGGTGTCGAACTGAAGTGAATACGGCTGTGATATTTTCCCTCTTCAGAGTATCCTGCCAGAGCCTCGAGGTGAATTGAGTTCCACGGTCACTAAGAATTCTTCTGATGGGACCATATTTTGGAAGATATTCCTTTAAAAGACGATATATTAATGCCTTTACGGTGGCCTTCTTTATAGAATATAAAACAACATATTTTGTGAAAAGATTTACCACCACAAATAGATATTGTACTCCTCCCCTTGATCGTACAAGAGGACCAAAAAGATCTACAGCCACTATGTCATTTGAATCATTGGGCAGAATATTGTCTTGAGGAGGTTGAGGAAGGGGGGAGTATTTTGATCGCTGACAAATGTCACAAGCTTTGATGACTTTTTGGATTTGGCAATGAAGGTTAGAAGTCCATACTTCCGCTCTCATGAAAACCCAGGTTTTATAAGTACCATAATGTCCTAACACACAATGGTAGGCTTCTATGAATTTTCCCACTAAGTTGCCAGGGATACACAGTAATAATCTATTGCTCATACTGTCTTGTTTATATAGAGTGTCTTTGTATATAACGAAAAGGTCCTTTAGCTTAACACTGCATTCATCAGTGAGAAGTTGCTTTTTGATACAAGCAAGTTTTTCGTCCCCCATTTGTAGATCCCGTATGTTCAATAGCAGAGAAGAGAAGTCCTCCGAAAATTTCAGGGAGTTACCTAATGTTGAAACACTTTTCAGTAGGTGTCGGTAACCTCACACAGGCGTAACGAGATAAAGCATCTGCCTGTAAGTTCTTCTTACCAGGAATGTGCCTCAACTCAAAATTAAACTCCTGGAGCGCTAAAGCCCATCTAGTCACTCTAGGCGATAAAAGTCTGCAGGTCTAATATAAGTGAGCGCTTTACAGTCAGTATGTAATATAAAAGTGTTGCCTAGAAGATAAATTCTCCACTTCTGTACCACCCACAAAGCAGCTAGAACCTCTTTTTCAAAAATCCAATACCTCTTTTCTCTCTCTAGTAGAAGACGAAGAGGTACATGACACAATTTTTCTTTCCCCATCTTTAATCTGAAATAGGATTCCCGCTATGCCATTATCACTAGCATCACTTTCTACATGCCAGGAAAGGTTGCCCTTGAGGGGTTGAGGATGGTCCCCCATAGGGCGCCTCCCCAGGTGGCGGATAGGGGAATGCCTCCCAGATATGGGTGGTACCGAGGAAATCAAATACTCGGGGCGGACCAAAACCATCACAGATATTGAAAAATGCTTTAACAGAACTGCGTAATAACAGATGGCACCAGAGATTAAGGGAACTGAATACAGTAGATCACTCGGCTTGGAAAATGCAAAAACGCTTACGACGAGAACAGACAGTTATACCTCCACTGCATGGAGCAAACGGAATGGTATATACGAGACTTGAAAAAGCCGAAGCACTTGCCGACTCAATTGAGAGAGAAGCCAGAATAAATTACAGAAATGATGATGACAATGAAGATCTAGAAGAAGAAGTGGAGGCAAACGAAGAACTGATGATGAAACCACCGGAAACCGAAATTATTCCAAAACCGGCTTCACCAACAGAAATCAAAGAGATAATAATGAAACTGAAAAACCGGAAAGCACCGGGAGAAGATAGGATAACGAATTATATGTTGAAGAAATTGCCTAGAAAGGGAATAGCAGCCTTGACGAATATAACAAACGGAGTGATGAGGACCGAATACTACCCAAAGAGATGGAAAACTGCAGAAATGATAGTTTTCAACAAGCCTGGAAAGGAACGGAAATTTCCTCAAAATTATAGACCAATCAGCCTACTATCAGCACTAGGAAAAGTCGTCGAGAGGGTTATCGCCAAAAGGCTGAATGAGGAAACAGAAATGTTGAAGATAATTCCACCCGAACAATTTGGATTTCGACGAGAACACTCGACTGAACTCCAATTACTACGGCTCATAGAATACGTCACCGAAGGAATGCAGACCAAACAGGCCACAGGATTAGTTCTGATGGATATCGAGAGAGCTTTTGATAGAGTATGGCACGAAGGCCTAATCTACAAGATGAAAAAAGCAGGATATTCGACCAAGCTATGCAAGATTATAAGGAACTATCTGAGGAATAGAAACTTTTATGTGAAGATAGATGGAGCAACCTCTCAAACCAGACAATTGGAAGCGGGAGTGCCTCAAGGATCGGTACTTGGACCTCTGCTTTACGTTATATACGTTTATGATATCCCGAAGAATGCTAGAAATATGCTCACCTTGTACGCAGATGACACAGGAATAGCGTTCAGACATAGACGCCGAGAGATCATACACCGGAGACTGCAGGAAGCCATAGATGAATTACTCAAATGGTGCATCAAATGGAAAATCCAAATCAATGGAAGAAAGACTCAAGCAATATTACTGCAAAAGAGAAGATTGAGGATGGAAGAAAACCTTGAAGTTGATGGAGAAGAGGTTGAATGGAAAAATGAAGCAACATACCTAGGAGTGACGCTTGACAGAGGACTTACATGGAAAAACCACATCAAATGTGCTGTTGATAAAACAAAAGCCGCAATGAGTAAACTTTATCCACTCATAGGCAGAAGAAGTCAAATGAATAAGAACATCAAGTTGACGATGATTAAAACTATTGCGCGACCACAACTCACATATGGATCGGCGGCATGGGGCTTCGCAGCCAAGACCCACATCAAGAGAATACAGGCCACTGAGAATAAACTCCTTAGAATGGCGATGGACGTACCCTGGTTTGTTAGGAACAAACAAATCTACAAGGACTTGGAATGGGAACCAGTTACAGAATTTATGAAGAGAAAGGCGGAAAGGATATTCGACAAAGCCAAACAACATCCAAATGAGGAACTACGAAGATTAGTCGACTACGATCCAACGGAAGAAGCTAGAAAGTCAAGAACCTACCACCGAAGACCGAGAGATCAGTTAAGGATTTAAATGTAACCAAAGAAGAGCTTAACCTATAAAAGCTATAGGCAGCATACAACAATCAACACGACTATGATCGTGTGAGAGTCCAGAAACCATAAGAGTCAACTGGTTAATAGGAAAAATGCCCGGAACCTATGAAGAAGCAGTTAAGGGTTTTTAGTGGGTCTCGAGCTCAGAGAGTGAAAATCCCCACACTGTTCCCCCTCAGCAGAGGGTGTGTTCGTCTGTTTGCAGATTTTCCCCCTGCTACACCAAAAAAAAAAACCATCACTGTGGCGTCTGACTCAAAATGAGCGGCTACAAACAGCGTCTGACCCAAAATGGGCGGCTGAAAAACAAACACTCGCCAACCCGCTCGGCAAGCGTGACGTTTCAATGCCAGAAACCCCTTTCAGGTGAATTTATGCTGAAATGTCGAATTTGAAAAGAAGACCCCAGGTGAGTAGTGCTGAAAGCACGGAATCTCACACTGATGGAAAATCAGTCTGCCTCATTTCGGATTCTGGGGGAGGCAAAAATTCGATTTATCGGAGTAAACCACACAAATCACATAATATCCCAAAGATCTACTTGGCTACATACAACATCAGAACAATGAGGGATCCCGAACATCTCGTCAAGCTAGAAGAAGAACTTGAACATATAAAATGGGATATCGTAGGTCTCTGCGAGACTCGACTACCAGATGAGGAAACCACTGTCCTAAAATCAGGCCACTTACTTTATCAGAATAATGGCACTAGTCAAAAAGGTCAAGGAGGAGTGGCATTTCTCATAAATAGGAAGCTGAAACATTTGATAACCGAGATGAAGTCAATCTCTGACAGAGTCATTTACATAGTGCTCAGAATCAACGAGCGGTACAGTGTACAGTTCATCCAAGGATATGCACCAACAAGTAAAGCAGACGATGAGGAAATGGAGACTTTTCTTGAGGACCTATCCAAAGCGATTGATGCATGCAAAACCCACTACACGGTCATAAGTGGCGATTTCAACAGTAAGATCGGGCAAAAAAGCACAACTGACTCTGATAACATCGGAACTTTTGGTTTGGGTACGAGAAATCACAGAGGAGAAATGTTGGTCGATTTCTTAGGTAGGGAACGTTTATACTGCCTTAACACTCATTTCAAGAAACCTCCACATAGGAAGTGGACTTGGAAAAGCCCCGACGGCAAAACGAAAAACGAGATCGATTACATTCTCGCAGACAAACAAAAAATATGCACAGACGTCTCAGTGCTAAGCCGGTTTGACACGGGGAGCGATCACAGGTTGGTGAGGGCGACTCTTAGGTTCAGGCTAAAAATCAAAAGGAACAAGCTTATTCATAGAGGTAAATTTTCTGCAGCAGAAGAACTTGAACAAAGAAAGGAGGAATATCAGACTGAGCTGGCAAGGAGATTGGGATCAGTCAATACCTATGATCAAATGGATATCAATGAACTGAATCACAAAATAACGAATGACATCTACTCCTCAGTCAAAAAGATTTGCTCGAAACCCAAGAAAAGGAGTGATCCCAAGTTGAGCCCAGACACTTTGAGGCTCATGGAACAAAGAAGAAACACTCCTAGGAGTACACCGGATTATAATGAATTAAACAAAAGGATACATAAAGAGGTTAGGAAAGACATCCGAGTATATAACACCAAAATTATCGAGGCCACTATTGAGAATAACGCAAATATGAGGGTTTTAAGATCGAAACTATCCCCAGGCAGTCGCAAGATCACGAAAATGAATGACCAACATGGTAATGTAGTGTCGGACAACCGGAGTATTGCTGACCACATCCAAAAATTCTATACAACCCTTTATACTTCCATTCGACCTGCTTCAGCAACGAAAAGTGTAACTGTGTGCAATGTGGGATCTGAGGATATTCCAGAAATAACCCGTCAAGAAATAAAGGCTGCTCTAAAGATGATGAAAAACTGAAAGAGCCCGGGTGAAGACAGAATCACTTGTGAAATGCTTAAGTTAGGGGATGCAGTAATCGAAAGGCCTCTACAGATTCTTCTGAACAAATGTCTTCAAGAGGGCCAAATCCCAGATGGGTGGCAGAATGCAGAGGTTATTCTTCTTTTCAAAAAGGGGGACAGTGGCAATATTGAGAATTACCGGCCCATCAGCCTTCTGTCACACATGTACAAGTTACTCACCAAGATTATTACCAATAGGCTTAGTAACAAATTCGATGAGTATCAGCTGGTGGAGCAGGCGGGGTTTCGCAGAGGGTTCAGCACCATTGACCACCTACAAACTATGAGAACACTAATAGAAAAATCAACCGAGTACAATGTACCACTGTATATGGCATTCATAGATTTCCATAAGGCGTTTGATTCCATTGAAACGTGGGCATTTACACAGAGAGAATAGATTCGAATAGATTCGAATAGATTCTCGTTACACCAACTTACTGAAAAATATATATGAAAATGACTCACTCCATGTAAGAATCAACGAGGATACAAAGACAGAAAAAATTAAAATAAATAGGGGAGTTCGACAGGGAGATACCATATCTCCAAAACTGTTCACACTAGCGCTAGAGAATGTATTTAGATCATTGGAGTGGAAAACTAAAGGCATAAATATAGATGGATCGTGCTTGAGTCACCTACGTTTCGCCGATGACATCGTCATTATAAGTAGCAGCATACAGGAGCTGAGGGAGATGGTGAATCAACTAAATGATGCCTCTAAAAAGATCGGGCTGAAAATAAACATTTCGAAGACCAAAACCTTAAATAACAACACAACAGAACAAATATATATAGACGGTGAAAAACTCGAGAATGTTGAGGAATATATATACACGCAATGAGAATAGGAAAAGAAAACCAAACAGCAGAGATTAAGAGAAGCATAAGACTAACTTGGATAGCCTTCGGAAAACTGAAATATATATTTAGAAACAGCGAAATTCCTGTAAACCTAAAAAGAAGAGTTTTCGAGACATGCATATTGCCAGTAGCGACTTATGGCCTGGAAACAATGGCGATGACAAAAACCACAACTAATCAACTGAGGGTAATGCAACGAGCCATGGAAAGAACAATGCTCAACATTAGTCTAAGGGACAGAATAAGAAATGAAGAAATCCGACGAAGAACTAAGGTCGTAGATATTATAGCCCGTATTGCAGACTTGAAGTGGCAATGGGTGGGTCATGTCGCACGACAAGATCAGTCGAGATGGACATACAAGCTCGTACACTGGAGACCAAGATTGACAAAGCGTAGCTTAGGAAGACCACAGAGAAGATGGCTAGATGACATCAAGCAATATGCGGGTAGGAGGTGGTTTCAAATAGCGCAGGACAGATCAGTATGGAGAAGCATGAGGGAGGCTTATGTCCAGCAGTGGATAACGGAAGGCTGACTAAGAAGAAGAAGACTAAGAAGGGAAGGTTTGGATCTGGGTAATAAAGTAATACAGCAGTCTCCAATTCCTTTTTCATATTGATGAAAGATGTTTCCTCAATGTCCGTCAATTTCCAAGGGGTCCTCTTAGAGAGCAGACCGACCAAGGGAGCTGAAATTTCAGATATTCTCGGGCTGAAAATTCGGTCAAATTGACAAAATCCTAGGAACTTTTGAAGTTCCTTCACACACGTAGGACGCTTGTAATCCCCAATCGCCTGGATCCTTGCTGGGTCTGGCTTGACGCCCTCAGGAGTAAGTGTGAAACCCAAATAGGGCATCTCAGACCTGAAAAACTTACACTTCTCCAACTTCAGTGTCAACCCTGCCTCTTTCAAGCGATTGAATACCTTAAACAGGTGATCAAGATGTTCTTCAACATTTTCTGACATAACTAGGATATCATCTACATAAGTGATAACAAATCCCTCAAATTCAGATCCGAAAACAACGTCCATACATCGAGTAAAAGAGCTTGTTGCATTCTTAATACCAAAAGGCATTACCCGGAATTGATAGGTTTTCGTTCCTACCATAAAACCCGTGTACTTTTTTGAGTCCGGATGTAAAGGACATTGCCAATATCCATGAGTCATATCCAAGATAGACATTACAGTTTTATATATATATATATATAGTCATTTTGACCCTTTTTACCCATTGGGTGTAGGGTGTTGTGTGGCCTCTACATCTGAATATATTCCCTCCATTTCTTTCTATCCAATGATATGCGTCTAGCTTCCGGAATATTCGTTCCCCTCTTATTCAATATCTCCGCAATGACTTGTCCCCAACTTCTCTCTGGTCTTCCCCGTCTCCTCTTTCTGACATCTTTGGCATCCCAAATTCTCCTCGTCATTGTATCCTCCTCCATTCTATTCAAGTGTCCCCACCATTCCAGTTGTCTCCTCTCAATAAATTCTTCTAAAGATTCCACTTGCAAATCCTCTCTAATTGATTCATTCCTTATCCTGTCTCTTCTAGTCACTCCCATTACTCTCCTTAAGTATTTCATTTCCATAGCCTGCAATCTTGACTTTTCTCTCAAGTTCAGGTTCCATGTTTCACATCCATAAGTCAAAGTTGGTCTGTAGATCGATTTATACACTTTGAGCTTTGTTGACTTTGATACTTCTCTCTTATTTATAATGCCTGACCTCATGGCGTGGTATAGTTTGTTTGTCTTTATTATTCTATTGTCGATTTCATTGACCCGTCCCCCGTGTTGTTCAAAAATAACTCCTAGATATTTATATCTGTCTACCTGTTCGATTTTTTGTCCTCCCAAATACACTTCCATTCTTCTTTCCTGTCTTGCCACCGCCATCACCTTTGTTTTCCCTCTATTCATCTTCATTCCATACTCCGATATAACCTCATCCCAGATATTCAAGTTCTGTTGTAATTCTTCTTCACTTTTAGCCAATATTACTACATCATCTGCAAACACTAGCTCCGAAACACATACCCTTTCCATTCTATGAAAACCCACTGTAACCTTTTTAGTTTTTTGTCTGCTTTTCTCTATTATATCGTCCATAAGGGTTATGAACAATAGTGGGCTCAATCCTCCTCCCTGCCTCAGTCCTCTTATCGCATTACAGTTTTACCAGATAAAATCTTTATAATTTCATCAATGGGTTTAGGCAATTCAAATTGCGATTCCATGACTTTATTGAGATGTCTCCCATCCAAACATACACGGACAGATCCATCTTTTTTTACTGACGTCATTATCGGGGATACATATTTGGGAGAAGCTCTTTCATCCTAAGATTATAGGGTGTGACAAATCCTGCACTATCATAAACTCAAATGAAATTTGCCTCTCCTCTAAGAGGAAGCTCAATTGTGCCTGGATAGAGACCCTTTGAAATTTTGTCTTAAGTGCCCCAACTACTCGTACCCCTGTCACGGGAAAATGAGGAATGATATCATGATACTCCGAAAATTGATTCCAGGCAGTTAACGAAATTGCACACACATTACTTCCTGTATCAACAAGTGCCGCGAATTTGAAACCGTATAGATTCATCAATATTAATGGACAGCGATCTTCAGTCATAACATGAGCGTAGTCACACTCTTCACCCAGAAGATCAGGTACAGGGTAATTATTCATAAAAATTGAATTTGCCCCCACTTCTCTCTTTAGTGGGGGACACACTCGTTTCCCGAATCAGCTTCATCACATTCGACCATTGAAATATTTCTAATGACTGATGGTCCTCTTTCAGTTTGTTTATCACTAGGATGTGGATAGTTATTCCTATTTACATGCGAATGAGGGTTTTCGCCCCTATTATAATTGAAACTATATTTTTTTTTTCGGAAAAGGTTGTTGGCTTGGGGATATATTTTACAATATAAGTCAGCTTGGTGCAGACGAGCTACCGCTTCAGAGAAAGTTTGACATCCGAGTAATGAGCAAGCAATATTTGGCGGAAAATGAGGAGCTATCAAATCTATTAATTCTTTTGGACTATATTGAGGTTGAAGATATTTGGCATTCCCAACCCAAGAGTTAAAGTGATCTGTAAACAAGCCACTTACATAAACACTATTTTCTAGCCTTTCCTTAATTTCAATCTGTTTCTTTCTATCCCGAAAGTTGTTCAAAAATTCAGTCTTAAAATCAGAATATGTACGGAAATAATTTGAATATGCTTCCCACCAAGGCTTAGCTGGGCCTTTAAATGATTTACTCAATAAAACTTTTAAATTGGAAAATGGAACCCTATCTATATCAATACTATTCTCCAAGAATTGAAGATAATTAGGAGCCTGAATATTTTGCTCTCCATCAAATTCAGGAAGCAATTTACTGAGATCACCTAAGGTGAATGAAATTTTGTTCAAATTAAGTTGTTGGAAATTATTGATAATCTCATTTTCATTAACCTGTGAATTCTGTGTATTGTTCTTCAAAACATGACTATTAATCTCATTATCAGTATGCAAATCACTTCTCATGCGATTAATTCTGAATTTAATTTGGTCATCCTGTACATTTTTCAAAGTTTCTTCAACGGTTCGATTCACAACACTCTCAATTAAATTTTCAAGAGAAATATCGTTATTTTGTTGAGGTTGAAACACATCTGCAAACCTGGAGTTCATGCTTCGTGAATGGAAAATGGCATCCTCCTTATCAAATTCAAAATGGCCATACCTTTTCCTTTGTTTGAACCTCAAAGAATTTTCTCCTTTCGGCGTCACATCTTGATCTAGGTGTTTCTTTGGAATTGCTCCCAAATTTTTGTCTTCCGTTACAGATACCGCCGTGGCCCCATCGCAAGTTGTTTCACTGGTCGGCATCATTTCATCACGTTCCTCCAAATTTCTCGATGTTTTTCTGCTTCGTAGGTTGTATGCTGTATCAGCCTTCTCCTCCATTCTTTAAACTATCAGGCCCTTAAGTTGGTCGCCAAGATGTGCTGAGACAGGGTTCAGGGGTAGGTGGACTGATAGTCCACCACAATGTGGCGTAATTTTATATTCCACTGAGAATGACAATAATTCACGAAATTAGTACCAGAAAAACAATTTTATACAATCATAATTACAACATAATTTTTACCTGAGAGTGACCAAGTCTTCTTCTTAAAGCCTCTACGAGGAATCCCGAAAAATTAGGTACTTCTTTAAGTTCAATGAAATATAAGCACTTAGCAGTGTGGTTTCACAGTCGATCAATTTAGGAATGAAAATGAGCGGTGAAGATAAGACGCAGGTAACATATGTAACCGATTAACTCGAATTCAAATATTCAAAATAAAACAGAAATGTAGTATCATAGGCAACCCATGATACAATTCAAAGATTCCTCAGTTACAGACTTGAAAAGAAAATCACGCCACAAAGTTTTTCTTTATTTCTCTTTGAACAAAAATGGTTTCTGTACACTCTTATTACCACTTTAGCCTTCCGGCTTTCACACTCCTCTACAGAGGAAAATTCACTTATCCCAGATATCTCAGATATAAAAAAAATTCAAGCTCTATTGGAGCCCTTTCCAGTTATTCGGGCTCGTGGTGGTGGTCGGGTCCGGGTCGCTCCTCGGCTCCCTGCCGTCAGTTGGATTCCTGCTCCACCCGCACTTTCTGTCGGCGCAGACGGTGTTCCTCTGCATTCTTCATGTACTTGCGTACAGTTCTCGCCGTTCCCAGCAGAACCGCCTTCTGCGTGACTTTATAGATATTTTCGTCCAACTGAAGTTTCCTCAAGTTCTCTAGTAGTTTCTTCGGTATTAGGCCTGTAGATGAAACGACAATAGGGATGGTCTTGACATCTTTTAGCTTCCACTGTCTTCTGGTTTGTTCCTCGAGATCTCTGTATTTTGAAATTTTTTCAGTGTGCCTATCTATAAGATAGTTATTATTTGGAATCACCACGTCCATGAATAGCTCTGTCCTTATTGAGCAATATGAGGTCTGGTCTATTGTGGGTTATTTTCCGGTCAGTGAGATTCGTACGATCCCAGTAGAGCTTGTGATGTTCATTTTCCAATACAGCAGCCGGATGGAATAAGGAAACTTTTTCGAACTTAGAAGTTGGTGTTTTAGTGCCAATTCTTGGTGAAGAATCTTGGCAACAGCATCTATTCTTGTACTCCCCCGGTAATGTGCTGGATAGATTCATGTGTCGCACAGCCATAACGATAGCTATCGTTCGCCACTGAGGCATCCTCTATTATTATTATTATAATTAATTTAATGTTATTATTATTATAAGCTTTTCTGCTTGCACCACGAACAGTTCTAATAGCTTCGGAAAAAAACGCCTGTAGTCATGGTTATCGGCGTAAGCTTGAATTTCCCTAGCTTTTTCTCTCCACCTGCTATCCTTGATTTTTCTTATTTCTTTGCGGACCCCACGCTTTATGTTAATAAGTCGGTTTTGGTCTACAACATCGTCAGGCTTGTTAATTGCTGTTTTCGCGTTCTCTTAGGAACTTTGGCTTGAGTTGGTATTTTGGTAGCATTGAGATATTCATTCTTGAAATTACCAGCCTATGGTCAGTCCAGCATTCCAGATCTGCTCTGGGTTTAGTGACCATCACCTCTTCGAGATCTTTTCCTCTCACGATTACATAGTCGAGAGTATGCCAATACCCTGAGCGCGGGTGGCGCCGGGTCCCCCTTGAATTGGGTCCCGTAATAAAATAGTTGTTCGTTATACACAGATTGTGTTCCGCACAAAGAGCCAGCTAAAAGTCTCCGTTCGAATTGATGCTGTCTGTCCCGTGTTTTCCTATTATTCCTGGCCACAGTTCTTTGTCGTCGCATCTACCCACTCTGGCGTTGAAGTCTCCAAGGGAAATAATTCGTTACCGTTTTGGGATTTTTCTTAATGTAACAACGAGTGTTTCGTAGAAAGTATCCTTTGAGTTGTCAGAGGAGTTCAAAGTGGGTGCGTATACTACAATGATGATCACAAACGTGTTATTCGCTGCAGGAAAGCGTAGGGCCATTAAACGTCCTGAAATGCCAACTATATTTTCGGTTAGTTTGGCGGCCAGATCGTTTCTTATGGCAAAGCCTACGCTATGTTGTCTGATTTCGCCTTCCGGCAAGCCTTTCCAGAAAAAAGTATACGCTTGTTCTACCAAGCTACCTTCGTCCGAAAAGCGCGTCTCGCTTAAGGCAACTATTGCAATGGATGTTCGTTGCAGTTCCTTATCGATTAGGGCAGTACGCCTCTCGGGTCGGTCGGGATTGGAGTTGTCTGGCAAGGTTCTGACGTTCCATGCTTCAAAAGCTATGTGCTTTTCATTGGTGGTTGTACGATGATTCACTCGCTCAGACACCCTCGCCAGGAGATCCGAATGGGAGGATATTTGACCTCCGGATACAAATTTGTCCTGTTCGACTGATCCATCTTTTAGCTTAGCAATGGTTTAGCAATGGAGCTACTTTGTTTCAGGATCCCATGATGCGGCAACAAATAACGAACCTCAGAAAGATCGTCATCACTCACCCACGTCATATAGTTTGAGTCTATATAATTTTACGTAAATTTTCTGTAAAGACGACCAAATTCAGGATTTTTTTCAAATTTTCGCTCTATTCGTTCCAAAGATCTTTTAGTAATATCATATATAGATACCAGAAAACCTGAACAGAGACTTATCATCTACCTTGAACGGCAATTGATCTATATAGCGACCATCTGGAGCCCGAGATTAAGTATAAGCAAAAAATGTTTCGGTTGCATTTTCATCAGGAGTAAGATGTCTTTTAATTTTGGCGAAGTCCTTCAATGCAAAAAATTGAGACAAAAGATCACTCACCAACATCTGATCATCAGAAACCTGCAGAACCGAAGGCGAGCAATCGAAACTTGAACCTGGTGTGTTCCCGGATACAATCCACCTAACAGCTGTCTTCATGAATACTAGCTCACTTGGTTCTCCACGTACAATTTCACTTTCAATAATTTTCGCATGTATAGATGAACCCAAGAGTATTTCTATCTGTCCCTGCTAGCAAATACGGGATCAGCAAGAACAAGATGATTTATGTGGGAGAAGGCAAGTTCAGCATTATCGAGGTTAGGTGCATAAGAAGTTATTCTTGGAATAACAAAAATTGAACTGTGCAACAAAAGTCTGAGTTAAACCTAGGTTTCAGAACAAAATTAACCAATTTGCGACAAGTGTAATGTTTTCTTCCTACAACAACCGAAATTGGTAAATTAACTGGTTGATACTTTAAGTTGAGTCCTTGATATAAGGTTTCAGAAATAAAGTTTTAGAACCCTGATCTATCAGAGTCCCAACAATAATTACTTTATCATCATCAGAACAGCCTTTCACCATAGCCGTAGAATGTAAGACTCTATTGGGAACTCCACATTGATTAACAGTTATGTTTTTCGCAATGGAGTAATTTATTGATTGCAAAGTAGAAGGACCAGAATCAAAATGTTCGTGGTTATCATTCAATTGCAAGCTTGTAGGAACTGAGTTATTTGTCTCGTTTTCAATATGCAGAGAAGAATTATATTCAACATTCGTGTCTTAGAACTGCAATTCTTAATATTATGGTTAGCAAGTCAGTTTAGACAATGTTCCTGATTGAGAACAAATTCTTTACGTAGCTTAGAGCTTTTCTTCTTATAACTATCACAGTACATGAAGTGGTTCTCATTGCACAAGAGACACTTATTTGACTGACTCACTACTTGATGTTCTCTGGTCTTAGAAAACAAAATTGGTTTAAAATTTTTAGGTGGAAAAGAACAGTTAGAATTGAAGAAAGTTTTATTGCTATCCTCTAATGCTTCCAGAACTTGATTTTCCAAAAAGGTCATCAATGAAGCAAGAGTTGGGGGAGCTTGAAACGTTACCTATGTGTTTTTCCATTGTTTGCGCGTTTCTGAATCTAATAGATAGAGAAACAACATGAAATACCAAAATATCATTCCAAGTGTTGACAGGACGCTTGAGCACCTCAAGTGCTTTCTTAGCAAAAATCGAGGACAAATGAGATGAAACAAGGCGACGTTTGTTTTCATATCGATCTGTCAACTTTTTCCGTGCAATAGCAAAGTTCTCTTTAGTAATCGCGAAACTGCTGAATAGGCGAGCTGCACCTTCCTCTAAACTAAATTTCAAATAATGCAATTTTGTGACATTAAATATATTGGTTTTATTCACGAACAATGTAGTGAAAAGATCTGGAAAGGATTTCCATTCATTGAAATTGCCCTTGAACTCAGGTAAAGAAATTGGTGTCAATTTTTCTGAATCATCGAGTTTAACATTTTCAGATTTCACTACTGGTGCATTCGACTTTGGAACAGAGTCCAAAAATGATTGAAATTCAGAGCGCTTTTCTAGGTGGGATGGTTCAACAATGTCGAATTCATAGTGTTTGACATAACTGGATTTTTTAATTTCATCACTGATTTCACGCAAGATCTGATAATAGTTTGTTTCGAGCTTCAAACCAAATTTTATCTTAGTTTTCCATTCGAGTTTTGCAATTACTCAGTGTCATTTTTGAAGCACCAACTTTTTATAAATTTGTGTAAGACCTCGCTATTCTAGAAGATAAAGATTGTTGCTCAAGCAATAAATCAGCCATTTCATAAGATAAACGGATAATGGAAATATAAAAAGCAAAAAAAGCAAATGAAGCAAAGCAAAAGCAGCAACAGAAATCTCAGCCTAACAAAAGCAACATACAATCAAATAATTAGAAGCAATTACAAGAAAATTGAAAATTTCAAAGCAAATATGAAACAAGGAAAAGATAATTTCAAGCTAATATTGAATATTCGATGAATGAATGCGAAATTCAGATACTATCTATAATAAAAAATTCAAATCATATGTTGGATTACAATCGTAAATATTCAAGATAAACATTGAAAATGATGGTTTGACAAGTGAAAGCTAATTCTTCGAATATCCAACAATCAGAAAAAAAATCACATATAGAGTTGGCTCGTTCCAGAATCGCATCTTTTCAATCTGTTACGTCAATACCGTCCAATCAGAGCGTAGATCAACGTCTATCTACGAATCAGAGCAAAGCTTAGAACATAGAATATCAGGAAGGAGCTTTTTCGAATAAATGTGACGGGAATTGTGCGACGGAAACGGCCATATTGGTCTTCCAAGTTTTGATTTGAAAGGTTGCAGACTTGGAAGTCAAATGATTCTATTATCTGTGGCCAAATGAACAAAGTGATATTTTAACTTAATTTTGGTAATTTGGATTCTTGAAATTTGCTGGAAATTAGGATTTTGGATATTTTAGCGTGAATAATTCATAGGTAGGTGATTCTTTTAAGCTGAATATCAGGTATTAATTATGAATTCCTGAATTTCATGACATAACAAGGTTATCCCATGACAATAACACTCCATGGGCGTAGGTGATGTTAAGCCAGAGACCTTAATACCATTAAGTATATAGCCAGGCAGTGTTACGCGGGGTGAATTTCCGCTTTGATTATCAATTTGAACGAGCTTGAAAAAGCTTCTGACTTTACGTCAGTGCTTTCCTAATTTTCTTGATTAATCAGAATCAACTGACTATTGAAGTTAGTTTTTTGAAAAATAAGTGTCCTACGCCATTGTTGAAACGGAAATATATGTCGGCCATATTTCTCCTCTATTCCGGTCAAATTGAAATGAGCAATATGCTCCTTCCTGTTATTCTATATTCTAAGGAGCAAAGTCTGCTCGCTCTCTTTCCTCCGAGATGTAATTCTGGAATTCTACTAATGTGGCATGTGGCAACAAATGAATATTCACGAAAGTATTGACTGGATTATTTTCTTCCAAGAATGTGGAAGACAGAATTATTGAAACGATGATGGAAAGTTGGTTACCTTATAGCCGATGATAAGATAAACTTCCTGGACGAATCCACCGAAATTATGATTTCTTTCGCCTTACGGTATCAGGTACATTAATGCTCAGGAAATTAGTCCAACAGGACGAAGAATATGGCTTTTTGTTTCTAGGTGTGATATTTCCGACGAAAACAGCAAGTAGATGAAAATGTAAATCTTACCAATCCAATTGATTCGTTGAAAATTCCGTGAATCCAAAACAAAATTCAAAATTCGGCAACTGAACCACTAATGTTAGTAATAGACTTTACTTATAGGCGCGGTTCTCACTGGAGCGATACGATAAACGATGCAACATGAGCAATCTTTTATCGCCCGATGCAACTTTTATCTTCGCAACACGCCAGTACACACTGAAGCGATACGATAGCCCAATCAAGCGCTTAATTGTCAATGAATTACGAAATTCTATGCTACTTTTTCCGATTTGATTCTCAATCACCTTTCTGTCGCTGAAGCGACCCGGCATCTGTATCCCTCAAGCCGATGCGATTTCGATATTTATCGGTGTAGTATCGCGATCGCTTCAGTGTGAACTGAATTAGTTGCTTCCATTACGTTTGCACGGTTATAAGAGATCGGTGTCGAATCAGGGTCGGGTTGCTTATCGAATCACCTGTCGCATCGTTTATCGTATCGCACCAGTGAGAACCGCGCCTTACAGTCTACTTCTCTCTGAAAATGGATAATAAATAGAGTCCATTACCAACAATCATCAACTTGAAGTTGTTAGTTTCAATAAAACAAAACATTAAAATTCGAATTCAAACTCATGAAAAACACATTTTTTTCATCATAATTTCAATATTTCAGTTGTCTGCATGAACGATTGTCTCTAATTCAATGCATCGGGGGTAAGATGTCTAAAACACTGGTGTGTGCACTTGTCACTTTTGCAAGCATAAACATTTCAGAAAATCGGGGATATGGGACAAGTTTCGTGACGGCTCCACCATGTCATTTGCTTCGTTCTATCCTTGTTCTACCAAAGGAAGTCCAATGATCTCTCGTTTTATTTTGTTTTGCGTTGATATATCGAATATCAATCAATGAGTGCAAAATATGAACTGGCTCATTTTGTCAACTGTTAAGGATTATTTGTGATTTACAGTTTGATTTTCTTTGTAAAAACAAATCTGTCAATATTTCAACACTATAGAATAAGGGTTCGAAGGAATATCTACTATTCTTCTTCAAGATAATTTCCGTTTGACAAATTGAATTCGTGAGGGGGGTTATTCAATATAATTTTAATAAAACACAGTTGACGGAAAGGGAATTTTCACTGTATCTACTCATGCAGAATATTTGAAGAACAGCCTCGAATTGATGGATGTATTTTTGATTCTCAATACATTTTCACAATTCTTATTACGTACCTATTTCCAATAGTTTCTTTGAAATATTGCTGAAGATGCCATAAAACTTAGCAATATCCGTCCCGAATGTTCGTTCATCTGATTTGGTTCTACCTCAAATTCCAACAACACCGAATTCTAAGCTGTAGTTCTTGATTGTCCATACAGAAAACTGAACGACATGTTTAATAAATGAATGATCTACATTCCTATCTCGAAACTGATACATTTTCACACACCAATTCACACAACATATTCGTAAGTCGTAGTAAAGTATTCAAATTATTTTCAAATATCAATTGACAATGCTCTGTCAAATTCTAAACAGCGCTACCTACAGTTGTAAAAACGAAACTGATTCCATATCCCCACGAAATTAGAAACAAAATCTAATCAGCAAAGATTATAGAGTAGAAAGATAGGAAACGCCCTCATATCGCTAGTACTAAAAACCGACTACATTTTGGCCAGTGAAAACACATTTGACAATGAGATGGCGCTGAAAACGTATTATCAATACAGAAAAACTGTTAAATAACAGTTTTCTGTTTTATAATTGAGGGGCGCGAAATTCGAATTATATTCCTTGTATTGTATTTCAATATTGACCTTGTTGAAACTGGAAAACAGAGCCTGTTTTTTTGTGACCAGGATGTTAGTTTTCATCTGAAAATTGTTTGGAATCGATTGGTATCAATGAAATACGCTGTTGGATGTGATAAATTTTTATTTGCAATCTATAAAAAATTTACAAAAATTTGAAATTATGGACAACGAATAGAGCTTTGATATTGATTAGGATATTGATTAGGACACAAGAGTACATGATTATCTGCTCGAGGAACGTCATAGATGTTTTTTCTGTGAAAACGTTTTGAATTAAGAAACTGAGTTGAATTTGTACAATTTTTATCAAAAATTGATATGAACCAATATTCAATTTACCGTCATAGTATACACATTTCCGTTAATTACATAATATTCACAATATTTTCAGAACCACAATTGAACAAAACCTTACAGAGGTATACAAGACCTGTATTCAAGCCCGTCAATTTAATTTCTTCATGCTTTTTTATGATTTCCTCATAGTATGGTCTCTTTATGACACAATATACAAATTGATTGACGAATGAACAAAACACTCACAGAAGGTTTCATAAAATTTTGACTTTCAAAACGACAATTTGACAGTCACCGGATTCTCAAATCGAAATCCATAAAACTTTTGCATTTCTGAATATATTGAAGGCAATTGAGAATCTTTGAATGGAGGTATAAAAGTCATAATTTCCCCTAAATGAGCACTTCATGTAAGGGATGCTTCCTGCATGCAACAATTTACGTGGATGAACAGTTCTCAATCGACTTGCAGTAAAATTTTGCACATGGTGTAGTCAGTAGTGCTTGCAGGCCTTTACGCCCTGAAAATTGTATCCACTTCTTAGCACTGAAAATAAAAATCAATGAATGACCGAGTCACATATGTTACCAGTTAATACTTACATTCCCATTTTCCTTAGCAAAATTCGTTTTATTTGATCCACAGTTCTTCACCATACAATAATTTTCGATCGATATTCTGAGGTTTTCGCCAAGAAATTAGACAAAAATTTCAATAATCAGCAACTAAAATGGACTCGAAAAACAAAAGGCGATACGCGGTTGTCTATGGATACGAGAATCAAAACATTCAAAACCTGTTCGATCAAAATGGCCATATATAACTCTGACTTCTCGCAAAATTTCATATGTCCTTCGAATTAAAATTTTAACCAGTCTTAGGGCCTTAAAAACACATTTGAAACACAGATGGCGCTCAAATCGCTTTAGTCGCTTCGTTTCCTATCTTTCTACTCTATAATCTTTGCTAATCAGTGAATACACCAGAGTTTTAGACATCTTAATCGGGGGTATGCCCCATCTGTGGATTATTTTTAATGAACAATTGTTTTGTGATCGAACGTATGGAGAGTAGAGAGAAGGAGAACGATCGCCGTACTAAAAATGTGTCTCCAAAAACGGGTAACGTAGGGTTGGAGTCGCTGCGACCGCTACGTTTATCGATAAGGGGTGGGGATTTGAGCGTCAATTTGAAATGAACAACCTTCATTTTATTTTAGGTTATGTGTCATCGCGAGATCAATTGAGGAGAGATTAAAATGAGTACATAAACTTATTAAAACTATACTAAGAATAGATATCCGAAATGGACGAACATGGAAACCCTAGCACGACAATGTGCAAGAAGAAATTAACCGATCAAGGGATAAATGGTTCCGGAACCAATGAAAAGCAGGAGAGGTTTAGTGGGTCGCGAACTCAGGAGAATGAGTAACCCCACAGTGTTCCCTAGAAATGGGTTCCTCTGGGCGAAAGATAGAGCCCCGTGTTTTCACGGTCGCAGATTCCCCCTGTTATATAAAAAAATAATAAAAAGGTTAAGTTCGAATCCAAATGATTCGATAGATCGTAATCGACACGTTTCTTCAAATCTATAATAAATATGAATTTTCTGATTTATATGCTATGAAATACAAGGCACATTGTAAAGGGGACTAAGTAATCAGCTCTATTCATTCATAATAAATTACGAAATTCATTAAATTAAAAAAAAATCACTTAATAAAAAAAATGATACCTACATAATATGTTCATCATTGTTTATTGAAAACAGAAAACAGGATATGTTAGTTGGTTCAATGTAATCTTCAAAATTATATACATTCGCAGTGAGGAGTAGAACATATCAAGACAACAAAAGATAGTAATCTCAAATTTATCACTTATTTGAGTAGATTTTGTTTCCAATACTCAGAACTGAAGAATCATCACTTGGAAGACTGAACCTGTTCGAAAGACCCTCCCAGTCAAAAGCAAGATTTGACTTTTATTAATTTGAGTACTGAAGGCATTTCTAACGACGAGCGTGATCCTCCACCAAGATCAGCAGAAGATTTTCGACGTAGAGATGATATTCCTCCCAGTGCAATTGAAGGAAAGTTATGTACCTATGATTATTTTTTTTTATTCAGTCATCATCAAGTCTTCGAATAAGTTTTGATGAAAGCTTTATTATTCACTTTTTTTTCTCGTTTTCTGCTCTGTTTCTTTGTTTAAGATATTATTTCGAAATGGGAAAGAGGATAAAGAAATTTTTATATCGATGGAAAAGAAGCCCTTCAGTATTAAGAGCTTATTCTGTAAACAAAGTTGACATCACTACACTACTCACGGGGAAACAGGTTTTTTTTACTAAGGTTTTTCCCTAAGCTCCTGTATCATACTCCAAATTGTATGGTACCCCGTCACACTAACCTTTGCTAAACTCATACATATGCTTTATTGTTTGATACCTAAAAATGTATTGCTGACATTCGAAAGAATATATAACTAGTTTAAATCAAAATTTCGTCATCCCGTGATCGCCAGTTCGCCTATTGGCAAAAACATGAACTGCCTTATTGGTACATATTTTAAGGGACAAAAAATCTATGGTCTCAAAGCAGCGATCGTTCTCTTTCTCTCTACTCTCCATAGTCGAACGCCTCTTCAAAACACAGCATTGCATAAAAATGGATTTGGAAATATTCAACTGACTTTTTTCGTTCTCAAAATATGGCTTCCTTTTGTTTTTGATATTTATAGCTGTCATGTATTGCATTGTCATTGCGCATCACGCAATATTTTATACATCTGGCACTAAAACATTTTTCCATTCATTCATGATGTAGACTTGTATGTATGATGATGATTATCGAATAAATTATTGATTCAGAAATATTGGTTGTAATTTAAAGTAAGAATTCAAGAACTGAAAACATTACATTTGGCGACGAGGATTGTGTTGAAAAAGAACCTTGTGATTAATAAAAATGCCGAATAACGCCAGTGAAAATCATCCAAACCTAGTGAACGCATTAGGACAATTACGTGAGTTCCATTTAAATATTTCTGATTGGAATATATATAAAGCAAGGCTTTTGAATTATTTCAACGCAAATGAGATCAACGATGAAAATAAAAAGAGGGCAATTTTATTGAATATGGTTGACGAAGAAACATACAAATTGATTTTCAACATGTGTAGCCCAGATTTGCCTGAAAGAAAGACGTTTAAAGAAATAATCGAATTTATGGATGGACATTTTGTTTCACAAAAATCTGTTCTTGCTGAAAGATACAAGTTTTATGGGGCAAAAATGAACGTCAATGAATCCATCAAGGAATGGTCAGCAAGAGTACGTGGTTTAGCGGTTCCATGCGAATTCAGATCAGAACTCAACGTGACTTTGCGAGATAAATTCATTTGTGGATTGGAGAAAGGTTTTCTATTGGACCGGCTATTGGAAGAAAAACCTTCTATCACTTTTGAAGAAGCAATTTCGGTGGCTGAGAGCAAAATGGCCGCCCATCAAAGTTTTCAAATTGGTCACGTGAAACAAGAGGACTTCAATCATTTACGACAGTCGAGAGCAGGACAAGCAGGAAGCAGGCATCTGGAAAATCGTCAGCGAGTACAGCCAGCGCAACAAAGGGAGCGGAAACAGAAGTGTACATGTTGTGGAAAAGAAGGACATCAGAAAGATAAGTGTTATTTCAAACATTATATTTGCAATCTTTGTAAAAAGCAAGGGCATTTAAGACAAGTTTGTTTCAAAAATAACAGGGATGATCAGTTTCAACAAAATTATTTAGAAGAAGATTTTTTGAAAAATGACGAAATTTCTTTAGATGATTTAACATTATATACAGTCAATAGTTCAAAAATAGGTTGTAATAGATTCCAGATCAGGGTTATCATTATGAAATAGTTATTTTCCTATCAAGTGCGGAAAGTGATACTTGCCCGCACGAAACTGCCGTTGCCCGAACGATGCGAAGCAGAGTTCGGGTAAGCAGTTGAGTGCGGGCAAGACACTTTCCGCAAGAGTTAGGAACAATATTTTTTCTACAAGCGCTTGAAATATATAAATATATCCATTTCACAAAACAGATCATATCTCATTTGATTAATTCATATATAATGACAGACGTAATTCTGCATGTCATTACTATGGGTTTCTCATATTGACGTTCTATGCATAGAAACATGATAGAATTTAATTTACTCTATAATATTTGCGTGCGGGAAAAACCCCTGCTAATCCATTCCCGCACGCAAATGCGTGCGGGAAAGAAATAGCAGGCG
The DNA here is from genome assembly GCF_907165205.1 of Coccinella septempunctata. NCBI lineage: Eukaryota > Metazoa > Arthropoda > Insecta > Coleoptera > Coccinellidae > Coccinella > Coccinella septempunctata. Next base: position 13,214,290 of record NC_058196.1, read on the forward strand.
TTTTTCCCGCACGTTTTGGGAAAGTGACTCTTTGCAACTTGGAATGCGTGCGGGAAAAAGGTTGAACGCGCACGCTTGTAGAAAAAAGGAATTTACTTTTCAAATAGACACTGGAGCAAGTATTTCTGCTATATCGAATGAATATTTCATAGAAAATTTAAAAAAAGTAGAATTGAAACCATGTGATAAGTATTTATATTTCTATAATGGTGCGAAGGTTAGACCAATAGGAATTTTAGAAGTAGATGTTTTATATAAAAATGTTACGAATAAATTGTATCTATTTGTTCTGGAAAACGGTGGACCACCTATATTGGGACGTGATTTTCTCAATATGTATAATATTGGCATTTCTGATATCAATTATGTTGAAAATGTGAGCGATAAATTGAAAAAGATTTTGAATGAGAATAATAATAATAATAATAATAACTGTGATATTTTCAAAAGAGTTAGGAAAATTTAACCGTGGTGAAGCTTCCATAGCTTTGAATGATGATAATGTCGAACCAAAATTTTTTAAAGCAAGACCTATTCCATTCGCTATAAAACAAAAGGTAGAAGATGAAATTGATAGATTGGTTTCTTTAGGTATTTTGACTCACACGAACTATAGTAGATGGGCAACACCAGTAGTGCCAGTTTTGAAGAAGGATGGTTCAATAAGGCTTTGTGGAGATTACAAAGTCACGGTGAATCCCCACATAAGAATTGATCAGTACCCTATCCCTCGCATTGAAGAATTGTTTTGCAAGCTACAGGGAGGTGTTCATTTCTCGAAACTAGATTTGTCTCAAGCATATCAACAAATTTGCATAGATGAACCATCTCAAGAGCTTCTTACAATATCAACTCACAAAGGATTATTCAAGTATAACCGATTAAACTACGGAGTAGCATCAGCGCCAGCAAAATTCCAGAAAATCATGGACTCTGTGCTGGGTGGTATGGAAGGTGTAGTTGTTTTCCTAGATGACATACTAATAACGGGTAAGGATGAACAGGAACATTTGGAAAGATTAGATCAAGTTTTAAAAAAACTTAATGAAGTAGGTTTTAGATTGAGTTTAGATAAATGTTCATTTTTTCAAGATGAGATAGAATACTTAGGATATGTTATCAATAAAGAAGGGTTGCATACGAGTGCAAATAAAACGTTAGCTGTGATGAATGCGCCTAGGCCGACTAATATAAGTACTCTGAAATCATTTTTAGGAACGGTTAACTATTACGCTAAATTTGTGAAGAATATTTCAACAATATTGTATCCCCTTTATAATTTGCTGAAGAAAAATATCGGGGCCGTTCTAAGCCATATTTTCCCTTCTGGAGTAGAGAAACCCATCGCATATGCTTCACGTACACTAAATTGTAGTGAACAGAAGTATTCTCAAATTGAACGCGAGGCTCTGGCCATTATTTTCGGAGTTTCGAAATTTCACCAGTATCTTTTCGCAAAAAAAATTCAAATTGGTAACTGACCACAAACCCTTATTGGCAATATTTGGTCATAATAAGCAAATACCTCAATTTTCTGCCAATAGGTTGCGTAGATGGGCAGTCATATTATCCAATTATCAATATGAAATTCAATTTGTGGAATCAGAGAAAAATAGTGCTGATTGCTTATCAAGGCTACCAATTCAATATAAATCAGAGTTGAGGGCAAAGATATAAATTATTGCGTGAATTTTTCAGAGAGTAGGGAAATAAGAGTAGATTATAAGTTAATTAAAGCAGAAACGAAGAAAGATAGGGTTTTGCAGAAGGTAATAGAATTCATGATAAAAGGATGGCCCAAACATTGTTCAGATGCAGAAATTCAATCATACTTTAATAGAAGATTCGAATTCAGTACGTCGGATGATTGCTTATTTTGGAATCATAGAATAGTTATTCCTGAAATGTTGAAACATTCCGTGCTAAAACATCTTCATGAAACACACCAAGGTATTGTGAAAATGAAGGCTTTGGCCAGATCTTATTTTTGGTGGCCAGGCCTTGATAGTGATATTGAGAAAATAAGAAAGCAATGTATTGTTCATTCGAAGATTGGTAATGACCCTTCAAAAATTCCCTTACATCACTGGGAAATACCGAATGGAGCTTGGGATAGGCTTCACGTTGATTATTTGGGACCTTTAAAAGGTAAATATTTTTTTGTAGTTCTGGATGCTTATACGAGATGGCCAGAGGTATTCATTACAGCAAGCACATCTTCACAAATATCTATAAAAGTACTCAGAAATTTGTTTTCGAGATTTGGGTTACCTAATACAGTTGTATCTGATAATGCATCATATTTTGCCTCTGATGAATTTAAAACTTTCTTGTCTAAAAATGGAGTTAATCATATAACTAGCCCTCCATACAACCCAAGTTCGAATGGGGCCGCTGAAAACACTGTTAAAACTGTAAAGAATGCTCTTAAGAAGGTTCTTCTCGAAAACTCTGCTGCGGAATGCGACATGATACTTGAACGTTTCTTATTTGACTATAGAAATACTCCACACTGCACTACTGGTGTTACACCAGCCAACTTAATGTTTGGTAGAAAGCTTAAAAATAGGTTTGATCTTCTATTGCCTGAAGCAAAAAGTAATTCATTACAAGATGAAATTATAACAAAGAAAGTAAAACATGAACAACAAAAACAGAAATCATATTATATGGGAAATAGAAATGTAGCTTTCGATATGGGAGAGGTAGTTTCAGTCAAAGATTATATAATAGAAATCAAAATTTTATTTCTTGGATTAAGGGTAGAATTTTGAAGAAAATTGGTAAATGTACTTACTTGATAGAAATAGGAGAGTTACAAAAAGTTTGGAAGAGACATACTAATCAAATGAAGAAACTAGGTCCTAACATAATTTATCCAAACACAGATGCACAAAATACTGTAGAACATAATAGTAAAGCAGATGAAATTATTGAAAATGAAGTTAATAATCGTGAATTGAGGGTGAGGAATTTAAGACAAAATATTAAACCTCCTGATAGATTAGGTTATGACCATCATGGTTCTCATGTTGTTGTACGTAAGACTTAAATAATGTTGTTGGCAATATAATGAATTGTAATATGTATTCTTTTCAGTTCAAGAATTAGAAGTTAATTTATATATTATTTGTTATAACTTGGGAAATTGTGAAATATTTAGACTTATGTTATAGAATTAGTGATTAAGAATTAGGAATTGTTTAGACTTATGTTGGTGGATTTAAGGGGAAGATGATGTCATGTATTGCATTGTCATTGCGCATCACGCAATATTTTATACATCTGGCACTAAAACATTCTTCCATTCATTCATGATGTAGACTTGTATGTATGATGATGATTATCGAATAAATTATTGATTCAGAAATATTGGTTGTAATTTAAAGTAAGAATTCAAGAACTGAAAACATTACAATAGCTTAACTGGTTATTCAGAATTATCATTAACAATGATAATCAGCTTCATTATTGATGATGAACAAAGGAAGAAATAAAAACTGAAAAAAAAAAACTATAACTTGATATCTTCAGAATTTCAGGATGAACCGGCTTCTATAGAGAACTTGGACCTCAAGTACACTTTTTCGGATTCATTTTCACCTCATTCGCACTTTTAGTGGGGGTAATAACTGAAAATTGAAATATGATAATTGTTTTTTTAAATTCTTCATTGATTCCAATATTGACTTTATTGAATCTATGAAGATTATGGTCTTATTACTATTTTTTATTGAAACATCGATCTTATTCATGCACAGAAAATAGCTATTTATGTAATAAGTACATAAATTAGGGCTTTATGGACGAGCGAGGCCAATAACTTGGGCCTAATTATGTACGAGATGCATACAAAGCTTTATGTTCGACTGCAATGCAGAAATTTTATTTTCTGAAATGGCTTATACGTGAAAAACATTAAATGTGCTTTTGATTTTTTTACCTTAGTAACCAGCGACCTTAGCAACCTTATAGCGTTTTCTATTGGTAAAACTAGTGCTGCACTGGTGCAGTTTTTATGTTTTATTGGTGTTCCGAGTGCAAAAAGTCATGTTCTTTTGGAAAACTGGTTCCGCACTATATGCACTCAGTGCGCATTTTTCGACACGAGGTCTTAGAGCTCGTGCCAGTATTGGTGCAATTCGGTTGGATTCAAAACACTGACACAATTAATGATATAATTTTAAAATTCAATTTATGTTGAAAATTTGAAAAACATTTTCAGGATATTGTTTAGTTTTAGTACTGTTTTGCAACTTTTGTCGTCATGAACAGTGAAGATATTTTTGCTGTTATGAATTTGTTATTTCCATTTGCTAATAGTGAACATGAGCTCGAATATTTAGCAGTTTCATCTAAACAGAAGGCACTCCGAAAATAGAAAAATTTCTTACAGACGTTGTTCACAAGAGGACTGATGCTGAGTATCAAATAGAAGTATTCTAATTATCCGTTCAAAAATAAATATATAAAATAAATAAATGAATTGCCAAAATGAAATTAATCTGAAGTCGCGCACTTACTAGTTTCATGATTTGAAAACATGATCAGGATTTTCTTCTTCAACTGCTTCATTTATAGAAATTATTTCTTGATTGAATCTGAAAATGAGTAGGGGAGACTAGGGAGCATTGATACATGGGGAGGCTTGATACAGGCTTATATCCGCGATCTGTAGCCGTTTTCAAAAGTATTATACTAGTGAACACTATTCTTTGGCAGAGGGCATTGCGTGACGTTAATCTGTAAGGCTAACAGTAGTTTGTTTGTGAAATATTCAACGAAGAGTGTTTCGAGGTGAGAAATTGTAAGTTTTTACTCAAGTTACCTAAGGGTTTTATGATCATGCATTAATTCTTCGGCATAAACAAACATTTCACTGGGAAATATGCATAAAACTACTCAATTTACAGTTTTATTCGCTTTTCAAAATATATGAGTATAAGATGAAAACATAAATCGCTTTAAAAATTGCTTTCAGGGAGGTTTGAGACATTTGTCGTGGGGAGGCCTGATACATGTATCATCTTCAAAAAATATTCCGTAGCTAGTTGGATAGGCCTACATGAAGGCGTTTTCACCATCCAACATATCAAAGAGATTTTTAAAAACTGGAATTTATCCGTACAATCCCCATGTATTTAACGAGGCCGACTTTTCTTGTGTGGAAGTGACTAACTGACCATTTCCTGATTTTTCTACACCTATGGGACCAAAGCAAGCCAGTATCATTGCTGACCTACCTACTGAGCTAAATAATCCTCTCGATTACTCTCCCAGTACATCGTATCAATCCTCCCATATGTGGGGAGGCTTGAGACAGTTTGCATGTTTTTGTGTTCAACGTTCTGTACAGAATAAGATGTTTATGTTTTGAGACTTCTATATTTATTTTGTTGAACGATTAATTGAAGAATTATATAATATAAGAAAAGTCCTGCTTCTTCATATAATTCAGTTTCCAGAATAAAAATTCCAAAAAACGTATCAACCCTCTCCAGTCTCCCCTACTAAAACATTTTCCATTTTTTATTTCAAAAAGGGCAAACTGGCCCACAACAAACAAGGCAAAATGACATGGAACCCATAGATTTCTTTTCTATCTATAATCGACCCGTTCAAATTTCGCTTTCGTATGTTCTGTTGGAGCTGCACTAGATGTGCTCTTTGACAGCACGGAAATAATATTCGAGTGCACTCAGTGCAGAACTAGTTTTACCAATAGAAAACGCTATTAGTAAGCAAAGTTGTTTACTTCCTTAATTTTGTGACCAACGTCATAATAATCCAAAATATGGATAGTACTGGAGAAGAAAGCGTAGAAAATTTAGACGCCAGCGCCAAAGAATCTCTCTTACCCACTAATGGCCGTTTTCAATAACCTATCAATCAAAACGTTGGATAGATATGTACTAGGGATAGACCAATCTGTCCTTTTGTGCTTGTTTACGTTTCAATATTCTATCTGCAGATAACGATACTTACTGGCCCCAGCGATCTATCCCTTCCTCTGAAATGAGGTCAGATAGACAACCAGAGATAGAAACTTTCATTTTATATGCACCTACCTGCGTTTCAAAAAAATTTGAAGTAAACCATCGATTGTAAAAAGTATCTCCGGTAGTTCAGTTTTTTGATCTGTCGAGTTCGAGCAGTAAGGGGTAGAGATAAGCGTTGGAAATTGTTATCAGGGTGCATTTCAGTGCTGTTTTCTTGACAAATAAATTGTAATTAACTTTGAGAAATGGATTATTTGAGTAGCGACGACAGCAGCATGGAATTATTAGAGATGATTGATGAGTTAGATGAAGAAAGTGAATCGGAAGAGACCATAATACAAAAAGTACATAAAGCACGAGTTGATTAGATGATTATTTTGAATGAATACGAGTTCACATGTAGAATTCAACTGAGCAAAGGTGCTGTGAGTGAATTATTGGATTCAATTAATCCATATTTGAGGGCGCAATGTGGGAAATTTGAAACCGAAGAGTTGAAGGATTCGGTCAATCGGCTCCAACTCTCCTCTTTCAATTTATTGTTGGTAGCATTAATAGCTCTGCTGGTAATAACCCCATCAGCTGCTACAAATTCTACCAAACGCATGGCCTTTTTTTAGTCATTGGTTTTGATTTAGGCTGAAAAAATCATTGCCTTCAGAACTTGAAATTAATGAAAAATGAATATCGATAACAACGGCGCTTTTATTTGAAGGTACTTACGGTTGAGGAATTCATTTTCAAGTATTGCGTGGTTGAGAATCTCGATCAACAATTATTGTGATGTATTTATTGCCGTATACACCTTTCATCGAACGACGTTTAAGCATAGAATCTCTATGGGAAAAAAAAGCGTTAAGGAATTAAGCTCGTTTAATGAAACGGTGCATACGGGTATGTAGTCATACACACGATTAACCTTTTATATATAATCTTAAAATATTTACACTTTCTAACACACTCCAATATCCCAAACGCTAGAAATGAATTAATGATGTGAGGTCTTATATAAGTGTTCTGTGGTCTGAGCTGAATAGATTCCTATCTATCCTTGCCTTGAGATAGATAACGTCAAACCATAATTGTGAAATGCTAAGATGTCTAAAACTGTGGTGTATTCACTGATTCGATTTTGTTTTTAATTTCGTGGAGATATCGGATCAGTTTCATTTTTCCCACGGTAGGTAGCGCTGTTCAGAATTTGACAGAGCATTGTCAACAGATATTTGAAAATTATTTGAATACTTTCGTACGACTTACGAATATGTTGTATTTATAAGCGATTATTGGTGTGTGAAAACGTATTAGTTTCGAGAAAGGGATGTAGAACATTCATTTATTCAACATGACAATCAAGAACTACAGCTAAGAATTCGATGTTGTTGGAATTTGAGGCAGAACCAAATCAGATGAATGAACATTCGGGGCGGATATAGCTATAGCAACTTCAGCAATATTTCAAAGAAACTGTATTGGAAATACGTAATGTGAATTGCGGGCATGTATTGAGAAACAGAAATACATAAATCTATTCTAGTCTGTTCTTCAAATATTCTTCATGAGTAGATATAGTGAAAATTCCCTTTCCGTCAACTGAATATATTGGACATTTGACCAATCAACTGTGTTTTATCAAAATCATACTGAATTACCCCCCTCATGAATTCAATTCGTGAAACGGAAATTATCTTGAAGAAGAATAGTAAATACTCCTTCGAACCCTCATTCAATAGTGTTGAAATATTGACAGATTTGTTTTTGCAACAGCTGACAAAATGAGCCAGTTCATATTTTGAATTCTTTGATCGATGTTCGATATTAACGCAAAACAAAACAAAACGAGAGAGTATCATTGGACTTCCTTAGGTAGAACAAGGATAGAACGAAGCAAATGACATGGTGGCGCCGCCACGAAACTGATCCCATATCCCCGATTTTCTGAAATGTTGATGCTTGCAAAAAGTTACAAGTGCACACACCAGTGTTTTAGACATCTTATGAAATGCAAACTATAGATAGATAAATACAAGGATAGATAGGCAGACAAACTGGAGATAGCGATCTATCCCTTATCTTGGATAGGTTATTGAAAACGGCCGTAAATCAAAAAGTGCTTACGAAAATATGTATGCGGTCTATAACAAGTGGTGTAAAACGAAGAAAATTGTGAAATCGACAGAAGACAGTATTCTGGCTTACTTCAATAGTGAATTGAAATCTTACAAAAGTTGTTCGCTATGGACTTATTACTCATTGTTACGAGCAACAATCAATTTGAATGAAGGGATAGAAATAAGTACATTTCCCAGCGTCATACCTTACCTAAACAAAAGGACACAAACCCAAAAAATCCTTGACCCTAAGTAAACAAGATGAATTTCTATCTGCAGCAGATGAAAAGCAAATGATTAAGCAAGGTATACTCTATTCACTTTTATTTTAGCAGTCGGTTGGCCATGGAAATTTGACACATTTCACTCTGTATAGGGAACTCTAACGATTTGTCAAAATCATCTAAGCGTTCTTTGCCGTGGGTCACACAAGCATTTCCCTCCATTGATTCGCATGCTGTTTTGGTCTAGTATTGTGTTAGGTGCATGTTTTTGGAACAAATGTTCTTCCCGACGTTAGATTAGAGTGATAAGACTAAATTTTTCTCAGAAATGCCTCTTTGTAGTGATACTAAAAAGCATTGTGTGCCCCACGTTAACGAACAATCAGCTGATTTTGACAAATCGTTAGAGTACTCTATAGTACGAAAATGTGGGGTTATGACGCTTGTCAAAACATTTTTGGGTTTTAAATCAACGCTATGTTGCCCGTTCTACGTGAAAGTTTCTGTGATTACGTATTTTATCACAATGTCGAATCTCTTCGGAAAATATATAGTGCATACTATGCACTAGCTTGAGGATAGTTAATGTTGGTTATCTTCTTTGGCTAAAGTTTGAATACGTTACATCAGTTGCAGATTTCAAAAATATTAACCCGAAGATGAAATGCATAAGATGCAGTGGATAATTACAAGAATGTTAAATTCTTCAACAAAAATCATCTTGCATCAATATAAATTAAAGGAATTAAAGGAAGTTTCAAGTCTTGATGAACTTCACCTTTGAACAAAAATTTCACATGAATAAACCATTATAGCAGGACAACTGGCGCGTATTTGTGGCTGTTCATCTTGATACATTAATATAATAATAATAATTAGGTATTTATTGGTATCTTAAGACATTTACTATGCATAGGACAAGTCAAATGAAAAATAGAAAAATCAATTTTCGGGAACTTCTTCTACGATGAAATTCATCGAAAATGCTGTAGTAAATTTTTCGCATTAATTCACTCAAACATAAAATTCTCAAATGGAGTATATCTTTCAGTACCGGTAGATTCGGGTGACTTGGGAGAGTCCTGTAACTTGGGACAATTACCCCCCTTGCAGATTTCTTTGTTTCTTTTTTAAATTTGAGTTTCAATATCTATATTTACTTTCGCTGTAATAATGGTACATCATTTAATTTCCTTATCGAATTCCAACTATATAATCACAAATTCTAATTTTTCGAAACAATGCATCGTCTCAAGTCACCTATTTCATTTGAGAGTTAAGAAAACAATGAATTATAACTTGTGTCCAAAGCCTCCCAACTCGGTGGGTGACTTGGGACAAGTATATTTATAAGACTATTTCAGGATGAGTGTTGATTAAAAGCACAACTGAGTTTCTCTGTAAAAGAGATTTTTGTTTTTAATATTTACATAATTCATTTGATATAAACATAATGTACAAAATCTTACCTGTAAAAGAGAAACGACATTTAATGCTTATAATTACAATATGTCATCAATCTCTTACGACAGGGAATAGAATGAGATGATAAAAATCACAGAACAAAACTGACTCAAGTCATAACAATCAAAATAAAGGAATAAATTTTCTTTACATCACCCCCCATGGGGAAGAAAGTATTCACAACATATTATTCATGCGGCTTCTTTTCTAGTTTTTATTTTTTAGTGCAGGGATTAGTTTGGATATATGAAAAAGGTTTGACTCGGATTTCCTGTGACCGGTATTAACCCTATAAATCGAAGGCGATAGTTTTTCGACAATCTCATATGGTCCAATTCTCAGTTCGTCAAGTTTCTTCCTATTTAATCTGTTTCCATTTTCAACAAACACCATGTCATCAACATTGAGTTCAAGATGTTCACGACCTTTATTATAGATTTTCTCGTTATATTCATGATTTTTTAATGTGTTTTTTAATGAAATTTTTCTATCTTCAGTTAAAGTTTGCTCAGAAATGTTCTCTTTTAATTCCTTAGGCAAAACAGTGGCATCTGTACCATTCAACAAATACGATGGTGGGTACTGTGTGACTGTATGCACTGTGTCATTATATTTTTGTACACATTCCTGAGCAACAGACGTCCAAGCTTTCTTTTTCTCATCTTCATTAATTTTACACCTGATTTTATTTATTAAGGTTTGATTCAATCTCTCATTCAAACCATTAGAAAAGGGTGAATTCACAGCAGTGAATATCAAATTTATGCGTTTTTTATTCAAAAATTCTTTGAATTCCTTTGAATTAATGCCTGGATATTGATCTGTGAGCACAGTTCCAATTTTTTCCGCATCTCCAATGTTATTCACCAATTTAATGAAATCGTTTGCGTGTTGGGTTTTTGAAGTAAGGATATAGGCAAATCTGGTGAAGTGATCAACTAGTAAATGCATGTATTTTTTCGTTGATCGAGATCCTCCAAAACCTCCGATTGTATCGATCGACATGATTTCGAATGGTTTTGTGGTTGGCCCTAAATGAGACAATAATCCAAACTTTTTTTGACCTCTTGTTTTATTTTTGATGCATATCTTGCAATTTTTGCACACAGATTTTATATTTTCCGTTAAATTTTTTGCCGTATAATATGGTCCAATCATTTTTTGCATCTGTTTTATTCCTATATGACATAAAGTCTTATGCATATTTTCCATAAATTTCCTACAGAAATTTTCTGACAATATGATTTTCTCCTTTTTTCGAATTTTTTTATAGTGAACATTGTGTTTAGTTATTAATTGTGATTTTTTCCTTTGCACATATGGGTTTCTTTTTTGATCTTCCAAGATATCCTCTAGTTTTATCAAATTCACAACTTTTAATTGTTCCTCCATATTGTCATCTGCTTCCAAAACAGGATTTCTGCTGAGACAGTCAGCTTCGGTATTATTTTTACCAGGAGAATATTTGATATCAAAGTCATATTGTGATAGGTAGTACGCAAGGTCTCCAAGTTCCTCGTCAGTCCTTGATTTCAAATTCATATTTTCCAAAGGTTTATGGTCCGAAAAAACTGTGAACTTCCTTCCTATCAATTTATGTTGCCAATATTTTACACATTCTTTAATGGCCAAGCATTCTAAGTAAATTGCCTTCTTTTTTTTTTGCACCTCATTGAGTTTTTTCGAAAAGTATGCCACTGGTTTTTCTTCTCCATTTTCCTGTGGTTGCTTAAGTACTCCACCTACTCCCAGTAAACTTGCATCTGTATATATGTATATGGGGAGACTTGGGTCAAAAATTGTTAATACTGGCTGGGTAGGTACATAGTAAATCCTTCAATTTATCGAATGACTCTTGACATTCTTTTGTCCAAATAAAAGGTTTTCCCTTTCTGAGGAGATTGTGTAAAGGATCTAGCGTTATAGCTGTGTTTGGTACATACTTGTGATAAAAATTTATTTTACCTAAAAATTGTCTAACATTTTTTTGAGTCTTGGGCACTGGAAAGTTTCTTATTGAGGTTAAATTGTCTTTTAATGGCTTTACAGAATTGTTCTCAATTATATGACCTAGATATTTTACAGAATCAACTGCAAATCTACATTTTACAAATTTTAACCTGAATCCTTCTGTTTTGATTGCTTGAAACAATTGTGTCAAATGATCGATATGTTCTGAGAATGTTTTTGAGAAGATCAAAATATCATCAATGTAGCACACAGTAAATCCGGAAAGTTTGTGTTTTCTTATTATATTGCCCATTATTCTTTGGAATATCGCTGGCGACGTTTTGAGACCAAACGGTAAACATGTCCATTGAAAATGGCCCTCTTGAGTAACAAAAGCCGTCTTTGGTCTGTCTGTGACCCTTAGCGGTATAGACCAAAAGGCCGAATTTATGTCAAGCGATGAGAAAAACTTACAATCTCTCGTTTTTTCAGTTAGATCTTCGATTAGCGGGAATGGTTGAGACTGAGGAACTACTATTTTATTTAGGTCTCGAAAGTCTATACACAGTCTTGATCTTTTGTTTTCGTCCCTTTTTAACGCTAATGTTACTGGAGCTGCGAAAGGACTATACGATTCTTCTACGAGTTTTTTGTCCAGCAACTTGGCGATTTGCTGTTCAATTTCTTTCCTATCTTCGATTGTACAGCGATATGGCCTCTTACTGCAATATTTTTCTTCAAGTAGATCAATATGTGCTTCATAACCCGATACCGTGCCCACATCGTACTTGTCTTTAGCAAAAACAGATAAATTTTGTTGTATCAGTTCATCTATTATTGATTGCTGATCATAGTTCAGGTGATTGACATGAATTTCGAAATGTTTTGTCTCGATGTTCTCATTGAAATTGATCAAATATTCACCTCCATTCATATCAATTTTACTTTCAACAGCTTTTGAAGAACCGTGTTCTTCATATTTTTCATTCATTATTTCTTTGGAAATGGTAACATGTCTTATTGGATTTCTTTGATTAATTTCTAAATTTTCATTTTGTGTTAAACAGAAACTTTTTATACAATCTAAACCAATCAGAAAATCATAATCGAAGTTTGTTTTATCTATAACGAAAATATTCATTTTCTTTTCCATATCAAAAATTTTCACATTAAGTGATACCATACCACTTGCTTGTTTAACGCCATTAATCGTTTTCAAATTAGTTTTATTGAAATAACGTTTATTTTTATTAACCACTTTCAACAATCTAGAGTTGATAAGAGACACATTCGAACCGGAATCGTAGACACCAAATATGTTAACGTTTTTATTCAATACTAATTTCACTTTGATCAATGGCGGCACTACAAGTTTTTTGGATCCTCATCTTGAAGTTCGCATTCTATTTCTGAGTTATTAACAATTTTGATTTGATTTTTTTGATTTGATCGTTTGTCCTTTTCATTGAACCAACAAGAAGATTCTAAATGATAACGAACTCCCTTTTTCAGTTTTTCACAAATGCTACATTTATGTTTCTTTTCTGGGTTTGGTTTTGCATCAGATTTTTGTTTCAATGTTCTATTCTTGACAAGATGTTCTAACCTCCCAATTTCATTGAACAAATCTTGTGTTTCCAAAATTTCCTCTCTGTTAATCCTATCCACAATGAAATTGGGCAGGCCAGCAGCGATTAAGTCTATTAGAGTTCCCTGGTCAACTTTTTTTCTTACCTCTAGTATTAGTTTTTCTTTTTTCACAGCATATTCCAGTAGAGAGCCAGTTTGGTATTTAAAAAATATCGCATACCTACTAGCAGACCAGCCCTTGTTAGCGTAAGTTTGGCAAAAATTTTTCCTCCAATCTGACCATTCAGAATCAAATGTTAGTTTTATCATCATGGAATTATACCAGTCCACACATGATTTCTCCAGAAACAATCTGAATATCTCAATTTTTTCCCTATCATCAGTAATTTCAAATCTATCGCATTCTTTTTCAAAAACTTCAAGCCATTGATATGAATCTGTAGTTCTACCATCATATTTTTCAAGAACAAATCTCTCGGCTGCTTGCCTCACATTCTGTTTCTTCTGTTTCTCTTGATTTTTCACCAGTTTTTCCAAGATTTTGACCATAGGATTGCTTTCATCCAATATTTGGGTAGTGTTAGATGAACAATTGCTTATTTGTTGATTTGCTTCATCTAAGTACATATCCATGAAAACCATGTTACCGTCTTCATCGAAGTAGGTTTTTTTAATATCTTCTGTTAAGGCTATCCAAACATTCCTGTATTGATGTCTTCGTTTTAAGGTATTCTTGATTATTGTAAAATTCTTTGTAGCACAGATTTCTTTATGGAAGAATGCCACTTGAAAATCTTCTGGTATCAAAAATATTCTGCCATCTTCAGTGTTGATAGAAGTTACGGCAATGTGATTTGATTTTCCATCTTGAGAGGGTTTTACTTCAAAGGTGAACCTTAGTTTAGACATCTTCGTCTTCAATTTGTCAAGAAATGTCGTTTTATAAGACTATTTCAGGATGAGTGTTGATTAAAAGCACAACTGAGTTTCTCTGTAAAAGAGATTTTTGTTTTTATTATTTACATAATTCATTTGATATAAACATAATGTACAAAATCTTACCTGTAAAAGAGAAACGACATTTAATGCTTATAATTACAATATGTCATCAATCTCTTACGACAGGGAATAGAATGAGATGATAAAAATCACAGAACAAAACTGACTCAAGTCATAACAATCAAAATAAAGGAATAAATTTTCTTTACATATTTTTTATCTTTTTTAAATTATATCCGAATTCTGAAACATGGTATATATCCTAATCAATAGTGTGAGTCATTTAGCATATTTGAACCTCTTTCCCACATGAAAATATTTCACCGTTTTTGAAATATGACAAGTTGAATTTCAAAATCGTCCCAAGTCACCCGAATCTACGGTATTTTATTTTTTACAGTTCTGTTACAATAGATTAATTCTTTTAGGATATCTTCAGATTTGTCGTTGCTGGTGCATGCCGACGCGACGAATTGGTTTCTCTAACTACAACTGCTGACCTGCAGTACATGGTAGTGAAACGTATTTCTTAGTAAAACTTACCGAAAAAAAATCAAAAAGATAAATCATTCGTCATACTCCCTGGTGAAATGCAGAATTTGGACTTTAGAAATAATCAGGAGGTATATGCGTCGTCGACCAGCTCATATTACCCACAGACGATTTTTTATGAATTATATGAAGGTATAAAAGGAAAATGCACTGTGCAACCAGTTGGAATGCACAAAATTGCCAGAGTACCAAGCAGTTTCTCGATTTGGAAAATCCGTCTTCATATACCGGGCACTGTTTTAGACGAACATCGGCAACTATATTAGCAAATTCCGGGGCTTCAATGGAAAGTATTGAGCTGCTGGGGGGCTGGCGTTCGTCAGCCGTAGCGGAAGGCTACATAGATGAATCGGAAAGTAGTAAGATAAGAATATTTGGCCAGGAAGTAGTTGGTGCTAACTTTGTCCGAGGTAGTAGCAATGATGAAGCATCAAGAGTATTTCAGATCGAAAACTGTGCTCCACTTCGAGCTCGACTTCATCAAGCATGTACCTAACAAAGCACGTGTTTTTAATATTCACTACCACACTAATGCTTGGAATAGTTCAAATTCATAATTTTGTTTTTAGGTCGAAGTTAAATTCTTATTCCTTGAACAAGTTTATATTTACTGGAAAGAATGTCCAATTATAGACACTAAACGAATTCATAAATAAAGTGTTCATGATGCAGTCGAACATAAAAGTATTTATCAGTATTTCACGTCCCTTTATCAAGTTGAGTATTGCTAAAAATGTTCAGAATTCCCCAAAAGTTTATTGATAGAGAATATGCGGACGGAAAGGGAAGGGAAGGACCCCAACGTCCCCAACATTGGCCTGTTTGATCCCCTGATCTTACACTCCTCCATTTCTTTCTTTAGGGTTATTAGAAGAACTAGTTCAATGGAAGAGATATCCCGACTATGGAACAATTTAGGGCTGTGTCGATCAGGGTATTTTCGTAACCCGGGTCAATCGCGACCCACTGGCTCAGGGATCGGGTCAAAAGATTCGATAATTTCGATCACATAACCCGAATATGCTAACTCAAGTCATTTGTCGTGTATCAAACCTGTTCAAATGTGATCGGGCTCAGAAATGAAAAGGGGTTCTATGTTGTGGTCTGAAATGATTTCAACCAGTTTTTCATAATATATAAAATGTATTTACAATTGATATTTTATCAATTATCATACACCTAATTCGATCATTTCGAACATTCGATTACAAAACCCGATTTTGTTATATCGCATTGACTCATTCACCGACTATCGAGCCTGTTGAAATGTTATTCAGTTTCGAGTTTAAAGATCGACTCAAGAAATGAATTTTTTAATTAAAGATGAATTTTTATGATAGAACATCGTAATTAGGAAATGCTTCAAATGTTTTTTATACAGAAAAAATATTTACAATTCACACTTACCCCAATAAGTCTCATAATCGAATTTGAATTCCCTGCATTCTTAAAACTCTATCAAGAAGTATGGCTAGTGAGAATAAATTTCGAAATTGATTTTGAACTGATCAAATAAAGTGGTGAAAAATGGAAAAACTGTGCTCTATATTGTATTTATAACTATTCGAATATTTAGGAATGGAAAATAAAGACGAATGAGTTTTGCTGAAAGTGTATTTACGTTTACATTATATTTATTACGAATCCTGATGTAAGGGAAAAAATTTTTATTGGATAAAATATATACCATATACATATATTCAAGTTCAATTATAATTCAGAAAAAGAATTTGTGAGGCTTAAGGCTGCTTCTTTTTGTGTTCAACACTTGGCCAGCTTTTGAAAAAACCCTTTCACATGGCACAGAAGTAGCTGGCACACATAATCGGCGCTTCATTGAAATATATAAATTTGGATATAATAATTTACGCCACGATTGAAGAGGATCATCAGTTCTCTTGATTAGTGGCTCATTCAAATATTTATCAATTTCAATTATACTGACTGCGGTGGGGTTTCGGATTATATCCTTCTCCACTTCCTGGTCAAATTCCGTCCAGACGTTCAAACTTTCTGCATTGTTTGATGCATGGGGTAACTGCTCTGATATTTCTGGTACATTATCCTCAGCAACAATCAATGCTCGCAATTTGGATTTGATGGATCTGAAGCACTGTTCATATTTATCCCTACTCAAGAATCCATGTTTTTTAAATCTGGGATCCAGTAGAGCAGCATCTGTCACCAGAGGATTATTTTCTATATCACCAAATCTATTGATCAACTGATCACGGAGAATATAGAGGAACCTCAAATATTCATCAGGACCATTCTTCTGAATCGCTCTCTCCACATGGTTTTTTATGATTTTAACCAGAACCATCACCTTATAGATGGACACTAATTTCTCAGCGCTCATCTCATTAAATAACCTTAGTACTTCCATACTCTTTTCCAGGAGTACCCAATGATCAGGTGACAATGTGTTGAGCCTCGGCTGTTCTATGGCCAGTGCACTTAAAACGGCATCTTTTATTTTCACTAATCTTCCTACCATATCATAGGTAGAATTCCACCTTGTTATCACACTTTGTTTCAATTTGAGTGGTGGCAAATCCATCTGTTTTTGAATTGAAGCAAGTTTGCTGCAAGCTGATGAGCTATGTTTTAAATATTGTACGATAGCCTTCACCTCATCTATTTGTTCTTTTAACGTGTCCATACTATTTTGAACTACTAAATTCAGGGTATGCGCGAAACAGGGAAATTGCCGCCAATTTGTTGTGATGAACAGCAGCAACTATATTGGCAGCATTATCGGTTATAATTCCACTGATCTTATGAGAAATTCTCCATTTTGTGGCTTCGGTCATTAGAAAATTTGATAGATTTGCTGCAGTGTGTCGCTCATGGAAGTCATGTGCAGCCTAAAAGAACACTTTTCAACTGAGATTCCTTGGTGATGAAATGAGCGGTAAGAGCTATATAGCTCACATTATTCAACGATGTCCATCCATCTGTCGTAAGGCATATCGCATCGGCTTCTCTGATCACTTCTTGGACATTTTCCTTCGTCGTCTGGTGGATTCTGGGAATTAAACTGGATGATAAGGTTTTTTTAGTTGGTAATGTATATGACGGTTTTATCATCTTATGCATGTTTTTAAATTCAGGCTCTTCGACAATAGAAAATGGGTGAAATCGAGGGTGAAATCCTTTAACGATAAATTTAACAATTTGTTACCGATGGGTAATGGTCTAGTTATGTTATTTGCACTGGTGGCTGTGCTACAGGACGCCGAAATAGAGACGTAGAAGAAGACGAGGAGGTTGGCTCTGCAGAGTTTGAGTATGAACATGAAGCCTGGCATGTTTTTGTGAGCTGCTAGTGCTTGTTGACTCGGGGGTTGTTTCGGCAACAGGATTCACAATATTCATATGAGGGAGCAAGGGTTGCTCAATTGCTACGGTCCAATGTATTTTCTTCATGTTTCAGTTCAAATTTCCAGTTCCACCGCCACTATAACTGATCATTTTTGAACAATACTCACATTTTGCCTTCTCACTGTTCACCATTTTGAAGTGTTTCCATATAGCACTCCTTTTTCTTGCAAGTTCTGACATTTTTGGAGAAAAAAATTAATAACTAATTTGTCCATCACTTCCAAACTTATCACTACCAGAATGTCAGTGTAAATATTAACAGTCAATATAGTTCCAATGACACAAGCACAGTTCAGTAGAGCGAGAATTAAAAAAAAATCAGTTTAAAAACGTCGAACGAGAAAATAGGACTCCGAAGATCAGTTCACAGGTCGTAGATAACGATGCAACTGATCTTCATCTGTATCTGTAATGCAAGAACCGAAAATTTTTTTTGCCAAAATGTCTTCCAGATGGTGCCAAAATTCGTCAACTGAAATGTTCGGCAAAAATCATAAAAAAAGTATGGTGCTGAAACTTCGATTGGGTTTCTACAAATCCACTCAGTGGCAATATTTTTCAATTTTGCCAGATGTTTGAGATCTATTTTCAGAATAGTCGTGTAAGAAATGGTCTGCTTAATGTACCTATAGCTATAAAACCTAAAAAATATTTTGTATAGGCTGAAATATTTTTGGGAATTTTGAATCTTTGAAATTATAAATTCTATCTATAATGGTTTAGTGGCTCTGTTAACTATCGGCAAATGTGACATGTATATTTCGAGTTTGTTGGGCTATTTTCATATATATTAAGAATTATCAAGGTAAAGAAAAATTTTGTCTTGAAGCTTATTCATAATGGTAGACATGAAAATTTTTTTCATTCATTCAATTTCTCGTGATTCTGGCCGAACATCTAAATAAATCGTTGAAAATAGAATAAATGTGTGCTTTCACCTACCTAGTCTGGTTTGTATTGTAGGTGATTGAAATTATCCAAAATTAGCCAATAAAATGAATAAGGATCTTGTCGGCATGTGCTTTCTTCACTTCGAATTAGAATATTTTTTGCAGCTATTCCGATGCTTACCACCATTCTGGCAATTTTCAAAATATGAATATTTTCTCTGAATTTAAAAATTGCCAATCCCTAATATTAGGGATTACCTAGGTAGTGAAGGGCACCAAGCATTTTTTTTTCTGTTAAATTAGTGTGCCATGAAAATGGCTGTCCTTTTTCTGTCATATATATATATATATATATATATATATATATATATATATATATATATATATATATATATATATATATAT